>NW_026067919.1:3687571-3728830 GCF_014885135.2 Alexandromys fortis
TATATAAATAAAAAAATATCAGTAAGAAGTGAAAGAAATTTCAAAATATATTTCAAGAAAGAAGGTGGGGTGCAAAGGTATAGAAGTCTTTTCTTCTAAACAGAATTTGTCCTTTCTATGCTATGAGTGCCAAGCACAATTTCACAGCTTTTGATTTAACAGCAGTCCTTCCAGGACCACTTAGTCAGCAGGAATGTGGCCAGTGATGAAGTACCTGGGCTCCTGGGCAAGGTTGCTAAGCAATTCACAATGATTTGGTTCAGTAAAGCTGTAGTTGTTGGTGTTGTTGTTTTCCCCTTTGTCAAATAAGTCTGTGGGAGTAGCAAATAAATACTTGATTTTACTTAAGATTACTCTGGGTGGTGCAACTCATACCTGTCCCTGCCTGGGTGACCAAGGACCAGAACCACAGACAAAAAAACAAACAATACTGGTCTAAAGAGAAATAATTAAAGGGAGAATGAGCACGAGAGAGAGAGTAGTGTGGGAGTCCTTCTGTCTATGTGTTGTTTTTATTGGTTAATGAATAAAGAATGGTTTTGAGCCTATGGCAGAGAAGAACAGAACTAGGCAAGGAAATCTACGCTATATGCTAGGAGGAAAAGGGGTGGAGTCAGAGAGAAGCCATGGCCACTGCCACATGGCGATAAACAGATTAAATGAAATGGGTTAAATTCATATGTAAGAGTTAGCCAATAAGAAGCTAGAGCTAATGGGCCAAGCAGGGATTTAATTAATACACTTTCTGTGTTTATTTCGGGGCTAAGCAGTGTTCTCCCTCCTACAGATTGGTGCCAATGTGGCTATCTAAATAGACATAAAACCTGAGAGAACTTGGAAAGGAATTTTAGTCACAAAAATAGAGTTTAACAGCTTCTTGCTGTTTGCTGGTAGCATGCTGCAGCAACTTTAAGAAAGGTGTTATTGATTCAGTGGTAGCAGCCACACAGTTTCAAAATGGCAGCTTCCAGGCCATAGGCCATGCTGCATGAGCTCTGACTTGGGAAACTGAGCAATTGGATGGGTTTTCTTGAGCAGACTGTTACAGCTTGATTAATGGTGGCATAGACCGTCTGTTTGCCTGAGAATGGGGCAGTGTAAAAGTCTCTCAGAGACATGAGCAGCTCCACCATGCCGGCAGCACCATATATACCATAGTATTGGTGCAGATTAGGTTTTAAGAAGCACTTGGCATTTTAAAAAGTGCTCCTAGACAGTAAATTATAGATATGCAATAAAGACAAATCCTGATGAGACATAGTATTGGATAAATGTATGTAGGCTTGGAAAAGAGAAGAAAATGAGTATAGAGAGTTGGAAAAGAAGTAAATAGTTTTTTTTTTAAAAAAAAAAAGGTAAAGTCTTTAAAGAGACAGAGTAAAGAAAGTTATAGATTAAAAGGAGTAAAGAAAAATAAGCCACACAAAATTGGGAGCCTGGATTATGCAGATTATTGTGTCTTCTTTGAATTTTTTGACTGTGAAGGAGCTAAGTACAGAGAGACATTTCATTGGATGGGCTGATAAGCTAAACCAGCATATATATTATAAAAGTATCTTGATCTCAAAATATGGATCTAAGAATATGTTGCTTTTGGATAGAGGTTCTTCTATTGTTTCCACAGAGGATGAAAACATGTGGGTTTCTTCCAGACTGGTGTGTTTTGATGGAGCAAGACCCCCTGAAAAGTTGCCTTGAACACCTCTCAAAGAATTACTTTGCCCAATAAACAGCAGAAAGAAGTTAGAATGAAACTATGTCCATATTCCCAAATATTGTTTGTAAATGTTTCTTTACATTTAAAGGGGGATATGCTATTGAGATTTGCATTGGTATGGATCTTGGTTTATTGGTACAAATTTAAGGTCAATTTTGTTATATGTATATTTCTGCTCTTGATTAAGGTATTATGTTTGTGTGACTCATTTAAAATGTAATGCATAATTTAGAAATATAAGTTAATAATCATTTATAATAGTCAAGGTGTACTCATGTTAGGTTTAGATAGATAGATAGATAGATAGATAGATAGATAGATAGATAGATAGATAGATCAGTTAGGTATTCTTCAGAATATGGCATTTAAATATTTTAAGAACTTAGGACTTTTCATGACAGTGAGACACATCTGCTCCTGGCAGCACCAAGCTACTTCAAGAGGAAGATGTTTGCCAAAGAGACTCCTTATGGCATGGTTAACCATTTGGGAAAGAAAATGATCTTGTTTAGACATGCAGGACCCACAGAGAAATGACTGCTGAACTTACCTAAAGGTGAGATGATCCTTTGGGGTTCCTGCTTCATGAAAGAATCTGCTAGACATTTTGCAGGACAAAGAAAAAAAATCCTGCTTCATGGAAAAGTCTGCTAGATACCCTCGGCCTATAGGTTGAAGATGGATGCCCCATTGTTACAGGAGAACTTTGGGCGACTGTCCAGGCAGCAAGATATCTCTGTCAATTCTAGAGTTTTGGAAGTTCTCTCTCAAAAATCAAACCCAAACCCAACACAACAGAAAAACACTCCAAACAAAGAAATAATGAAATAACACCCCCTTAAAAAGATAAATAAAACCCTAAAGCAATGAAATAAAAACACACCAATAAACCATAGAGTCCATTATATATTGGTCAACAACTCCTGAAGATGAGGTTTGCCTTGGAGTGACTGATATAGCCAATGCTACTCTATTGAAGAAAACACATTTTACCTTTCCTGTAAGTATAAATGACATTTCCCAGTAGTTTAGTTGTTAATATTTACCCTAGTGACTAGGTTTGCATTAATTTATTTTTAAAATATATAATAAAAGAAAATACAATAAGATAAAAATCATCACATCAAGTTGGACAATATAAAAAGAAAAAAAAAGAAAGTAAAAGAACCCTAGAGAAGTTCAAGAATTAAAAATCTACTAACCAGAAAATTCACATCAAATTCAAATAATTATATTCTGCCTGGGATAAATTTAAAGTAGGCATGAAACATAGACATTTGCCACCAGAGGTCTAGAACACAGAAGGGAATTGGTGACATTCTCACGATTGTTCAGAAGTTAAAAATAGTAATACTGGGAGAAAGGGGGAGAATTCAGACTAAAATAAAGATCAGCAGTGGCAAAAATAAACAACATTTAAGTAACAATTCTGGAGGAAACCAGATGAAAGTGATGTAATGTACTCCAAAGGAAAAATATATCCTGGCAGGAATAGACAAAGAGAATATTAATTCTGTGAGACCAAGTTGAGCAGGTCAGTTACAGCCTATGCAAGAGCAGTCTGAACATCACAGTGATGATAAAATTATAACTTTTGGATGAAAAGGAAAGATGAGAAATGCAAATTGGAAGACACGCCTGTCAATTAGTTTTGCCATTATCATTACAAAAAACATCTGACTGGACAGTAAATGACAAATAAGAATAAATGTGGGAAGAGAGTTTGTTTTTGCTAAGAGTTGGAAAGAATAATTAAATATGTAATAAGTAATTGCATGCATGCATAATACATGTTACATAAGAAGGAGAGTGAAGTAATTTCAAAGCTGTAAAGACCAACAATAGAGCTCCTTCTAGTACCCGGCAGCACATTGTGAACGGCCAATTGGACAGTCTGGGATAGAGGCATTATGAGTCTCAGTTCCTTCATCTAAGTATCTAAAAGAGTATCTGGATTGGAATTGGGAATGTGAAAATTCAGTGCAAGGAAGGTAAAATATTATTTTTACATAGAGCTTGGAGATATTCCAAGGGCATAGAGCCAATGGTTTGCATCAATTTGGCCTTTCTAGAGCTTCTTCCGTTAAGAGAGAAAAGTTGGAACTGAAGCTGGAGAGATGGTGCAGAGGTTCAGAACACTTGATGCTCTTACAAAGGGCTAGCAATCAGTTCCCAGCACCCAAAAGGTAATTGCGAACCTTCACTCCAACTCCAGGGTATATGATACCATCTTTTGGTCTCTGTGGGCCCCAGACATTCATGAGCTGTATATGCACATGTGTGTAAAATTCTCACAAAGATGAAATAGAAAAATAACCAAATTTGAGAGAGAGAGAGAGAGAGAGAGAGAGAGAAAGAGAGACAGACACACAGATAGATAATTTCTGCTACATTTTAGTATATATATATATATACTATATATACTATATATACTATATATATGTATATGTATACACACACATACATACAAATAAAAGTCCAGGAAAAGCAAAAATTCCTCCTAAATAAAAACATTCTGTCTTCACACATTGATCCTAGAACATGAAAGAGTTGATTAATATTTAAGTCATTTTAAATTGTTGGTTCTTTTTTTGGTCTTTCCCCTTTCTTTGGACACTCCAGATAATAGTATTAATTTCATATGCTTAAATGTCCCAGGTTCAAGATTTCTTCAGTGGACAATGTGTGAGCACAGATCAAAAGAGATGACTCTAAACATTATCCCCAGAATACACCCAAGGCTGGATCATTCGAAGTTCATCCAGGCTCTGATGAGACAGTGACATATCCAAGAGAACGTCTCCAGAGATGATCTCGCATCCATTATTTCAGACCTCTCTTCTGGCTAAGTGATGTCTCACAGTCCAAGCAGAACTTTGAAAAGTTTTTTTTTACCTTCCCCTGACAGTGACAGTCAAGGCTTCCCAACTGAAAATTCTTAAAGTGTAATCAGATTAGTGGGATATGAATAAGTATAATTTTTGTTTTCTTTTAGTGATGGTACCTGAAAGACTAAAATTATAGTTTCATGCTTTCAAAGTTAGCCACAGGAGCTTAGAACTGCAGGTCACAAAAGTCACAAAAAATCTGACTTTTTGGTCACAAACAGATGAACCAGAAAATGCATCAATGCATCATTATAATGCAATACCTTTAACAAAAATTGTAGAATGCAAATGTTCGAGAGGTTTGGGAGAGTAAAGATAGCAGGCGTGTAGCCTTGAGCCAGTTTAGTGGTTTTGTCTTACAAATTTATAAATCATATCTTAAAATTCTTCATAAAACTGAGTTGTTTGCAATTTTTCATCCTTAAACAACTATTGTATCTGATACTGGAACAAAGCAAAAACTGAACCATAAGCAGTAAATTAATATGGTTCATTTTTGGTATGAGGTGTGTAGAGCTCTTCTAAGAGTTATAGATGTGCAGGAGACACCGAGCACTTTGGGCCTCTGCTGTACCAGCACCTGTTGCCTGCTCCTCTCAGAAGTCTGAGAGCTGGAAAGTTGCAGGTAGTCTGCTATGTGAATATGGATCAGAACAGGAAGAAGCCTCAAGCCTCACGATACTTGCTACATTTGTATTTTCATCCTGAACCAACAGGATGGGGACGTTGGAAGAGAGACTGTGCTGGAAGGGTGGGGAGACTAAATTCTCCAGAATACCAGGCTGCAGGAGAAAGGGCAACCACTGTTGCCTACCAAATCATTTTGGCTTTTCCTCTACACTGGCCTCCTTTTCTGCAGACTCATATTAAGCATTGCTCTGCTTTCTCTAGGCTCTTGAATCTATTATCACAGAATGAGGGTCTTATTTCCCTTGCGGCTGTATGTTTAGAAGCAATCAGGGCCAGGAAGAGCTGGCTCTTCCTATGATGCAAAATTTCTGGAGTCTGAGGTGGAATCTGCTTTCTCTTTTTAAAACTACTGCAAATTATGCCATCTCTTAGTGACAAATTAGTAGCTGACTTTTTAAATGGTACATGAGTACAAATCACCTACACATGTTAAATAAGTCTTTCTGCCACAGTTTACTATTGTTTCACCTATGACTCAAGAACAAGGGTGTCGATGATTGTTTGTAAGGTCATTATCTCATCTTGAGAACTGCAGATTTCCAGGCAGCCCCAGAGGGATCTCCGTTTTGCATTGACATTCCCCAAAACATGTGCTTCGTTGTGTATATGTACCATCTTTTCCTTATTTATTTATCAGTTGATGGACATCTAAAAGGATGCCATTTCATAGTTATTGTGAACAATGCAGCAAGGAGCTGTGCAAGTCTCTGAGAGTAAGTTAAACACAAAGTCCTGTGGGTATATCCCCTAGAGTGCCATAGATGAGCCACATGGTCATTCGGCTTCAGTGGTTTAGAAACTATTGGATTAATTTTAACGTGGCTACACTAGTTTGCACTCTCATCAACAGTATATAATGATCCCCTTTACACACATCAACCACCAGTATGAGGGCCAGAGTTTGTAAGACAGGAAGGGGTAGGTGGTGGGTTGATCCATACTAAGGGTGTATGAAAAATGCATGTGGAAACACACCAGTTTTTAAGCTACTTAGAAGTACACTATTTAAAAAAGACTTGGAATAGAGGACTCCTGTATGAACAGACAACAACGTTCCCAGAAGACATGAAGTATTAAATTAAAATTTCACTGCTAATTATAGAATGACTTTCTATGAGTATTTGGTCAGGAAGTTTCCAAAGGTCAGCCCACAAAATAACACAAGCTACTGCTATTGTCCTTGGTTCCTTACCAAATCTAGATGATAAGACCCTGCGGCTGAAGAAATCATACACTTTGTTTATAGGATGTTAAAAAGTTAGTCTCAAATCAAAGGGACAATTCATCCCTGTGGACTAGCTTTCCTAATACTGGGTAAGCTGTTTGGACAAAAGAGACATCAATCAATGATGTTACTAAGAACTGCTTCCCACATACTGCAAAACCAATATGACAGGCAAGTTGGTACTACTGGTATATTAGGATCACAAAGTCTATGGGATGGTGGAACACACTCTTATTTGGATTGAGGATGGTCCACCAGGGGAAATTCATTCCTGATGGTCAAATGCCCAAGGCTAGTGAGGTTAGCAGTCCTCGGTGGGGAACCTACACTTTTTATTTGGCTAAGTGGTTGTGTTATTGAACTGCTTTCTGAATATTTATGTTTACAGCCATGCATTTGTGCTGCTCACAAACTTGGCTAGAGAATCCTGTTGTAGAAGATGGTGGTTAATGCCAAGACTCGTAACATATCAAGTGTTCAGAAGAATTGACTGTGTTTACTCGTTCCTAAACTGGACACCTTTAAAAATCTGCTTTTCCAGAATATGGTTCGGGAAACAACTCCTGAGAAGAGGAATTAGAAAGATGTTTAGAGCTCAAGGATGGAGAGAATTGAGGAATACTGCCTTCTAAACGTAACAAGACCATTACACTCATAAACTCAACATAGCTGTGATTACTTGAACAAAATCAAGAGAGCCAAAATTTTATTATGGATCAGGGAGGGGCACATAAAGCCCCATTTCTAGATGAGTTGCTTTTCATATTCATTGGCTTCTGGTAGAGGTAATATCATTTTCCTGGGGGTGCAGCCACTACTAGAACACCTAAACTGCAGTAGAATCCCCTCCACACACACACACACACACATACACACACACACACACACACACACTAAAAACATACACTTAGGTTAATGGGTAATCCTAATAGAACTCAAAAGGATGTGTATATTATTTATAAAGACTCTAGTTTGGAAGGGATGTGGGACATGAAAAGTCTGGGATAAGTTAAGGAAGTAAGGGGTAGACATTACCAATATACATTATACAGTGTTTATAAATTCTCAAATAATAAATTAAACAATTATTAATATATGATGTTTTTAACTTCCATGATCTTACCTGGTGACTTTGAGAGGAAGCAGTACACAGAAAGGCAAGACCTGTTATGTGAAGTTGCTTACATTATTTTAACTTCTATTCTCAGAAGAGAGGGTTCAAAATAATAGAAGTGAAAAAATGAAACAAAAAATAAAAGCTCTTAAATAATGCAGCTGCAGCAAAAAAAACCTTAATCTTGGCAACTGACATTCATATCCCCAACTGACTTATATTTGATTGTGCCAAATGAGTAATACTTGTGAGTTAATACAAATTATTTATAGAAATCCTCTTGTCTCTCCTTTGGCCACATTTGTCAGAGAAGCATGGCTCCCCATAGAGCTCTATACTAAGCTATCTGTCAGGAGTAGTTTAAATTACTCATGTATTTTATTGTAGGGGAGCAACCGGACACTCCCTTCTATTTGTTCATTGTGCTGATTGAGCCTTTATCTGGGAAGGCAGGAAACAGGACGCTGGGGATCAGGCATTTCTTGTGTCTGCCCGGCTGGCATCGAGCTTGTTCATTTTGATTTCACTCTCTGTCTTACTCAGTTTAAAGTTTCATGGAAGAGGGAACATGACTAACAGATTCTTCAAGCAGTTCTGATATTGTTCCTCTGTCTCATACACACATACACATGTATGTACATGATATATATATATATGATATATATATATATATTCTTTCCATAGACTGGATCTTCACTTGATTGCTGCTTTTGCTATGCAAAAGATTTTTGTTATTCTTTTAATTCAGTGTCTCATATATGCATATATACATATACATCACATGCATACATTTGTGTATGTATTTAATGAAGAAAAAACCAATCTTCAGAGAGATGGATAAAAATGAAGACCACCATATTAAATAAAGTAAGAAACGCTTTGAAAGAGACATACTACATTTTCACATGTAGCTCTGTGGGTCATGACCCCTTTGGGGGCTGCATATAAAATATTCATGCATTGAAGCATTAAGAAGATTGAGAACCACTGGTCTAAATACATGTAATATATAATGTATATTGTATGTAATATGTACTAACTTTAATGACATGGGAGTAAAAGGGGGCAGTTTGATGAGAGGAAGGGAACTAAGGGGACTAGGAAGGGGAAACAGAAAAGTATAATGAAGGAAAGAAAGACAAAAATATCTTCTATCATATGTAAACTATTGATTCAAATGTTGGCTAGATTTATGACATTACAGCAGAAGGGAGGTTATCTGGGCAAAGAAAGGAGAAAGGAAGAAGAGGATAAGAGTTTGTAATGCAGAGTGACTGTGAGCACAGTACATGGATATATATGTGACATAACATACGAGTTTCTTCACCAAGAAACGATGGGGAGACTCACAGAGACAGCTGACCCTACCTAGTGGGAGCTCATGGACTCTGGACTGATGTTTGGGGAGTCTGCATAGGACCCTCTGAATGTGGATGATAGTTGCATGGCTTAGTCTCTGTGGGACACCTGGCGGTAGAACCAGGACCTATCCCTGGTGCATGAACTGGCTATTTGGTTCCCTGTGGTGGGATACCTTGCTCAGCCTTGTTACATGGGCCAGGGACTTAGTCCTGTCTCTACTTAATATTCCAGGCTCCCCATGTGAGGCCTTACCCTCTCTGAGGACTGGAAGGGGTGAGGGCTTGGAGGTGAGAGGAGTGGGATGAGGGGATAAAGGGGGAAAGTGTGGTTGGTATGTAAAATGAGTAAAAAAAATATCTCACCCCCCCAAAAAAAAAGAAATGACATTTTTGGCCTAGACAGAGTTCTTTTATTCTAAGCTACTCAAAATATAAACATTAGGTCAATGTGGTTGGACTGGTTAATCATCTAGCCAAAGAAGCACCCTTTAAAAGAAGAATGACTCTTTAATGAGATAAAGTACTTTTCCTTTGCACAGTTCCAGCTCTCTAAGCTCTCATTCAGAGCTGCCAGCAGGGTTGATTGGGTCTGCCCCTTCTGACTCCTGACTCAGAAAGACTTAAAGAACTCCTTCTACTTTTCTTTTGTTACCCCTTTCTCCAATACTGGCCCAAGTCTATATATATATATGCTTTCCTTCTCTCCTTCTTCCCATTCTTTCTTTCTATTTCTTTCTTTCTTTCCTTCCTTCCTTCCTTCCTTCCTTCCTTCCTTCCTTCCTTCCTTCCTTCCTTCCTTCCTTCCTTCCTTCCCTTCTTCCTCCCTTCCTTCATTTTTCCTTTTTTCGGTATTTTGTGTTTCTCTTCTCTTTCCCTACCATGTGATGGCATATTTGCCATGTGACAGATCTCCATTTGTGTAACTCAAATGGCATAGCTTTTTTCCCCTTTTATTCTTCATTTGCCTTTTCTGGGTAGCTTGTCTGCACTGGTTTCTTTCATTAAATTCCAACATAATTTCTTCTTTGAATAAACTTTAGCTTCTCTTGACTTTCAGACTTCTCTTGCTTTTGAATTCCTTAATGGGCAGAACAAGACTAACTTGTTTCTGCAGCTTCAGGTAGTGAAAATTCTGTGATGAGGTACATTATTTTATGTGCATACTGTACAGAAAATAAACTTAACTAAAACAGCAATGGATTTTTTTCTTCCAATATTCTTCCATTTTTAGGCAAACTGTTTGAAGTGGTATAATGTTTCTAAACCTGGGGTCATAGCCCATGTCTGAGCAAGTTACATCTGTCCATACATTCTCCATAAAATAATTAAGAGAAACAAATTAATAGTGAAAAGCAGAAAAAGGATATTTAATCGATATGGCCACATTTGAGAGGGGGACAAGAGATTCAGGGACCTCCAAAAGCCCATCTTTAGTGTCTTAATATGAGGGTAAGATTTGTGCAGAAAGCAAGAAATATGTATAACTGTGCAGTCTGGATTAGGTATGGTCCCCTGCTCTTCAGTGCTCCTGTCCATCTTTCTGCCAGGTCATGACAAGCTGCAAATCTTTCTCTATGTGACAAATTCCTCCTGTGATGTCTTCAGGAACTTAGATTTTTCCATACAAGAGATTCTTTGACAAATTCCCATTTTTTTTTTGCAGTCCCTTGCTTCATTGAGAACCAAAGAGGGAAGCAGAGGAATCTCCCTAGAATATATTCTCTGCTGCCAGACAAGCAGGTTGCAGTGCAGGACTTTATGTATTGATAGTATAAAAAAAAAGAACGTTAATAAATCACAACCATATATTTTTGCCATTACTGATTTTTATGTATGTATTTTATTTAAAAGTATATATTTTATNGTAGAATTCAAGCAGAGCAAACAAAATGGACAATAAAAGTTTTTAATTCCAGCTCTGATTCTGAAGTGACACTTGTACCCAGTAGCTAGACAGTAAGCCGTGTCCTCTGCTGACATGCAAATTCTTCCTTTACAAATCTCTGCCTGTGAGTAAAGGTTTATTCTCCGGCCTCAAATTGTCAATCTCATTTTAAATTTCTATGTTAGCATTTGCTTTGTGAATAACTCTTTAGAAGAACTTGACTCTTGCTCAGGTGTTCTTATTTGCACAGAAATACTGCTCAATTGAAGGTCATTTAGCTTCTGTGTCTCCTACTTAAAGGTCCCAGCATGTTGGAGACAACCTTGTTTAAAGGCATTGTGCTTTTTAGAGTGGAAGTGGTTGAGAACTTTATGGCTGGACTAGCTTTTTCTACTTGATTTCTGCTGATGCTAAGTCAGAGCCTCCACTAGTCTATGCAATTTGATTTTGGGAGTTAAGGTCACCATTTGCCGTGTTACATACATTCTGGTTTAGAGGCAAATATAATGAATATCCTGAGACTTCAGTATCAATCTCTCCTTGTTGTCAGCTTTTATTGATGTTGAGAATTTTCAGAACCCAGAAGATGACATGTGGGAAACTGTGTGAACAATGCTATCGACTTCATGTTTGTTAGACATGAAAGTGAGGATTCCAATGAACTAACATTTTCAAGGAGTTAATGAATTGCTGTGCAGTCTAGACAACATTGCAAGTAGAGGTAAGTAGAATTCAAGGCATGCTTTAGGTTACAGAAGAAAGTTAGATAGAACCCCCAAGTCAGATATGACCTTCTTCCCAAGTCTGTTATGAGCACCCAAGTCAGTCATGTCTAAAATCTCAGTTCTGAGGGCTGGAGTGAAATTGTTTAGCTCTTATGAGAATTATATTCCCAGTACCAATGCTACATAAATGACAACCACATTAAATTCAAAACCTTGAGCTTCGAACCCCCCCCCAATGTTGTTAATGTATTTGCCTCTCATGCCAGTTCCAAAGTTGTGTTTTCCTGCTGTATGAATGAAGAAAAGATACCCAGGACAACTCTTTCTATTCATTTTATTTAGATTAGAGTCTATGTTTTAAAGAGATGGTAGGTGTTGGGGAGACAGCTCCTTTGGTATAGTGCTCACCATGAAAGCATGAGGACCCAATTGTAATTCTCTACACCCATGTTAGTAATGCCAATACTGGAGAGGTAGAAGAGGAGGATTCAAGGGCTTGCTGGACCCCCATGAACATTTTTAAGAAAGACATTTAAAGTCAACTTCTAGCTCCCATACACATGAACACACACCATGTACACACGTTTCATTTGACATTTAAGAATGGGAGTTTAGAGAGACAGAAAATCTTAAGAAAAGGATATTTGTAGATACCCAAGAAAGGTGGATAGAGAGTTTACAAACAGGAAGAAGAGGAGGAGCGAAAGAAGATAAAGGCAGAGATAGATGAAGGAGATTTGCTACCCTTCCAAATCTGACATGTTACTTATGTATGCATACTTATGATAATGAGAAAATAAACTCTTTTTTCCCCCTTATTTAGGAAACAGATAAGATGAGAACTTTCATTCATAGCTAAAACTTGTATGGTTGCATTCAGAAGGAAATAGCACTCTATTGACAAATTTCTTCTAAAATCTAGGTTTATTTCACAGTTGCCTAGGGACAAAATCAAACAGCTCTAAAAAGAGAGCCATGCTGGAGACTCAGCTCATATTGGCTTCATTTTGGTAGTAGTTTCATGTTTCTTCAGCACCATAAGTACATAAAATTAACTACTAGTCCCATAAGCTACATGTCAAATTTAAAAAGAAATAAAAATATTCCCTATGAGGTAGGCCATTGTTATTTGCATATAAGTTTCAAATTCCTATCTGAATAACTGAAAATGTATAAATCTCTTCCTTTCTCCATTGCCATGGAATTGGATTAAAGAATGTGAATTTAAGCATGTCTGAAAGAAGGGATCAGCATTTCTCAGTCTCTGTGGGCGCTTCAGTGAGAGTGTAACCGGAAGCCTGGGATTTGTGTGGCTACTACTGTGCCATACAGACATGATTCTATCTTAGATTGGATCAATTATTGAATTCTCCCAATTTCTCTGAGATCTGTTTGTCCCCTTCTCTAAAAACTGGATTGTAGCTGGGGAATGATTGACTATACAGGATGTTCTAAGGTAGGTTTTAGGGAAAGACAAGCATGACCGGTAGGAATTGTTCCTCTGCCATGTTCAAGAAAAAGTGATGATCTTTGTTCTGTTTGTTGTTTGAGATAATTAAGCCTAGCCTTGAATTTATATCCCTGCCTTTGCTTCCAGAGTACTGGGATTATAAGGCTCCGTCTTTTTATCATTCCGAACAGGACTAACTTTCAAGAGTCTCCACTGTGAATATACAAAGTGAAAATGGAAGACAGAGTAATACTGATCACTGTGTGTCCAAAATTCTGGTGTAACTCAGTTGCACTTTAGATGCACACCTGCACATTTGACAAAATTGCTGACACTAGAGTTATCTTCTGACTAAAGGGAATCATATGATTTTCACTGCTCTAGGATGATATTTAAAACCAATTCTCAGATATCTCTGGCTCTCAGCCCCTTTTGAAGCTTACCTCATTTTAATCTAAATTTGCAAAAAAAGAATCCATATATTTATTTCTTGCATAATGCTTTCTACTGGACTATAATATCTTAGTTATACTAACTGATAGTCAGGCAAATTTACATAATTATAAGACATGCTTTGTAAAGGTCAGAAATATGTGAAATATTTTCATATTCTCTTTAAAACAGAGCAAAATAGTTAATGGATAGTGACACTAGCTAACCAATGTTATGGGAAGTTTACTAGAGATGACCACACAGACACAATTTATAGTAAATTAAAAGTCTTTATTCTGTCTGCTTGGGATCACAGTATTTGGGGATCTGGGTGTTGTCTCAAATGTACAAAATATGAGGTTTTTAAAGTCAGAAACCATGCCTGGATACCTTGTTGGACACTGAGAAGGGGACTTCTCAGAAATAAGCAGTTTCAAGAGAACAGTTTAACAGAGATTAGGACAGGTAGATAGGTAAAGGGACTTCTGCACAAACAGTTTAATAAGGCTAATTTAATGAGACCATCCTGTCCTCAGGCTGTTAGAACAGAGTTGGATAATTTTCCATGAGATTCCCCATCAAGAAAATCAGATCATATAGATAAACCTGAAAGTGGCCTCAGCCATAAACAAGATGTACAAGATGAAGGACACTGTCGTCTGTGGTCACACTCAGACCTGCAACTTGTCCTCAGGATGTCACAAGAAAGTAAACTCACTTTATGCCTTGCCACTCACACTGCGAGCACTCACAGGTCTCTTCACTCTCCAGATCCACTAACTGCCCAATCAAAGATAATTAAGGACTTCAATATCCTCTTTGATGTGGGATGTCCTTTTGTATATGTGTTGTTTTAATTGGTTGTTGAATAAAACTGCTTTTGCCTACAGAAGGGCAGAGTAAAACCAGGTTGGAAATTTTACAAAGTTACAGAGAGAAATGGTAGACAGAGTCAAGGAGACGTCATATAACTGCCAATAGAGACAAGCACCAGATGGAACCTTATCAGTAGGCCACATCTCTGTGGCAATAAAAACTAATAGAAATGTATTGATTTAAGGTATGAGAGCTAGCTAGAAATATACTTGAGTTTTTGGCCAAACAGTGTGGAAATTAATATGGTTTCTGTGTGAGTATTTCGGTTCTGGGCAGCCGGAAAACAAAGGAGCACCAACATGGGACAAGGACATCTACATAAAACCTGAAAGAGCTTGAGAAGGGATTCTAGACATTAAAGAACAAAGTTAAGCATGACTTCTTGGTAGCCATGTTTTTGTTTGTTTGTTTGTTTTTTTCAAATAAGACCTCTTCCCTGGCAGTGAGCAGAGGTATGGTTTCTTTAAAAAATGACGACTTCCTGTTTGTGCTAGTAGTATGAACTCTGGCTCTTTTGGGAGGTCCTGCACATAAATGGGGTTTGTGAACTGATGTGGGAGTGTCAGATATCAATCTGTTGATTTCATTGGTTAAGTAATAAACCAACTGCTTGGCCTCATAGCTTAGAACATAGGTGGGTGGAATAAACAGAATAGGATGCTGGGCGGAAGAGGAAGTGAGGTCAGACTCTGCTCTGCTTCCAGAGGGACTGAACAGCTCTGCTCTCTGGAGCAGAGACACCATGATGGACGGAGGCTAGAATCTTCCCGGTAAGCGTACCTTGGGGTGCTTACACAGATGATTAGAAATGGGCTAAATTAATATGCGAGAATTAGCCTAGAAGAGGCTAGATAGAAATGGGTCAAGCAGTTAAATGAATACAGTTTGTGTGTTGTTATTTCGGGCATGAGCTAGCCAAGCGGCCGGGGTGTTGGGGACGCAGCCCCGCCGCAGCTCCTATTTCAACAGTGAACAACATGATAATGGTGGTTAATGGTGACATATAGATCCACTGTGTCCTTGGATCTGGGGCAATGAGCATGGTTCACAGAGGTGGTGAACGAATCTCTGCTGTATAGAAAAGCCAATAGAGGTGGAGCCAGAATCCAGGGATCCCATGACCACTCTGCTTACCATTTTAAAATGTTCCTTGTAAGAAAATAATCTCAGATACACAAGAGGACAGGTCCAGACATAAAAGGCCACTAAACGAGACATACTATGTTTAAAGAATATATGTAAGCTTTAGAAAGAGAGGAAAAAGATTACAGAAAGATATAAAAAGACAGATAATCACAGATTAAAAGAATAATGATAATAAAATAAATATTAAAAAGTAATATTGTAATAAAAATAATAAGCCATATAAATATGGAATATACATAAAAAGTCTGAATTATGCATATTATTGTGTTTTCTTTGAAGTTTTTGACTGCAGAGAGACATTTGATTCTGGGGGCTGCTAAGTTAAACCAACATAAAGGTATCTTCTTTTCAAAATTTGGGTCTGAGGATGTGTAGCTTTGGAAAAGTGGTTCTGCTTTTGTTTCCACCAAAGATGAGAACTTGTGGATTCCTTCCAGGGTAATGTGGTTTGATGGAATAAGACCCCCCAAGAGTTCTCCTTGTACCCTAAAAATATTTCTTTCAACAAAAAACAAGAATTGCAAATTTCCAAAATGATAGTCTATAAATGCTTGTTTTAATAAATCATCACTGGTCACAGTCAATTTCTTTTAAAAAAATAAAAGAGATATGATATGGAGATGAATACTTTGCATTGGTATGGATCTTGGTCTATTGATACAAACTTAAGGTCAATTTTGTTATATGTATCTGTTCTTGTTTTTGGTATTATGATAGGACATCTTATTTAAAAATATGATGTATAATTAAAAATTGCAGATTAATAGGTAGTCATTTAAAATAGTCAAACTTGTGGTCATGTTAGGTAGGTTTTTCTAGATATATAGAGATATATTTTAATTAGATAGATAGTCTTCAGCACTTCAAAGATCTACAGAATAAGGCATTTAAAATGTTTTGATGGAGGAAGGACATTGGTTAATTATAATAAACTGCCTTGGCCCGTTTTATTGGTTAGAACATAGGTGGGTGGAGTAAAAGAAGCTGAGTGAGGGGAGTCACCATGGTTCTCCCACTCCAGACAGATGCAGGTTAAGATCCTCCCTGGTAAGCCACCTCGTGGGCTACACAGAACATTAGAAATGGGTTAGAACAATATGTAAGAGCCAACCAATAAGAGGCTGGAACTAATGGGTCAGGCAGTGTTTGAAAGAATACAGTTTCCGTCTAATTATTTCTGGGCATAAGCTAGCCATGCGGGCGGCCAGGTGCCAGGGACCCAGCCCTGCCACTCCTATTTCAACAATGTTTAGGAACTTAGATATCTCTTATCAGTGAGACATATCTGCTTCTGGCAGCACCAACTACTTCAGAGAGGTTGATGGGCATTTAAGAAACTCCTTATAGAATTTGCCTTAAATGTGACAAGGAAAGCCATCTTGGGCAAGAAACTGTTCTTGTTTGGACTGCTTGATGTTATGCTGTATGAACTGGACATGCAAGACCCACAGAAAAGTGACAGCTAAACATTCCAAAAGACTGGATGGTCCTTTGGGGTTCCAGTTTCACAGAATAAATAGCAAGAAATTCTGTAAGATACAGAAGAATGTAACTAACAATCTGCCAAAATAGGTGAAACAACGTTTAAAATTTCCTGCTTTGTGAAAATGTCTGGCAGATACTATGGGCTTGTAGGCTGAAGATGGATGCCCCAATGTTACAAAAGAAATTTGGATCACTATGCATGCATGGAGATGTCTCTGTCAATTATATACTTTTGGGGTCTTCGAAGAGTTGAAGACAGATAGTTTTAGTTTCCCTCAGTTATGATAAAAGATAAAACAGATATGAAACTTTAGACTCACAAAGAAATATTGTAACTGTAATCCTTTGATAACTGTTTTGAATATGCAATTTTACTATTTTAAAGTTAAAACCCTTTTTTAATTAGACTGAAAAGGGGAGATGATATTGGATGTCCATCTGTATATTTGTTACTTTTATTGGTTGATGAATACAGCTGCTTTGGCCTATGGCAGGGCAGAGTAAATCCAGGTGAAAAATTCAAGCAGAGATATAGAGAGACAGTAGGGAGAGTCAAGGAGAAACTATATAACCTCTGAAGGAGACAGATGCCTAATGGAACTTTATTAATAGGCCACACCCTCATGGCAATACAAAATAATAGAAATGGGTTACTTTATGGTATAAGAGCTAGCTAGAAATATGCCTGAGTTGTTGGCCAAGCAGTATTGGAATTTATATAGTTTCTTTGTGATTATTTTGAGTCTGGGCAGCTGGGAAATGAAAGAGCGGGCTTCATTTATGCCTCTTGGATATTTTAGATGTTGCACTAAAATTTAAAAATAGCTCCATTCTCCCATCAGACCCAGTCCCTCAGGTTCACCCTCCCATTGCAATAGAACAACAGCAACAGTCTCCCTGCCCCCAACCTAATTCATGTTGATCCCAGAGACTATTCCCTCCAGATCTGCCTCCCCCTGCTCTTCTCTGCACCCCAGCATCCACCTCTAGCAGTTCCCTATAAACACACCAGCTGAGCAGATCATCAAAGCAGCCAACACACAGCTATCACATTCTTTGACACAGACCATCAAAACAAGCAACACAAAACTATCACATTCTTTGACACAGACCATCAAAACAAGCAACACAAAACTATCACATTCTTTGACGCAGAGTATCAAAACAAGCAACACACAACTTTCACATTCTTTGACAACCTAGAGAAGAAGCAGAAACCAGGGAAGAAAACATTCACTAAACAAAGGCAAACTCGGATATCAGCACCTAGACCTGTATTGATCCCAATAGCAGATGCCAAGACATCACTGTAAGACTATAATCATTACCAACCACAGGAATATATCTGCACTAGAGACATGCTGTCCCAGCACAGCAGGGCCTGAATGTTACAACATACATGATGGTTAAGAAAAAAGGCCTTAAAACTAACGACAAAAGATAATAGGTGTCTTTAAAAAGAAAATAAATAAATCTCTAAAAAAAAAGCCAAAAAAAAAAAAAAACAGTTGAAGAAAATGAATAAAATTGTTCAAGACCTAAAATGGAAACAGATGCAAAAACAAACAAACAAACAAAAAAAAAAAAACAAAAAAAAAAAAAACACAAACTGAGGGAATTCTGGAAGAAAAAAAGTTAGTAATTCCAGAGGCAAGCTTCAGCAACAAAATATAAGAGAAGGAAGAGAGCATCTACTTGGCCCCCATGCTGCTGCAGCTGAGCAAAGGGCATAGACAGCTCTCCAGCACCCATGCCACTGCTAAAGCAGCAGCATATAGTCCAGTAAAGTGTGGAACCAACCTTACCAAGTCCCTGCCATCAGGGCCAGATCAGCCTCAAAGTGGCTTCAGGCAGCAGGCCTGGCATCTGCAAGGCCTTTGGTGCACACAGTCTCTGGCAATATCTGGATCTCTGACCCATTCATGGGACTTTCTCCAAAATTGATCACATACTGGTACACCAAGCAAGTCTCAACAGATAGAAGAAAATTGAAATAACACCGTGCATCCTTTCAGATCACCATGGGTTAAAGCTGGATATCAACAACAACAGAAACAATAGAAAGCATAGACATTTAAAAGCTCATTATAGTTTAAAACATGGCTCTAGATAGAAAAGAAGAAACAAATTAAAGTCCTCCAAGAACCCAACGAAAATGAATGCACAGCATACCCAAACTTGTGGGATGCAATGAAAGTGATGTTAAGGGAAAGTTCATAGCACCAAGTCCTTACTTAAAAAAGGAAGCATCTCATAAAAGCAACTTAATAACATACCTGGAAGCTCTAGAACAAAAAAAAAAAAAAATATGCACAGCCAAGAGGAGCAGTTGACAAGAAATAATTCAACAGAGCATTGAAATCAATAAAACAGAAAAAATGAGAACAATAAAAAAATATCAATGAAATGTTTTAGTTCTTTGAAAATATCAGCAAGACAGTAAAACCTTTCTCCAAAGTAACTAAATGACACACAAATAATATTCAAATTAACAAAACCAGACCTGAAAATGGGGACAGGACAATAGACAACAAGGAAATTCAGAAACTCTTAAGAACATACTTCGAAAACCTGTACACCACCAAATTTGAAAATCTAAAAGAAATGGATAATTTTTTGATAGGTACCATTTGACAAAATTAATTAAGATTAGAAAAACAATTTAAAAAGAGCTGTAACTCCTAATGTAATGGAATGAGCCATTAAAGTCTCCCAACCAGAAAAAGCCCAGAGCCAGATAGTTTCACCACAGAATTCTTCTAGACTTTCAAAGAAGAGTTCAAGTCAAAGCTCCTCAAATTATTACACAAAATAGAAATAGAGGAAACATTTCCCAATTCATTTTATGAGGCCACAGTTACTTTAATACCCAAACCACATAAAGACTCAACAAAGAAAAGGAATTCCATTATGATTTCCCTTATGAACATAGATGAAGAAATACTTGATAAAATACTTACAAGCTCAAAGCTCTATAAGCGATTCGCCATCATCAAGTACTCTTCATTGCAGAGATGAAGGGATGGTTCAACATACAAAAATCTGTCATTGTAATTCACCACATATGCACACTGAGGAGGGAAAAAGCACATGATCATTTCATTAGATGATGAAAAATTCTGACAAAATCCAACACCCATTTATGATAAAAGTTCTGAAGATGTTAGGGATATAAAAGACATATCTAAACATAATAAAGGCAGTTTACACAAAGCTTACAGCTAATATCAAATTAACTGGAGAGAAATTCAAAGACATTACTCTAAAATCACAGACAAGACAAGGGGACACAAAATGGAAAGGAAGAAATCAAAGGTGAGGACTTTGGTCTTGCTGTATTTTGTTTTGTCATGGTGTTTGGTTGTTGTGTCTTAGAAACCTGTTCTTTTCTAAAAGGAGACAAAGGCGCAGTATATCCTGGGGAGAAGAGATGCGGGGAGGAAGAAGAAACTATGAAAGGGATTAAATTGTGAGAGAAGAACCTACTTTCAAAAATAATAAAATAAAAACAAATTTTAAAAATTGAAAGAAGATGGATTTACTCTATAAAATATATATAATAGAAAAAATGAGTTTCTTTTCCACTTAGCATAAGTACCTCTCTATGTTACCTTCTAAATGAAGTAAATGATACTTTAAAACAAATATCATTCTCCTTACTTAATTCCCTTAAAACTACAGTTTAACTTACTCCAAATATCCCTAACAGGATACAGAAAATGAAGGAATAAATTTTCAAAAACTCTGTACTGTACATTGTTACTTACTTATCATCTTAGCTCAGAAACAGAGTGATAATCCAAAGTCATAGGACTCTTCTATCCACTTTCCAGAGTAACACTGCAGATCTTTTTAGATATCCCTTCTTTCTAAGTATAGATATTGCTAAGCTCTGGAAAAATGAAGGAGGAAGATGGGCTTTCCTTATTTTGCTCAGCAATCATTTACTAGAAAATGGTATTTCTTCTTAGTTAAGTTGCCTTTAAAAATAGGGTCTCTAACTACTGATGGCTCCCCTTAAGCTGTTTCAACATAGGATGTTTCAATAGCGACTTGTGTTTAGGAGAAAGTGTACCTGACTTCCCTGAGTCAGTCACATGTAATGTGCATTCATGGTCATGCAAAGCACAGGTGTCAGTCAGTCACACAATCTAGAGAGCAAATGCTACAACTTTACATGCTCTCCAATGATATGATCCCTTTATAGAAAGTTAATGTCATTAAGCATATTTCAGTCTACAATGGTTCCAGTACAGAGGGGTTTACCAGAAAGAACACAATACTGGTATGGTAATTCATGTCAGTAAACCCAGCCCTCAGGAGGTAGAGGCAGGAGGAGCCATATTTAAAGGTTATCTTCAACTATGTAGTGAATTTGAGACAAGTCTGGACTACACACAATCCACTATCTATCTCTATCTCTC
This sequence comes from Alexandromys fortis, assembly GCF_014885135.2. Classification (NCBI taxonomy): domain Eukaryota; kingdom Metazoa; phylum Chordata; class Mammalia; order Rodentia; family Cricetidae; genus Alexandromys; species Alexandromys fortis. The sequence goes on from NW_026067919.1 coordinate 3,708,990, forward strand.
TATCTCTATCTCTATCTCTATCTCTATCTCTATCTCTATCTCTCTCTATCTCATCTATATCTATATCTATATCTAATATAAAAGAAATAAAGGAAGTTAATTTTTAAAGTATAATTTACTATCATGTTGACATAGAATCAACTTAAAAATCACTGTGTTTCCAATAACTCAGACCTGTGCAAAATGGATCAGACATCTTAAACTTGTCTTCTTTCTGATGTTTGGGTAGCTATACATAGCTTTAGATCCATGGAAAGGACAATCCAACTGCAGTTCTCAAAATTTTTATCTATAAGCTAAAGACACTGTAGAAAACATTTACAGCAGCTGAAATACATATTCATTTCTAGGTGCTGCTTTTTGCACAGCTTCTTATTACTTCAAGTCTGGAAAAATCTTGCAAAATAAAAGCAACCAACTTGCTATATAAATATTCAAGATTCTTTTTTTTGCCAATGGAAATAGTTACATGTTATCTATCTTTCATCCTTATCTGACCATTTCTCTAACACAAATCTTTCTTTTCAAAACTTTAGACAAGGTACTTTAGTCTACTAAGAAAATAAAAAGCCATTGGCATTGCTATTTACTTTTTCCCAGCAGGTTTTCTGAGCTCCTATGCTACACTGTCTGAAAAGGTATTCATTAATCATATGCTCAAAAACTAAAGCAAAATTAAAATTCACTTCCTCCTTTGTGTTAGCTAAAGTTCCAGTGTTTGCTAGTCACATGTGGACAACAGCTACTGTATTATAAATACAGAGAATCTTTTTCATCAGCAGGAAGTACTTGATAACTCTCATCAGAGAAGTTCCCTGGACACTTATCTGAAAACACGCTTGAATTAGTTACCTTTCTGTTACTGTGATCAAACATCTTGGCCAAGATGACTTAGAGAAGGAAGGGCTTGTTTTGGACTTAATGGTTGCAGAGGGAGAAGCCTCTGTCACAATTAGAGTGGAGAAGCTGGGGAAATATGGCAATAAGCATCAGACATGGCAGCAGCAAGCACAGCTAAAAGCTCACATTTCTACCAGGAAACAGGAAGCAACAAGGGATAATTCTGAAATGGCTCAAGCCTGAAACCTCAAAGCCTGAACCCTGTGGCACACCTCATCATTTCCTCCTTCCCAGACAGCTACCAGATGGAAACTGATTATCCAAATGCCTGAGACTTAAGCAGGGTAGGGTGATGATCCACATTCAAAGCACCACAAGGATTAGGTATAAACAAGAGGTTTAGGAAAAATAATTATCAGCTGAAGACTAGAGGTCCTAGGTGTTTTTCCACAAGGAAGGTGGAAATCATTTTAAAGGAATAATTACAACGAGGGCAGTTCTAGCACATTGATAAAGTGAATGTAGAAATGATAGCCTTTTGGTGTCATGAGTTTTCTTTCTGACTTTCAGAGATATTGTCCCAGTCTCCTTCCTACAGACTGACCCATTAGAGTCTAGACCATCGGTTTCCTAAGTAACTGTGCTGAGTCTACAAATTATCCTTGTTATCTGTGTCACACAGGTGAATTTTCACCTTCAGAGATAACAGTCCTGCTGATCTCCTGACGTCTCCATTCAACTGCTGTTGTCTCTTGAACAAGGCACAGAAAATACAGCTGCCTGAGAACCACTTCTGTAGTCCTGTCTTAAAGACATTCACATTGGAGCCTTCATCCACTTAGATGTCGGAACCTGGCCATCAGGCAGCAGTCATCTTCTGGATAGATGCTGAAGAGCAGCTCTTCTGGCTTTCACCTAAGTAGTTTTAGTTAGGCTTAATTTAGTTCATGTTAACTTAGCGCAGAATTGGTAAGTTGCTTCTCTAGTGTCCATAACACTGAGATTTAGCTTCACTTGTCTAAATCACATCCCTTGACCATTGTAAAACTTTTAAATTGTGCTAAGCAAAATAGGAAATAAAGTCATCTCTTCTCACTGTATTTATAAGATGAAAGACTTTAGAGAGAAAATAGAGTGTTGACTACTAAGGAAAATAGGTATGTTAACACAAAGAGAAAGCTTCCTATTGTTAAATACAAGATGTATGTGCGAAGGAGTAAAAACACTCAAGCATATGAAGCTGCATTAAATCAGGCCATTTTCCAAAGATCATTTTTATGAATATAAAAATAAATACAGACTTCCGTCCATGGTGCCTCGCTCTGCCAAGTTTTAAATCCTGGGACCTGTTCAGGACAGCCTCTCATTTAATATTTTCTTTTACTGATTTAGCATTGACTTGGCCAAACTTTTCCTGTCTGCCTGCCAAGACTCCCTGTGTTATTTAGTTGACAGCTTCCTTCTGGGGGCTAATGGGTTTTGTTGTCTGACAAATGAATTAACAACACAGCCCACAAATGATTTCTGGATAACTAACGTACAGTTGACATTTCTGTGAGCTTATGCTTGGAAAAAATATTTGTTTTTGATGTTTGCTGCTATCTTCAGTATTACCTAAAATATTTTCAGCTCCTTTTTGTAATCTTTGTAGAATAATGAAAGTGTGTCTTCTTTCAGGCTGAACCCGGCTGTGTGAGCTTTGTTCTCGCGCACTGCTCCCTTTTCTCCTTTCCTGATACACCCGCTTATTTAAAAATGGACCATCTTCAAATACAGGGCTCAGTATGCTGGATGATTTTGCTCTCTCCTGAGTAGGTTAGCTAGAGTTCTGCCTAGGAACAGTGAGCATCTGGATAAAGTTGGACCATTCACTGGGAGACATCGGAAACTTAGGGGGTAAGGGAAGATCTTACTACAGGAATAAATTGCTTTCTAAAAAGTAATAGAATTGAAAAAAAACTTATTACTGTTCTCTTCTTTTTCTTTCTTGATTAAAAATAATTCAGCTAAAATCGCCCTTCATTCAACTAACAGAAAGTTGAAAAAAATATGTGTACTTCCAAATCTACTGTTTTTTTTTTCACCTGCAGACAAATTAGAGATAACAAAGGTGTAAGGTACTACACAAATACCTCTCCTTCACATTTTTTTGTTTCATATTATACATTACCATTTTTATTTCTTGAAAACTGGGCTTATCTTTCCAAGCCTTTAAATACTCTGATATCACAGTGATGGAGAGTGGGGGTTGGAGGTCTAGAGACTGGACTGGGGGAGTTTGAATTTTTTTCAGACACTCTTTGCCAGAACTTTCTTAAATGACCTTGACAACTTGCACAAAGCATGAAAAAAAATGTCTTCAGTAGGATGGCCATGCCAAATGCACATCTAGTCTTGTGGCTCATGGGTGAAACCATTTCTCACTTGCTCCAGGGCCCTGCATCCCCTCTTTAGTTTCTTTGCCAGGAATGTGAGTAGCTTGCGTTTGAACTGAGAACTGTCTCCCCTGCTGGAGATATTTCTAATGCTCTTTGTAGATAGGCAAATCAACATGAAGGAATATGCTCTAACTGGATATTTATAGCATATCAGTGGTCCAAATCAAAAAAAAATTGGCATCACTTAACAAAAAAGTGATCCGTGACATCATCCTTAAAATGTTCATATATTTTTATACAGTGATTCATTTTTAGTAATCTTTGTTAAGGCTAAATGTACAAGAGAACATGTTCCACCAACATAAAGGTATCCACCAACACTAATCTGAATAGTGGCAGTGTGTTGTATTACCTATTTCCTCTCTGTGTGGGCTTCATGATCTATGTGTGTCCTGTTACATGAACATTGTTTCCTTTGTAATTTAACCTTAATTTTAATTATGTGCATGTACATGGCAGTGGCATTTTGGGCCCTTGAGTTCAACTTCCTGTGGAGACCAGAAGAGGAAATTGTATCTTTGGACTGGAGTTATAAGTGTTTCTGAGCTGCCTGAATGGGTGCTGGTAACCAAACAGCAAATGCTCCTAACCACTAAACCACCTTTCCAGTCCGAACAGTATTGCTTTAATAGTGACTTTTTTTGTTTTGGTTTTGGGATTTTTTTTTTTTTTTGAGACATGGTTTCTCTATGTAGCTTTGGTGCCTCTCCTGGAAATAGCTCTTGTAGACCAGGCTGGCCTCAAATTTACAGACATCTGCCTGCCTCTGCCTCTCAAGTGCTGGGATTAAAGGCTTGTGTCACCACCGCCCGGCAATAGTTACTTTATTTTTAATTTGTTACATAATCATCGGTAGCCTTCAAAATATGAAAATATAATACAAGAAAAGTATTACCCTTGTTACCCGTGACCTCAGCTGCCTTCCTTTTTCACCCCAACCTTGCATATGTACTGCATGTGCTGCTTTTACGTGCACATCTAACTGTAGTCCAGGCTTTTGTTCTGCTTTTTGCTCACAGTGCACATTCTCCTGTTCACATCATTTGCCATAGTATGTTTGCTATATAGTAATATGGTTAAGTTCTTTCCACATAAACACATAAAAAGACTTTTATTGTTTTATAGGTCATAATTCCATTGTACATTTAACTAGAATTCTAATAACAAACATTCGAGTTATTTTTTTCTTACGTTAATATAAAAAGTACTGCATGAATAAACTTACACATACATAATTTTTCACTTTGTAAATGTTACTTCAGATTAATTCCCCAGGAATGTGATCATTGAGTGAAAAACAAAATCCTTTAAAGTATAACTAGAAATTGCCAAATTGCCTTTTACAGTGAGTTTTGCCAATTCGTTCTCCCATCAGTACTGTTTAACTATATTTATTTTTCCTTAAGCCTCACAACCAAAGTGAGTTGTGAAATTTTGGAATTTATAACAGCTCAGTTGGTAGAAATGGTATCTCAGCCTATCAATACATTTTCTGTTGTCTGTTGACTACCCTTCCCCCCAGCAAGTAAATGTGCTAACTTAAAATACTTGTGATTTGTTTCTCACCAATATGAACTCGGACTCTGTGATTCTGCTGTGTTATTTTGTGGTTTGCTCATTTGGCTGGAGGGGCAGACAGGCAAGCTCTCTCTCTCTGATCGTGCTGGGTGCTTTCACAGAACAGTTCCAGAATTACAGGCTGTAAACTCCACTGTACAAGCTTTCATTGCATTTTCTGAGATCCCAGTCACAAGATTCAGCAGGTCAAGGTGGAAGGGACCATAGAAGAGATTGTCCTGGGGCCACCATTCACAGTGGATCCTTAGGCAGCAGTCAATTTCCTGCAAACAATAAACAACCTTTCTTTTCTTTTCTTTTTTCTTTTCTTTCTTTCTCTTTCTTTCCATTTTCTTTCTTTCATCCTTCCTTTCTTCTTTCCTTTCTTCCTTTCTTTCCTTATTTTGTTAGTTACTATTTGAGAAATTTCACCATTTTTTGTTTGCTTAATTAATTTCTAATTTAAAAGTTTCTTCAAGCTATATATTGATCATACTCATTCCCATTCCTCCATCCTTTCTGATTCTTCTGTGCCTTCCTACCATCCAACTTCATGCTCTCTCTCAAAAATAAAACCAAATGCCCTAATAAACAAAAATCAACAATAACTTAGCAGTATTTGATAAGTAATTTTATCAGATGTTAATTATATCTTTAGTTATAAACAATTTCCAGAGTTGTATTGACTTTTCTTAGGTTTTCAGGTACTCTCAATTTCCTAAGCAGATTGGTCATTTCCCTGTAATCTTAGTTGCAGATAGTTTTCATAGTTGTCACAGAGACACTAAATTTTAAGAGGATCCAGTCCATAGTGATATTGTCCTGGAGGGTGTTCCTTGTTTTACACAAAGCCTGTCCTTGGTGACATTGTCATGGCTAGTGCCTTCCATTTTTTGTAGGTGTTAGTTTTTGTTTTCTATTGCTTTTGGAGGACTTTGCTTTGATGTTATGACAGCATTTTTCTGTTTTAAATAATATGTAAAGGCAATGGATTTTTCCAAATTGGTTTTTAGATCTGTATCTGCCTATGATGTTCAGTCATGACTTTCAGCTGAATGATGGTGACTTATTTTTTTTTTTTTTCAAAAGCCTTGATTTGTGCTAGAAAAGTAATGTATGCTAAGAATTATCTTTGGGGTCTGGAAAGATAGCTCATTCTTGAATTCACTTGTATCTCCACCTCTGAAGGCTTGGGCCACTGTGGCCTCTATGGGCATACACAAACACACAAGTGCACACACACACACACACAAGAGCTATGAATACAAACATACAAACTCTCTCTCTCTCTCTCTCTCTCTCTCTCTCTCTCTCTCTCTCTCTCACACACACACACACACACACACAGGTTAATAAATCCTAAAGAAGCATCCTCTGTTGATGCTGTGCCTGTTTCATTTAATCACTGTGAAGTTAGAGGACTCTTCCCAAGATACTTTCTACTTGAAGTTTTCTGAGGTTCTGGGAATGAAAGGTAGGTAATACAGGATTCCTGATAATACAGGCAGCACCTTTCTTTTATTGTCTGGTTTGCCATACACTCAGATTGCTTTTTGTGAAAATGTGTCATCTGTGTACTGTGTTGAATCAATTTTAGGCAATCACAGTATGGTGCTTGCATTTTAAACTACTCTCACTCAAAAGGAAATGCACATTTTCACAGTGGTTGAGAGCTGTTGTTGCTCAGTCCTTTGACCACTGTGTTTTTAACTCCATTTCTTCCTATGTCCCTGACTGCTCTCTCACAGGCCATGTTTAGTCCCCAGAGATGTGGTGTATGCCTTTTGCTGCTGTAAAATGCTTTTTAGGGGTTTATTCTTTCACATGTAATTTTGTATTACCCTGTTTCAATGTGAAACATAGTGCCACAGATATAAATGTTTTGATAAATTTCAGTGGTATGAAAGCAAAAACATATGTTTCTGTAGAGTTAAATAAGAAAAATTTTGAACCATTATGGATTACAAACTAACAAAAAGAAAGAAATTTTGAATTCACGATGCTGAGTATATAATTTAGACAACTTGCAAATTGTCTATTCATAGACTATCCTAAATATAAGGTTGTTTTCTTCCCATTATGTTTGAAAGATGATTATTTGGTAGAAAGAATAATAGAGCAATAACTGGAAATGACTTATAAGGTGTTAGTTGATATTTTATAGAACATTGATAAAATGTGTACAGAATTGTGTTTGAATAGTGTGATAATGCTCATTAGTTTTAGAAAACGTTGAACCTCACATTTCATTTAAAACCAAACTACATTATGCAGTGGTATTGGGTATTTTAATGTGTCTACTGGGTTGGACTTGAAAAGTAAGTTGTTTGGTAAAAAAAAAAATCTACCTAGGCATTGACATAAAATAGTTTTGAATATGATTAGCATTTATTTATATCAATACTAAGCTCTATATTACTCTAGGAATGTGAGTGCATCTCAAGCAAACAAGGAAGTCCTGGTAGCAAATTTTGAGGTCTTTAAAGAGGAAGGAATTTGGTCCTCACTTGGCAACATAGCCACATTACCCAATATGATCATGTCTGGAATTTTCAGATGAATGTCTCCATTAGCATTAATGGCATTTGCATTTATATGGTCTAAGTCTCTAAAGTATTTTAACATCTCTCTCTCTCTACTCTCTCTCTTTCATTCTCTCTGTTTCTTTCTCTCATAATATCTATAACCACAGTAATGGAAAGATACTCGTCATTGAAATGAGTACAATCTATGGAAATTGTATATATATGGAAAAACAGGGTTCTTATTACCTTTTTAAAAGCTATGTACACATGCCACACAAAAATCAAAAACAAAGAGACTCTCATTTGACTTCCTTGAAGTTAATAGCATCAATAATTTTCTTAGTCACTATAAAGGAAATAAAAATGAAAACTCACATTGTGAACAAAATTATTGAAATTATGATAGTAGATGATGCTTTTCTTTTTTATATATACATCTTGATTTTTCCTTATTTTTTCATTTACAGCTACAATTCAAATATATAAACACAAGTAAGTTTCTTTCAATATACTTTAATTTGATAGTTTTGTCTTAATGCCCAGTTATTTTAATTGAGTTCTGTATTTAAAAAAAAACAATATAAATATAAATACAAATTTTCATTTTTAATGAAGCCACTTCTGCAATTTAGGTCAAAGTATTGTAGAATACAAGACCATAATCAAGTTATTGAAATAGAAATTTAAAATTCGTCAATTTTGCTTCTGAATAAGATAAAATATGAAAAGCTGCTGGAGTGTTTCACATAAACAAATTACGCTTTCACAAAGTTAATGAAAAATGTAGAGTGTGACCAGCTATAGGCAATAAAAATTCATTTCTACAATCACCAGTGCTGAATTTACTTCAAACAATATCTCTAAAACTTGTCAAAAACCAGCATATACTAATCCATCTCACAAGGGGCAATGACATTCCCTAAGTGAACACCATTCTTATTTAATGTGGAAGACAGGCTTGGAGCAAGGTCAGAAATTCATGACTCTCCACAGAGCAACCAAGATGTGAGCTGCTGAAGAATTAATTAACATTGAATCTAAGAAGATGATGGCCAATCCGCATAAAAGTTGTTTAGCCTCATATAATCAGCCCTACTTCAGATAATTCTGTAAACTCATTAAAAGGCCTCCTGCTTTAGTCTCCTCTCCGAAACCGAGTCAGGAAAGAACGACTGACACAGTAAGAAGCTTTGACAGAGTTATCAAGTTCCTATGAAAGGAATTGCTGGGATGGTGGGGGTTAGAGGATTGATTTCAAAACTGCTCGGTCCTGCTAATAACAATAAGGTGATAGAGTGATTATATTGTTTTCTTTTTCTTTCTACCTGGGAAACAATTTTTATTCTAGGACATTTTGCATGTGTCTACTAGAAGTATATGCTAGAATTAAAGCATATTTTATGTTATGAAACCAATAGGATTAAAATGAAACACAGCATACAAGGCTTTGTCGTGTGTTCATTGTATCAACCTAAAGCCTCAAAATAATTTTGATTGTATCATCTGTGTAGCATTTGATTATATACAGATTTCTTTATAAAGGTTAATTTTTTTAAGATTTATTTATTGGTTATGTAGTGATAGGAACGGTGAGGCTGCATCCCTGGCACCTGGCCGCCCACATGGCAGGCTTATGCCAGAAATAATTACAAGGAAACTGTATTCTTTTAAACACTGCCTGGCCCGTTAGTTCCAGTCTCTTATTGCCTAGCTCTTACATATTGTTCTAACCCATTTCTAATAATCTATGTAGCACCACCAGGTGTGCTTACCAGGAAAGATCTTAACCTGCGTCTGTCTGGAGTGGGAGAACCATGGCAACTCCTCGACTAAGCTTCTTTCTCCCAGCATTATGTTCTGTTTACTCCACCCACCTAAGGGTTGGCCTATCAATGGGCCTAGGCAGTTTCTTTATTAATTAAAAAATCACTCCCACATCATGGTGATATACAGCATGTTTTCTTGCACATCAGAAGAGGGCATCAGATCTCATTCTCATTACAGATGGTTGTGAACCACCATGTGGTTGTCGGGAATTGACCTCTGGAAAAGCAGTCAGGCTCTTAACCTCTGAGTCACCTCTCCAGCCCCCAAAGGTTAATTTTTACTAATCTTTATATACATATATTTGTTTGTGTGTATGTATGGCCACTTGAATACAGGTATCTAGAGAGTCCAGAAGAGGACATAATATTCCCTGGAGCTGGAGTTACACTGTGGCTGCTGGGAATAAAATTTGGTTGTCTCTGAGCAAAACATACTCTTAACTACTGAGACCTCTCTCCAACCACTTATATGGATTTTGTGATAATCTCAATTCAAGTGGTAGAAGAAATTATCCAGAGTTCTAGAGTTAAACTTGCTTCTTTGTTCAGAAATGCAACTGTGGCTTAAATTAATTCCTATATTTTCCAGAACACTTAGTAAATCTTTGGATAATATAGGATCAGAACCTTTTTTGCTTGCAGCCCTTTCTGATACCACTCTGCCCCTGACACCTACATGTCATAGTACTGTTAATACCTAATATTTATGATGCTTTATTAAGAGAGATATTTAGTGGAATAAACACTATGCATACTATTTCTAAAAATATGCTTAATCATATTTGATACAGATTTGTTTAAAATATGTGTATTCCATTTGAGCACATGTTCATATCTCAATCTATAGGCAAACAGTATAGATATGGTGTGCATGATGCAGGCTTTATTCATAGAGCACAGGCTCTTCAACAGAGGTAGCCATATTACAAATTTCAGAGGCTTGTCTCAGGAGTCAAGAATGACATAAATGGGGGGGGGCAAAATGGGAAGAACTGTGAAATGACTCTAAAATAATAAATGACCAAATGCTTGGGAAGAACAAGAGAAAGACATCAGGGAATAAAGACAAAACTCTAAACTGGTGTTATGTCTGATAGTTGAAGAAAGGAGACTGAGAAAGATATGGCATGTTGTACAATAACTTACACAAATCCTCTTGACTGTAGACAATGGAAATTTATGGTTCTTCAAAGAGGAATGCTCTTATGAGAATGTCAGTAGGAGAACTATTTTCTTCTTTAAAATAATAAATTTTTTTCTATTTTTATGTTTTTGACTGCATGAACATACGTGTGTGTGTGTGTGTGTGTGTGTGTGTGTGTGTACCACATATATACCACATACATACCTAGTGTTGGTGAAGGCCAGGAAAAGGCATCATATTCCCTGAAACCGGAGTTGCAGATGGCACAATCGGGGTACTGTGAATTGAATCCAGGTCCTCTGAAAGAGTAGCCAGTGCTCTTAACTGTTAAACCATCTCACAAGCTACATTCTTCTCTTATAAAAGGAAAACATTTCTCTCAATAAACAGAAGTGAAAAGCAAAGCTATTAACTAAAGATCATCTCAGACACACCTTACACAATACGCAGTTATTATTTCTATGTTAGTCTGATGGTTCATGCTAGAGACTATAAGCCTTCCAGTTAATTAGTCATTAGCAGAGAGAATCATAAGAGTGACAAGAAGTGCTCACTCTCCACATATCCACATAAACCCAAAGATAAACCGGCAGCCTTATCATTGTCACCTTGCATGGATTTGTGTCACACATTACTTAAGCTCTACTCCTCTACTCAGAGTCAGAGAGAAACCATGTAGTTGCCACAGAAGAGAGATGCCTCCACAAGAGCCCACTGAAACTTTGTCAGTTGGCCACAATCTTGTGGTCATGAACAGATTTTTAGAGATGGGTTAGTTTAAAATATAAGAGCTAACTAGAAATATGCTTAAACTGTTGGCCAAACAGTATTGCAAATAGTACAGTTTCTGAGTTGTTATTTCAGATCCTACTGGCCAGGAATGAATGAGTAGACTCTTCCTACATAGAGGTAAAAGTTCCATGTAGGTACCAGCTTGACCTCTTCTTGTTCAATGCATTATATGGGTTTGGATGTTGTCTTCAGCAATGGGGCCTTGTTAGTTTGTGGAGAGCAACCTATTGTCTTGGCAATATTCTGGGTTATTTTGAGATTTCTATGGTACCCCTTTGGCCAATAACTCAATTGGATGTAACACTTGAAGCTTTGTTTGGTGACAAGAGATGGCCAGTTAAGATTCCATCTTACCCATTATTATTAGACCTCAGTAGGATTGCTTTCATATAATTTAGGAAAGTTTTATTGTACTAGGTTTTAATTTCACCACTCAAATGCCCCTTAATTGTAGCTGGTTCTCCTGCATTACCCCTCCCCATCTGATTCTTTCATTTGCAATCCATCTGCCAACAGTCTGCCCATAAAATCTATTCTGCTTCCCTTCCAGGGAGATTCATGTGTCTCTCCTAGTCTCTTCCTGTAAACCTAACCTTTCTGGGTCTATGGATTGAAACTTGGTTTGATTTATTTAATGGTTAATATCCACAAATATGTGAAGACATACCACATTGGAACTTTTTAAAAAGTGTAATATAAGGGTGTTTAAAAGGAAGAAGTTATATATCCAATGCATCACTTGTATTGTGTATTATATAGTGGGATGAGCCAGAAGAACTATCTCAGCATCGTTTGTGTTGTATATTGTGTATTGTGTAGTGGGATTGATTACCCAGAAGAACCATCTTAGGGATGCCATGGATATACTTAGTCATTTTTTATAGAATCTTCTTGTTTTTCTCAGTAATTATTTTCTCCATTTTATTATCTCTCTGAATTTAGAAACCCATTTCTTTCTATGTTCTTCACCTGGATTCAGCCTGCACAGCACCATTTAGATATTTATTTGTTTAGACATTCATTTGTCTAAACTACAGATATAACTGGTTGGGATTATTCTATTCTTATTCAGTGAATTATGATGCTTATCTGGCAAAAGGAAATGCAACTTAATGTCTGTGTTATGCTCTTGACTCCTTTAAATCCATAGCCTAATAAGAACGTGAAGACATAGCTGTTCTCCAAATGAATGGAAAATTTTGATCTTCTGTGCTTCCTGCTAGTACTGGTAAGGTAATCTTCAAATTGTGCTCAGCCAGAAAATTCTACATATACTTTATAGGTGCTGTGTTCTCAACAGGTTTCATTCTTCCTATGTAAATGTTTTTGATACTTAAGTATCCCTTCCTTATGTAAATGAGATATTACTCTCTATTCCTTTCTGTTTTCTGTTTCTTATAATTCCCATTGAAATAATTCAGATAAGACATGCAGAGACTAGTGTAAAAGATAGACAGAGTTTGTTGCATGGAAATGTGGGAAACACTCAAGGACCTAGAGTGGGATATGGTTCTGCAATCTATTGTGAAAGAAGGCATTCTCAAGGATAAGAGAGGACAATGGCAACAGGTGCCATTTTGTAGAAAAATATGCTTAAAGACAAAAGTTCCAATGGCCAAAGAGACTTTGTGCAGTCCTACACTTTAAGGCAGGCTAAGTGCTATTTATAAAGTCTCTGGAACACTCTTAAAAATGCTGACTCTGCTTCTTCCAGAAGCTATACATTGCTGCTAATAGCTTTTTGGCCAGAGTTGGGATCTTTATGTCCACTTACCCAATATGTGTTAGGTTTTGTGTAGCTTGAATTATGCACAATTGCTCTGCTGTATGTAGAAGATATTGTGTCTTAGTACCAATACATGATTTCTAGCTCTTATAATTTCTCTGTATCCTCTTTGACAATGACCCCTGAGCTTTGGGAAAAAGTGTTATGACATAGACGTTCTATTTAGGTTTAAGTATTCTGAAGTATCTTATTACATATAGTTGTGGAAGTTGTGGGTATTCATGTTAATTGCCATATACTATAAAAAAGTTTCTCCTGGTGAGGGTTAAAAAATTTGTATACTCTGTGGATATAACAACAAATCATTAGGAGTTGGTTTAATGTTTAGTCCTTTTATTAGAATATTAGTAGAAGATTCTCCCTGAGGGCTTACAGCCTATCTGGTCAGTCTCTTAGCAAAATAGTGGTACTGGGTATGATTATCAGCTTGTGCAGCTGATGAGAAATCAGAAGGTACTGGTGTGCCCCTATGATATTTCATACTATTGCACTAGTCGACATTTCTTGAGAGGTGAGACACTGTTGTAGCTCACATAGATCACAGTTGCATATGTTTGATGATTGCATTTCTCCTTTGATAATTTACATACAAACCTATAAAAGCTATCCAGTGGGAACGAGGTTTTCAGATGAAGAAAAGCTTGATCTTTCCATGTTCTATGATTTAAGCATATGCTGACTTTAGCAATAAAGTCTTATCATCAAGTTTTGGAGGTTAATAAATAACAAGGAAAATTCCTGTAATGTTTGGCAGTCTTTAGGATCAAGCCTAGTCAATCAATTTAAAAAGGTAATTTATGCTTGTCAGGGGGTTTTGGTTCGTTAGTCTGTGGCATCTACTCAAAACATAGTTACTTTACTATGGCATAACTCTGCTTCTGCCTTTCAGATCTGTTGGTTAGAGAAGCAAAGAATATGTCTCAGGCAAATAATACTGCCAAGGGTAGTACTCTTCCATTTTTTGCCCTTTTGGGAAAATGGGTGTGTGTTTTTCTTTGAGATGGAAGTCTTTATCCAGTTTTTTTTCTAGTTCAAACTTGAATTAAACTATCTTCTTTAATCTTTGTGTCTCAGTCTCTTTCAACAAGGTAATGGATAGTAAAACTGTAAGTGGCCTTGTGTCTGTAAGCCTCTTAACTTGAGGTTTTGCTATTGAAAGCCCATCTACAAAGTAATTACCAATCGCTAATTGCAACCATGATTTTCTATGTTTCTGAAGCATGAGTTAAAGGGTAAGTGAGGTTGAGACATGGTTCATGGATAAGTGAAGAGAAATCACTCAAGATATTATCTTTTGGATAAGCTGGATAAGTACAGTGAGGTTTTACAAGCACAATGACCCAAATTACAGTCACCTCTGTAAATGCCAAGTAATTAAATGCCCTCTTATGATACAGTCATTTCCTAGGTTTGAAAAAAGCATAGTACACAGAGACATGTCCTTAAATATTATGGCTAAGGTGCGTTTTTAAATATCATGTGGGGTGCTTTGCCACTGTGAAAGTAGAGAAACTTAACCCTATCGCTGTTATATCTCCTCTTTTTTTCTTCTTTCACTCATAGAAGATTATGCTCCCTTAGCTGCTGGAAATAACCTTCCAATTAAAACAGACAAAGAAGAGAAAAATGCTTAGAGCATGACTCTTTCCCCATCACATCTCCTCACATTCATAAAATGTATATCCAATATTTTTTCTCCTTCTTGGTCTCCATTGCTTATTGGAGATAAATGAAATATTTGATGGCTGGGTATATTTTATATTTTCTGTAAAAAAAGAAATACTGGTTTCTTTACAAAATAAAGACCATAAAATAGATACAACTTAACTTATATGTTCTGGAACCTCTCAGGTGTATGGTTAGCTACAGAGCAGTATTATTTTATTACAAGGCTCTATCCTTGAATAAATGTTCCTCCCAGTCAAAAAATATTCACCATTTTAAATTGTGGTATAAACATTGGGTGACCCATGTTACTGGGTACATGGGGCCAAAATTCATTCCTTTGGTTTCTATCTATGTCCAATGGATTAAGGAATCAACTGTTAAAGAAAAATCAGTTTGTTTATATTTTGTCAAACAAAGGGGAAACAGAAGTTCATTTTTTCCCCATTGAAGCCTTTGGTCACCTTGTAGGTTACCATAGAAAAAGCTTGAATTGGTATTAAAAACTGCTTTATGTGGAGGAAGGATCTATTCTCACTGACCTCTAAGTTTATGGATATCTGCCTAGGTATCAAGCAATTACCACCAAGTTCAAAAACATACTACATATGCAACTCTGAGATAAATTAACCTTCATTTCCTGGGAAGAGGGACTTGAGTCTTAAGTTGGTTTCCTTGACTCCATGCTGAGTTTCAGAGTTAGTTTTCAAAGCATACTAAGGGGAAAAAGGTAGGCATCCTATCTTCAAGATGCCCCATTTTTTGAATGAGAACATAGTCTATGGGTTTATTCACACATAGAGTGAAAGTATTTGTGTCTCTTCTGTAGAGGTCAGTTTCGGTCTGGACCTTTTGCATGCCTGTTAAGCAATTAATTTTGTAAGTGAAAAGAGGTTAAAAGGATGGCTCAAGTGTCTGTCCATAAACTATGTCCTCATTTGATAGGGCTACAGTGGGAGATCATGATAAATGAGAAACACTTTCAAAAGTGATTTTTAATACCCACTCTATGAAATACTTATTCATGAAGTCAAGATATGAGGTCATGAACACACATTTAAAAATTCTCCCACTGAATATAATTATTATCCAATTTTTAACTATGAAAGTTTTTTCTTGCTTTTTCCTTTTTATTAAAAATAGATTCTTTGCTCATTCAATATATTCTAATTGTATTTTCCTCTTCCTCTGCTCCTCCCATTTGCTTCTGATTTCTCTCCCTTCCAAATCTACGAGCTTTATGCCTCTTCTCAGAAAAGGACATAGCCCAAGAAATGGTGATCAAGAATATAATACCAGATTCCATTTTCCTCTTAACCTCAGTCGTCATCTTTACTACCCAAGTCTCCATCAGCATTCTTTTCATTCTGTTGCTTTCCCCAGATTTCCATATTTTCAAGACTTGATGGGAAGAGGCACATGCTAATTAGTCTTTAACTGTCTTCCAGAGCAGGGGATGACCATAGCCCTATTTCTGAACAGCAGGCTACATGCTCATTTCTTTACACAGTTGGTGACAAAGACACAAACATTTCTGCAGGGAGGAGTTGGGGAAGCAAAATTTGCAGAAAACTATAAAATTAATTCTCACCAAGCTGGGTATCTCCCTGCCTTGAATGTTTCACTATGTATAAGGCTGTTAAAACTCTTTTAATATTCCACCTTTGGCAGTGAAAATCGAAAAGGATAGAGTACTATTCATTTTCTTTCCTACTTTTCCATTACCTGGTTGTGCTCTTGCAAGAAAGCATATATTAACCCTTACCCCACATAGAAGATATTACCCTAAGGGTAAGCTGCCCTTGGTGCTCTGTTGCAGTCCTAGATTCAACCTTGAGAATCAGATCTAGGATAATAGAGAGTGAAGAAGGTTCAAGGGATTCTTACCTGGTCTGACAAAAATTGCCTATGGTTAAGCAAGGGGTATCTGCCTGGTCTTAGAGTGCGTTCTTAAGTAGCAAAAAAAAAAAAAAAATAGAACAGATTTGACAGATCGGTATCTCTAAAATTCATTTCGGAAATCATTCATCTGCTCTCTTATTTATTCTAAGTCTAAGGAGCTAGCTTGTCTTAGGAGTCCTAAGCTACCCTTCTTGTGCTGAACATGTGGAAATGCTTCCAAAGTACCCTGGTTCCTGGTCTTCTTGGAATTCCACTGATGTGCTTTGTCTTTTCCTGTTCCATTTCTCCTTTCACTGTATAGAATCTTTTCTCCTTTATAGGTTCCAGCAGACTATGGAAACATTTGGTGGCATCCTGCTGCTTTCCTGGAAATCCATTCTATTTCAATCCCTGTTACTAACTCAAAGTCATTTCCTATTTAAGTCATATAGGAAATCATACCTCAAGTAGAACTACCTGGAAACCCCTCAGATACTAAATTATTCCATAAGATGGAAGTATTTCCATATGAATGCTAACATGCTTCTTCTCCATTCAGTGTTAGATAACTTCTCTGAGCCCTATACAAAGGCACAAGCAAGCAGCAATACCTAAGTGTGTTTTTCTGATCTCTCAGTGTCTGTTTATTACAGGTAAACATAGTCAAGCTTTAGATTCACAGAACATGACAATATCTGCAGATAAGATTTCTGAATGATGATTATCAGTCTTCTATCAAGATGGAACAATATCTAAGAAAAATATAGAAGGTTGATGGGCACAATCCCTAAGGGATGAAATCCAGAGCCACACAACAGTGAAGGAACATAAATGATACTTAATAATTATTGAAATGAAGACAAGGAGTTTGAGCATTCCAAGTCATCAAGTAATCTCACAGTCAAGAAAAAATACTTTGAAATATATTGTTTAAGACCACATATGAAGGAAAAAAAAGATTGTCTTTCTTGTATGGCTCTGCTTTTATAGCTGTGTGATGAGATGCTTTTCTGATCTCTGAATGTGACATCTGCATATAAGATTTAACAGACTCTGAAACACAAAGAATTCAATTTGTTCCATCCCTAAGGTAACTAACTTCTCACTCACTAGCTTATTCACATTGGAGATGGGAGGCAATTTATATTTTGATATTTCAGAAATCAACCTAGATGGGCTTTTGAAAATGCATGGAAATATATCTAATAGTTCAAGCATGTTGGCCAAATATTACACACATGCATACTTTCATATTCCAAAAAGTTTATCCCTTCCACTATACAACACAGATAATTTTATTATTCTCTATAATTGCACATTTAGATGTTAAACAATAAAATAAATAAAATAAATTTTATTATTATCTCTGAGAAGCTGTTTATTTTTTAACAAGAGACAGAAAGTGAGTAGATCCAAATGGAAGGGGAACTGGGGAAGAACTGAGGGGAGTAGATGAAGGGTAATAGTAACAAGGATGTATTATATAGAAAATAAACAAGAAAGAAAAATATTTATTTATTGCTGAATGCAGAATAATGCAAACATTTCCATGCTCATCACCCTAAAATAAAAGTCAACTACAACTGGAACAAAGACTTCAACATAAAACCAAAAATGCTAAACCTTATGGAAGAGAAAGTAGGAAATAATCTTGAACTCATTTGAATCAAAAAGGAATTTCTGAACAAGACAAATAGCATAGCTACTCAGAACAACAATTAATAAATAGTACCTCATAAAAATGAAAAGCTTCTGTATTTCAAAGAATATCATCATTCACACAATGCAGTAGTCTACAGAATGGGAAATGTTTTTCACCAACTGAAAGTGCAATAGAGTGGTAATATTTAATTATATAAAGAACAGACAGCTGGATGTCAACAAAACAAATAACCAACTTAAAAACTAACTTAAATTGTGATATAGATTTAGCAGAGAATTCTGAAAAGAAAAAACTCAAATGACTAAGAAATTCTTAAGAAAAAGTTCAACAGGCTTAGTCATCAGAAAAATGCAAATTAAAACTACTTTGAAATTTTATCTTATATTAGACAGAATGGTCAAGATCAGAAAAGCAAATATGACATCTCATTATTGAGAGGATGTAAGGGGAACACTCACCCACTGCTGGTGAGGACGTAAACTGTACAGCCACTTTGGAAATTATTGTGAGTGTTCATCTGGAAGTTGAGACTAGATCCAGCTATGTTATTTTTGGGCATACACTCAAAGGACACTTCATTCTATTACACAGAGAAATGCTCAACCACCTTCATAATTGCTATATTCATAATAGTCTGAAATTGGACACAGTCTAGATATACATAAATGGGTAAAGTTAAAAATTGAAATCATATAATTACAGAGCTAGAAAAAAATATTCTGAGGTAACACAGATTCAGAAAGTCAAATATGGTATTATTTGCTGACATGTGGATTTAGCTCTTAAGTCTCTAATAAGCAAATTAAAATCGACATAGCCATATAAATTAGGTATATAATAAGAGATTCAGGGGGGGGATCTTCCTAGTGAGGGGATATAGAATAGATATGGATGGATTTGTGTGGAATAGAAAAGAAAAATCAAATAGGGAAGGAGGTGAAGTAAAGTGGGTGGTGAGGGAAGGGATACAAAGAGGGACAGATAATAATAACGGACTTTGAGATGCTGTATGGAAAGCCTAATACAACAAAAGCTTCTTAAATATATACCTATATATAAAGGTGATCTAGATAAAATCACCAGATAACAAGGAAATGCAGCTCCAATTGGATATTGTTCATCATCAAATGAAGTTTTCAGTTACCTGGAATAGATTACTACTAATGCCTCTAATTTTTTTTTTTTTTTTTTTGCCCAAAGGGACTCCATGGGAACTATTACACATCACAAGCAATTTCCAATGTTATAAGTTTTACTTGACAAACTGATGGTAAGATTGATGTGGTATGTCCTTCCGTATATGTGTTGTTTTATTAGTTGATGAGTAAAGTTGTTTTGGCCAATGGCTTAGCAAAGTTCAGTCAAGTGGGAAATCTGAACAGAGATATATATAGAGAGTAAGTGTCATCAGAGAGATGCAATGTAGCTGACAAAGGAGAAATACACCTTTACTGGTGAGTCACAGCCTCATGGACATACATAGATTGATAGAAATGGACTAATTTAAGATGTAAGAATGGGTCACAGAATGTTCTTTAAAAATGTATACAGCTTTTGGGAAGAGAAGAAAAAGAGCGCAGTTATAAAAAGAAGTGAATGGTTTTAAAAATTAAAAGTCTTTAAAGAGACAGTAAAAGTAATATAAAAAGAGTACAGAGAGTCATAGATTAAAGAAGTAAAGAAAATAAGTCACCTAATTATGGAATATACACAGAGAGTCTGGG
>NW_026067919.1:3728845-3879480 GCF_014885135.2 Alexandromys fortis
ATATATATATCTATATATATATATATATATATATATATATATAGTATTTTCTTTTAATTTCTTGACTGCAGAGAGACACTTAATTATATGGACTGCTAAGCTAAGCAAACATAAAGGTATCTTGACTTCAAAATGGGAACCTGTGGTTTACTTTCAGGTTAATGTGGTAATGGAACAAGACCCCCCTGAAAGCTTTCCATGAGCCCTAAAAACACATCACCCAAAAAATAGCAGGAAGCAGTTTGGAGAAAACCATGCCCAAATTCCCAAAATGTTTGTTCATACATGTTTGTTTTCATTTAAAGGGAAATATAATATAGAAATGAATACTTTGCATTGGTATGGATCTTGGTCTATTGATACAAATTTAACATTGATTTTGTTACACTGTATATATGTATATTTCTACTCTTGTTTAAAGTATAATGTTATACTCATTTAAACACTCATTTAAAATGTTATGTATAATTAAAGAACAAAGATTAATAGATAGTCATTATAATAGTCAAATTTTTCATGCTAGTAAAGCTTCCTAAATATATAGAAATAAATTTCAATTACATAAATAATCTTTAATACTTCA
This sequence comes from Alexandromys fortis, assembly GCF_014885135.2. Classification (NCBI taxonomy): domain Eukaryota; kingdom Metazoa; phylum Chordata; class Mammalia; order Rodentia; family Cricetidae; genus Alexandromys; species Alexandromys fortis. The sequence goes on from NW_026067919.1 coordinate 3,729,429, forward strand.
AAGACCTACAGAATATGGCATTTAAAAGGTTTTAAGAACTTAGACTTTTCTTGAAAATAGACATATCTGCTTTGGGTTGCACCAATCTACTTTAGGAGGTTAATGGGCTTTAAAGAAATTTGTTATAAAACTTGCCCTCAATGACAAGGCTAGTCATTTGAGCAAGAAACTACTCTTGCCTGGAATGTTCTATGGCATGCTGCATAAACTGGACATGCGAGACCCACAAAAAAAAAAGATTGATAACTAGACAAAATACCATGGTGAAGTCAAGTTATTTCATTTGATTAATATGCTTTAGTTGCCATTTTGCATACTAAATAGAGACAGAGAAAATGAGAATCCAAATGGGAGGGGAGGTGGGGCGGGTCTTGAAGGAGTTAGCAGTAAGAAACCACAGCCAGAATATATTACATAAAAAGCATTTATTTTCCAGGAAAAAATGGAAGAAAACCTATACAATTCAGGTTTTATTTGTTTTTAATCAGTAAATTAATTGTGCTTGAGATCTGTAAACTTTGTGCCTGCTAGCAACAATAAACCTCACTACTTGTCCTCAGTAGAAATTGTCTAAAATTTCTATATTAACAAAGCTGTTACCTTTGAAAATTATTCAGGTCTGCCTGACAAAATAAGAGTGCTTTGAATATTCTTTCTATCTTTCATTCATTGCAAGAATGATGTAAAAATACCAAGGTTGAATAAGATTGGAGTGCCAAGTGTCATGGGAACTGCTAACACACTGTCCCCATCCATTGGGCTGGTTAAGATGCATTCACCTTCTTAAGAGAGACTAGACCTGGCTGACTGTCAGGGACCCCTGGCTACAGTGCACAATACTGTACCATCCTTTCCTGGCACTGGAACTCGGTAACATAACAACATACCAGGCACTGAGGAGCATCAGAACAGGACACATTTATTTTTCATAGTTCTATAAGCTAAAAGGACCATATTTGAGGTGCTAATGTGTGTGGTGCCCGGTGAGGGACTTTTTCATGGTTTGTAGATGGTGCTATATATGGAATGAGCAAATAATTGATGTTTTCCCTGTCTATAAGGCAACAGATCTAATTATCATAGCTATTGACTCCATTTTAATAGGTGAATTTTAGGTAAACACAGCATGCAGACCATACCAAAGCAGTCAGTCTCTTCTGTCTGTAAATTACATGCTGGATAGGGGAAATGGAGATGATTTCTAGCTTGAGTTTTTGCTTTGCTAACCTGTGCACAGATGAAGGGATGTGTAGAGAGTACAATGGACTGTTCTCATGAGTGTTTCTGAAGCCCATAAATGTGAATGCTAATAAACACATTTAGCCAGATTTCACCACTGCTTCCTGATTATCCAGTCAACTACTTAGCATCTAGTAGAGCACCATGGGAACCAATCATGTCTTGACAGGGAGAATTAGGTATAAGTAGGAAGAACCATAATACATTAAAACCATTCTACTGGGCCCTGACATGCGGGACAATTACTTACAAATCTATTAGCTTAGGTTATCTCTTTTACTGTTGCACACATTTTTTGCAAGCTGTTGCCTATTTTTGAAGTGTGTGTGTATGTGTGTTTCCTTAGTAGGCATTATAAACACGTGTGTGGCTTTGGGGAAATAGAAAGACTTCTCTAGACCCTGAGGTATATATAGGCAATACGAAGTCAAGGATAGAAGATGGGTTGAAAAAGTGTCCAGACTCTTTTGCAATTTCAGAATTTATGACTCATGGGAAGAGAGAAGTCTCAAGGACTGGGTAACTTATCAGTATTCCAAAAAAAAGTTAAAAATGTAATAAACATTAGTCTTTGAATTCTCTCATAGATCCCTTTTCCCTCATTAATTTGTTTGGTTTAAGTGTCTGTTCTATGAAGCTTTAATAGTTTACTGAGTCCCTGCACATATGCTTTCTCATTGGTTTTTCAGGGTGATTGCACAAGCCCTGTGCACTCACGCTTTCAAGGTGCTACTACAGCGCCCTCTACCTCAACCAGCTTCTCTTGTTTCCTTCTCTTCAAAAACTGGATTTTTGAACAAAGCTTATTACCAAGCATTGTGCTTTGAAAAACAGGTTTCCTTGATTATGCAATGCATTATTGCTTATCTCTCACTAAGATTTTGATCATCAGTAAGTCCGATGTACTGTGAGCACTGCAGATCTGAATGCAATCTCCCTTTAGCCATTTGTCACTTTATGAACTAAAAAGCAGCATATAAGAAGATACAGTTACTGAGAAATTCACAAACAGCCCCACATAGAGGATCTTCTATACCGTTTTTATTGACTTTTGAGAAAAAATAATTCTGAGAAAATATCTGGAAATGAATATGTCTTTTCACCGCTCATGTGCCACATTCAAGGGGACAGAAAGGTCCAAAAGCCGACGAGTAGTCCTCATTGAAGCCATGGATCAGAGTAAATAAGGCAAAACCATTTAAACATGCTAGGGAAATTTCCATGCTTCCACCCGCCACAGGTCCGTTCAAACATTTATCCATTCTATTAGTCTAAATTATTTATAAGTACCATTTTATGTGTCGAATAAGCTGCAGGAGAAAATGAACACTTTCCCTGCAGGAAAGGATGGGATAGAGAGATACTGAAGATGGAAATGCTTGCTCTTGTGACAAATTGAGACATGAGGATAAGGAGTCAAGAGTGCCTTGAAGTGAGAATATGATTATCCTGGCAAAAAATCAGACTGCATACTGAAGAAATGAGGGGAATGCTGTCTCCTAGTAAAATACATGGCTGGTGTGCACCAATGCCAAGAAATGAAAAGCCAGGAAACTCAGTTTGGGGAAATATTGACCCCTAAGAAGGCTCCGAAATAGAATGAAATGAGGTTGGTAATCAGAGAGATGTCTTAGAGAGATTTGTAGGAGCTGTAGGCAGAAAAAAATGAAGTGTTTGAGTCTGGATATTAAGGTAATCACTCAAAATTCATCAAGGAAAAGAGATTGACCACAGTGAGAACAATTAGGAGACTAATGTCATAGCCTAATTATTGCTTCAAGGGTGAGAATGGCTTGATCTAAGGAATCATCAGCTACTTTTGGAAAGGGGGACAATTTTCAGAAGTCATTAGCAAGTGGAGAGTAGATGATTTGTTGATTCGATATGTGAATGACAGAAGTGTATTGAGTTTCTGCCTGGATTCAGGCATAACTGGTTGAGTGAACATGGAAAACTGAGAAGGAAGATGACTTCTGCTTCTGACACCCTAAGTGTTATTTGTACATGGTAGAGTAAAATGAAAGTCTTCAATTTTCTCTTTGAAATCTAAGTATAAGGAAAATAGAAGAATGTTTTGATTTCAGAACCATAATCACAATGAAGATAAATGAAGACCAATGGGCCCCAATTGAAGACACCCAGAGTGTATGAAATGACCTATTGTCTAAGTTACAGTTTCTATTTATTTATCATCCAGAGAAGTCATGGCAGGAGCTGAAGTAGGTACCTGGGGGCCCACAGGTGATGCAGAGACCATGGAGTAGTTTATTGAGCACATGAATTACGGTTAATCTGAAATGAGAAAATGCATACTCAATTCTAATGATATGGTATTAATAATACAAGCATTTTAGTATGCATTATGTGTGTTGTAATTTTAAATGGAAGTCTAATTTATGTTATAAGTATATACAGCATAGTATGCATATGATGTATATATAATAACACGTTATATTAAGATGTTATAAATTTGTAGATTACTAAATATTTGTAGATGCAATACAATAGTGTCTTAATTAGTCAATCTATGCACTTTGGTTTTATTTAATGCAGTATCTTTTTTATTTCATTGTAAGGTACTACTATAAACAGAGTAGCTCATAAGCAAAAACATCAGTATAACCCTCAGAGTTCTAGAGTTGGGAGTTCAATATCAAAGCATAAAGACAGCATCTGGTGAGGACCTGCTTCCTGGTGCATAGTTGGCCATCTACCTGCTGTGTCCTCAGAAAGAAGAACAGTGAGGGTGCTCTCTGGGACTTAATTTTTAATATTTCTGATTTTTCCTGAGACATCACATTGGAGTGTAACAATTGTTGTTGCCAGCATATTTTAATTTTAGTGTGATTTTTACAGTTGCTGATCTATATATACTATGATCAAAAACTCCCTTAATGCTTCAGTCCTTTTTTTTTTTTTTTTTTGTATCACAGTCTCCTTGGTATCTGATTTAAAGTTATGGTCTAAAATATACAAAATATACACCAGTCCCTCATGTACCATAAGCAACTACAAATGGAAATAAGTGCCATAGTCATGATCACATAATTAGAAAGGTTCTAATCATAGAAAACTCTTGAGAACATTTGAGGTTTGGAAGTTGACATGATAGGATTGGCATTTGGTGCTAAGAACGTAACTATCCTGGTAGACTTGAGAAAGAAGAGATGAAGGTCCCAGGACAGCTAGAGAAGATTCTGAAGAGTTCTTGCAGAGAGTTGAATCCAGAATATGCGATATGCGTCATTTGCTTTTTGTCAGTCTGACACAAACCTAGACTTATTTAAGGGAGGAACCTAACTGACTGCTCTTTGGTCTGGAGAGGGAGGGGGAGAGTAGGGGGAGAGGCCGATGGAAAAGGGAGGTGGGGAGGAGGCGGAAATTGTTAATAATTAAAAAAAATTTCCATAAAGCATTTTAATGGCTTCTGTTTTAATGTTGCATATGTGGACACCCTCAGTGGAAATGTGGATATTTTCAGAACATTCATTTGTCCTCCCATCTCTCTTTTTCTCTTACTCTTTTTCTCTCTCTCATTCTGTGCATGTGTGTGTGCATGTGTGCGTGCCTGTATGTGTGTGTGTGCATGTGTATGTGTGTGTTCAGGTGCACTTACTCAATCAGTCTCATGTAGAAATCAGAGAGTGTTATAAGATGAAAATGTTGTCTTTCTGAATCACTTCCCGGTTTTATGTTTTGAGATAGGGTCTCTCTCTGAACCTTAATTTCTCTGTTTTGCCTAGACCGATTTCCCAACAAGAAGCCAGGATGATTCTGCTTTTGCTTTCCCAGTGCTAGGGCTAAAGGCCCATGATGTTGCATCAGCATTGTTTTGTTTTTGTTTCCCTAGATCCAAACTCAGGTCTCCATGCTTGTGTAGCAAGTAGTCTGTCAAATGACCTATCTCCCCATTCCAGAAGGGAAATTGGAATGAATAATTTCATAAGTGTTGAGGGGGGAACTTTGAGCTACAGGATCTACTAATTAGGTTTCTTTCAATTCCTACAATGTAAATACATCTTGAGGGGGAGGGATGTGGTTGTGTATTTATGTGTGTGTAAGTATGTGGGTGTGTAAGTGTTGAGCAGAGCCAAGGTCACAGCTTGACAAAACCTGATTGACTGCTCCATAAAACAGTTTTCACAGTTAGCTCTGCTGATCTGTTTATCAATTCAAAATAGTCTAAACACACACAGTTGTTCTCATTAATTTTTGATAAGCAACAAGGCTCCCAAATATTTTACTTCTAGGCATATGGTATCTGTCCTTCAGCAGCGGCCATATGCTCTGACATATGATGTACCATCTTGTACCAGATGTACAAAATGCAGATCTGAGACGATGTCTAATCTGCATGAGGGCTCTCATAGGCTGTCTGCATTTCCTACATTCAGTGTTCTTTGAGTAAGTCAGAGGTGATGCTTACATGTGTAAACTTCAAAGGCATCCAATTCCAGGAATATGCCTGTTACCCTTATCACTCTTAAAGCCACAGAGATAATTAATATCTTTATAATCTAATTTGAGTTTTTTTAAATTGCTCTTTCCCTTACAAAATCTGTCATTATCTAACCCTGTAGCAACTTGTCATATGCAACACTTGGAAAGAGAATGGACAAAAGTCATTTGTTAGTTTTACTAAATCTATCCAAATTAAATATGTTATCATACATGATTTTCTTTATTTTATTGTTTTATTAGTTTATGACCCAGCTAATTTCAGTTTTCTTTGGCATCTCCACATACATCGTCTCCCCATATCTTGGGCTCTTTCCAGTGCCATCCTTGTCCATCTGAAATATTCTCCCTCATATCACACATATTTTACTGGCTTCTCCAGTCTTCTAATTTAAAACCTCCTTTACTATCTCATGGGCCCATTGCTGATTTCATGGCCTCTAGAGACACTCACACCACCATGAATGCACACTTCACTTCATATATTTTCCATTTCCATTCGTTTTCTTGCAACTATCATAATTTCATTTTCCCATATGGCAGAGAAAAAAATCGTAGTTTGTATACAGAATACATTCTTCTATTTATCTCTCGGGGACACAATGTGATTCAACTGTATTGCTATTGTGAATAGAGCAGTAAAAAATACATATTATACATGCAAATATTTCTATTGTAGAATATACTCTTTGCCAAGGAGGGTATAGCTCAGTTGTTTTGTAGTCTTTTGAGATAACTTCACATTGTTTTCGATAGTGGCTGCACTATCTATACTCCCATAAACAGTGAATAAGTGTCTTTTGTTTTCATATACCCATGTCCTTGCTCACTTTTGTTTATTTTATGGTAGCAAAATTGACTGTGGTGAGGCAAAAATCTCAAAATAGTGTTCATTTGCATTTCTCTTATAAATAATGATTTGTAATGTTTTTAAAAGTATTTACTGGCCATGTGTAGTTTTTTCTCTTGAGAACTCTGTTCAGCATATTTTTTGCTTTATTTTTTGACTGAGTTGTTCACTTATTTAGTTTTTTGAGATTTTTGCATATTCTAAATATTTATCTTCTGTTGGATATATAGCTGTCAAAGACATTCTCCTCTTCTGTAGACTCTTAACTTACCTTTTTTTCTATCAATAAGACTTAGTTATGTGAAGTTGCACTTGTCAATGTTGGTCTTGGCTTTCAGTAAATATTACACAGGCTTATTTCTTGAAGTATTTTTTCATATAGTTTCCACCAATTGATTTTAGAGTTTTAGATTTTATGTTGAGGTGTTTGATCTAAAATTTGTTTGATTGTTTGTTTTATGCAGGGAAAGAACTAAATACCTAGGTTTACTTGATTATGTGGGCATCCACTTGTCTAAGAATCATTTGTCCTTTCTTCACTGTGTACTTTTGGCATCTTTGTCAAGATGAAGTGGCTGTAGTTATAAGGCTTTATATTTTGCTTTGTTTTTGTGGCAGTACCATGGTGTTTTTGTTATCATGGTTCTGTATTGTGACTTGAAATGAGGCAGGGAGATAAAGTGTTAGTCTTTTTAATTAGGATTTGTCTATCAAAAATGCTTTGTGTTTATAGATGATACTTAAGATTGATTTGTTTATTTGTTTATATAATGTTGCTAAAATTTGATGAGAATTATAGTCAATCTATTGATTTCTTTTCATAGAATGATCATTTTCATGATTTTGATTCTTTCAGTCCTCAAGTGTGGGGCTATTTCCATCTATTTATTTATCTATCTATCTATTTATTTATTTCTTTATTAAAGATTTTTGCCTCCTTCCCACCACCGCCTCCCATTTCCCTCCCCCTCCCCCGGTCAAGTCCCCGTCCCTCATCTGCTCGAAGAGCAATCAGGGTTCCCTGACCTGTGGGAAGTCCAAGGACCACCCACCTCCATCCAGGTCTAGTAAGGTGAGCATCCAAACTGCCTAGGCTCCCCCAAAGCCAGTATGTGCCATTGTTCTTGAATTCTCATTTAGTGCCTTCTTCAACTTCTTTCTTACATGTTTTCAAATTTTCTCTTAAACCTTCTTTCACTTTCTTGGTTAGATTCATTCCAAGGAGATTTGTGAAGTAATTATGAGTGTAATTGTTTTCCTGGTTACATCTTTGGTGTGTTTGTTATTGATGCGAAAGAAGGCTAATACCGTATCAATGTAATTGATGAGAAGACTTTTAGTAGGCCAAGATTGGATCTTGTCATTTTGCTACAAGAGTTTATCATTTTGAAGAATGTTATGATTGACTCACTAGGGTATCATGTCAATATACTTCGAATTATTTTTTCCTATTTGTATCTCTTTTATTTCTTTTCTTTTCTTATTGCTTTGACCAGTTCCATATTGAATAAAAGTGGAGAAAATGGGCATTATTTTCTGTTTTATTTTAGTGAGACTACTTTTGAGTTTTTCTCCCATTCAGCATAATGATAGCTGTAGGACTGTAATGTATAGCTTTTATAACCCTAAGATATATTACTTCTGCTTCATGTTTTTTCAAAACTTTTATCAAGAAGAGAAATTGAATTTTTTTAAGTTTTTGTTTTCATCTGATGAGACAATCTTGTGATTTCTAACCTTGAGTCTGTTTTTTCTCTATTAATGGCATCAACATTACAATATGGTGACTTAGGAAAAGGAAAAAAGGAGAATGTCTACATAAAACAGGCTACTTAAATCTAAACACAGAGTTCTATTCTATGAGAACTAATAGATCCTGCCATCAGTCATTGCTAGGCAGGGAACCCTGAGGCATTTTAAAATTGAAGACTGCATGGGTTGGAGTGTAGAAGACCTTCCCTACATGTCACTCACAGACAGCACGGGTTCACTGAGCATGAGCATAAACTTGACAAAGTTATTGAACCACACACACTACTGAGAACTCCCCTTCCAGCTAATTTTCACACCTTTCCTGGGGGCAGCTACTACTAACATTTCAGAGGGCAGGTTTATTCTTCCCAGAAAGACTTCTTTGGCATTCTCATACTAAGTTATGCCATTATGCCTTCTTATCACCTTTGCTGTGAGTAGAAGCATGGACAAGAGAACAGAAAATAAACAACCAAAATTTTCCCTATAGAGTCAGATAAATACTTACTTTAAAATGGTACTTTTATTTTTTTTCTTACAAAGTTAAGGAAACTACCCTAACAAACAAATGTACACTGTCTACTTACTTCCCTCCACTAAGTATATGAGAGTTAATAACAACCCAAAACCCTGAAGAGGTCCATAGTCCAGGATAGGAGGCAAGCATAGAAAAAATTAGATGACGTAAGTCAAATACATACATGGGATTCTTTGAAACTAGGTAAATATATTGTCCCTGCTATTTACTCTTACACAGCAAACTAATCCCCAGGCTAAAATGTGTTATAAGTATATGCCAGCATCTCCCAGTTCTACCAATCCCTATATGGCATTTCTTACTTGTTAACCACTGTTCCAGGACAGTAACAGCTTATGTGGGGACCAGTGGTTTGAAGGTTGTTTCTGTAATCAAGTGTGTGTGTGTGTGTGTGTGTGTGTGCGCGCGCGCGCGCGCGCGCTAAAAGCCTGAACCCTACTATGACAACATTAAGGGGTAGGGAGACCTTTGAGATACAGAGCTTCTTTGAAAGATGTTGCAGTTATTGTCCTTGGAATAAGTTAAGGTAGCTCTCATTGACCTCAGAGGTAGTTATTATGAGAGCAAGTTGTACAGTAGAACAAGCCCAGTCCTCACTGGTCCCTGCCTGCCCGAATCTCCATTCAAACTCTTGACACACAAAATTAACTCTTGGGTAACAGTCATGCTTTCATTGTCTTTTAAATTTTCAGTCCTTAAAACAAAAAGGCAAATAATATTTCTTTTCTTTATAAAGACTCAGTCATGGATATTTCATCAGAATCATGAGAAATAGGCTAATGTAGGCAGGTATCTTGAGATTCAACTAGACGACTTCTAGTTGATGATGACTTCTTCATGTCAAAAACCTAAGCACCTTTCATTCTCCATCTCTATCCACCAGAGAAACCTTGTCTTCCAATTGTTATTCAAAGCTTCATGGCTGATAGCTGCTTAGGCCTGGGTTTCCTGTTTTGCCTACAGTATACCCATTGCTCACGAGTTCCCAATCTGCTTTGACAAGGATTTTAGGGTGGCTCATAAATAAATGATCATAAATTGGACTTTTTATAATAAAATTATAACTGGGACTTATTAGATACCTATCTCACTATCTAACCTGATGCATTGTTAATTTGTTGTGGAGACTCAATTTAGCAACACCAGAAGGAAATTAAGACATTTATGATCAAAATCAGAAGATTCCATGCCATATTCTACATTTTCAAGAGACAACACATGCACACACACACACAACCACCACCACCACCACCACCACCACCACACCCTAATTGTAACGGCTGTCAAACCTTAGTAGGTGCCTCAGACCTTAGCACAACTGAAATCATAATGGAAGTACCATTCAGGCCTTGAAATCCAGCGCATAGGCAGTAACACCTACCAAAACTTGAACTATGACCTAACCCATCAATGTCCATAGTTCTGGGAAAGTTGCTAAATGTACTAACCTTGCTTTTTTGGATGCAGTATGACTTCTGGATAGGTATTACTAACTAAGGTGTGTCAACACAGAATATGGTTTTACTTTGTGCTCAAAAACTCACCCTGAGAAAGGTTTAGGACTGCACTCACATCCTGAACACCCAGTGTAATCATTAGCCAGCTAAAAAAAGCTTTCTATTGTTTCAACCCATGTCTGGGTGTTTTTATCTGGTAGAACAACAACAACAAAAGCATACCTAAAGAAACAAAACAATGTTTTAAAATTTTTATTTATTTGTGTGTGTGTGTGAATATGGGCATGTTTGCTATACAGCTATAGAAGCATGCATAGGTCATCAGATGATGTTGGAACTTGTGCTGGGAAACTGAGGGCAGGAAGTACACTGAGCCATCTCTTCAGTCCCATGACTGCTATTTTGGACATTATCTGTCAGCTAATTTATTTTTAACTTTTCTTTAAGCACAAGCCTCACAGTTGCTAAAAATTAAATTTATTCAGAACCACAAATGACCCTTTGGTTAGACAGAGAGGCAAATTAGACTTGTAGATGTCAGGGGGAGGACAGCTGACAGGTCACTTTATAGGAAGCTCGTGGTTGCCTGCTCTCACAACTGCCTACAGCACATTCCTGTGGTTTTGCTAATGACTTTCCCTGCTAACCCACTCTGATGGGAGGCAGCTCAAAGCTTTTCCAGACAGTCCCAGAACATTCAGGTGAGCCTGAGGTTGGAGACTCCAGAGCTTTCATAAGGAAACTGTGACTCTTTGCTTTTTTTTTTTTTTCTTTTTTAATTGACTGTCTCTTTGTCCCCTGATGTGATGCAGGGGCTGTGCTGCAGAGAGTAGGAATACAGCTTCAGGAGATATACCAATACAAAAAAAAAATTAAAATGATTGAAGGTAGCTATAGGGTTTGTGAGGTAAATACTTCTCTTTTTCTCCTACTTTGAAGTATGGTTTGTGGCAAAAAAAAAAAAAATAAGCTTACCAAATATCTTTCTGACTCCCCACAGGAAGTCCTGGACTAGAGGGGGCAGTGCGCGAATTCTGTGGCAGTGTTCTTTGAAAATGTCTTGCAAATTGTTGTTTGACTATGAGCTCATGTTGCTTACTTCTTCTGTGAAACCAAAGACAGCTTAGAAAACATCTTTGCAAACTGTGTTGCTTCTCCATGCATCCTTTAACAGCCTCTCTCAGGAGAGATCTTTGATTTGCTACCTATTGAACCTCCGATGGTGAGCCAAAAGTTTGGGTTTCATCCAGAATAACTGAGAAAGCCCAGAACCAAACTGACTGAAAATAGCACTGACAGAGAAGAAGAAATACATTTCTTTGTCATTTTTTTTCCTTTTCTCTAATTTTTTGTCCCAACTGGATGAATTCAAAGACTGCTTACAAGGAAAAATGGTACATTCTTCAGGATGTTTACAGTGGGAGGTAAGAGGAAGAGGTATTCATTGGTACACACATTTGAAGTTCCATGGTGCTCCTGGGAAGAAAGGGGTCTGTCTTTCTAGGAATTAGCCTTATGGGCAGAGCACTAAGATAGACAAAAGATCAATCGAAAATATATAACTACTTTAATGCAGCACTGTCCTGTTTAAACAGTGCTTGACATGCTATTGATAGCACTTTTCACAACCAGGAGGGATGCCAAGATGTTAGTAGGTAGTAATTGTAACAATACAAAAAATATATTCCCACAACATAATTGGGATGGTGGGAGAAGGGAGAAAGAATGAACACCTTGGCTTACTCTAGCGCCCAGCTTCTTATGTGAGTTGCAACACCATATGGGGTTACATAATGGATGAAAAGTTTGAGTATAGTCAAAACATTTCTGAATACACAATAGATAAAAATAAAAATGAAATGGAAGATGAGCCTGATTTTTCTGGTAGCACTCACCCATGTAAAATCATGCTACTGTGACTTGGCTGCATCCTTGGATCTGAGCATATAACATGCCACTTTACACTGTGTTATAAAATCATATCATGCAATGGTTATTGCTACTGGAACATTTCTGTTCAGATTTGACACTATTACAAGTTACAAACTTCTGAGATCTCTTTTACTTTACACAGTTTTGTGCTCTTATGGAATAAAATTTAACTGTGAAGCCAAAGACAGCTTACTTAGTGTGTCTTTAGATTGGATTATGCTATAATGTTTGATTTAAAATTTTGTTATTTGGGGCTGGCTCAGCTGATAAGACCACTTGTCCTTGTAGAGGATCCAGATTCAAATCCCAAACCCCACATGATTCCTCCCAACTGCATGTAATTCAGGATCTAGGGGATCTGACACACCTTTCTGACTTCCACAGGCATTATATGTACATTTTGCACATAAACTTATACACATAAATAAATAAACCAAACAAATGCCTGTTTGAGTTGGTGATTTACCTTTCTAAAAGGAAAGAAAGGAGGGAAGGAAGGAAGGAAAGAAGGAAGGGAGGGAGGGAGGGAGGGAGGGAGGAAGGAAGGAAGGAAGGAAGGAAGGAAGGAAGGAAGGAAGGAAGGAAGGAAGGAAGGAAAGAAGGAAGGAAGAAAAAGAAGGTGTTGAGAGTTTCTGGTTTATAAGGAGGACAGAATTTCCAAGAACTTCTTAACTGACCTAAAAACATACTTCTGTCATTTTATACTAGACTTTTGTCAAAAACTGTATTCTCAGTGTTAACAATCATGAAATAGAAATTTTAGTGAACCCTGAGGAATGTTGAGAATGTTCTATAATATCCAGTATTAGTCAAGACATACAAAATAAATAAGTACGTTTTTCTTAATAAAGCACACATTTTCTTTCTTTTCTAACAAATGGTAAAGTTGAACGTATGCCAAGTAATCATTTTAATTGAAAAATCAAAGTATATTATACAGAGTATAATTTGAACATCAAGTTTGGCTCTGATGATACTAGACTTGTGCTTAAAATTTGTTACATAGTTGGAGTCCTTCTGGTCTCTTCAGTACTTCCACAGTGAGACTCAAGAGTCCAAAACATGGGTAAGTCTGACTTTATGCTCCCTTTTAAATAACATTTATTTTTACATCTATATTTGTGTTTGTGTGTGTATTTGTGTGCATCTGTGTGTGTGTATCCATGCATGCACATTCTACGCACCATGGCATTTGTGTGGAGGTCAGAGAACAATTCGTGAAGTTCTCACCTTTCATCATATATGTGTCAAGAACTGAACTCAGTGTCTCTCACTTGATGGTAAGCACATTTACCATCTGAGTCATCTCACTGGCCTCTTTTTTGGAACAATAACCTAAATCATACAGTAGTGCCAAAAGATCAGGACTCAAGCGGCCTTGGAAAATCACTCTCCTACTGAATGAGTTCTTTTTTCAGGTGTACCATACGCACTACTAAGGAAATGCCACCATTAAGGGTTTGCTCTTGAATCTTGACATCTCTATTTGTCTTTCCTGTAGATTTTGAGCACTGATACATTGGATTTTACTGCTTTAAGGATCACAGGTTAACGATTAGAAAATATCCAACGTGGAATAGGTCCGTAGAATCTAAATACTTGATGGGGGATTTCCCTGTATGTACTGCGATTACCATTAATGAATAAAGGAACTGCTTTGGACATATAGCAGGGCAGAACTTGGGTAGGCAGGGAAAACTAAACTGAATGCTGGGAGAAAGGAAGTGCAGTCAGAGAGAAACCATGGAGCAACAGCCAGAGACAGATGACAGACCTTGCCTGTAAGTCACAACAATGTGGCACTATACAGATTAATGGAAATGGGTTAAATTAAGATGTAAGAGTAAACAAATAAGAAGCTAGAGCTAATGGGCCAAGCAGTGATTTAAATAATATGGTTTCTGTGTAATTATTTTGGGGCTGAGTGGCTGAGCAGTCAGAAACCAATAGGCAGCCTCCTTACTACAAACTGACACGCACGTGGCCAACTAAAATTCATTTAAAACCTGAGAGAGTTTGGAAAGGAATTCTAGACACAAAAATTCAGAGTTTAACACAGCTTCCTGCTGTTTGCTGATGGCATGGTGCAGCTCCTTTAGGAGAGGTTTTCCTGATTCAGCAGTAGCAGAAAAGCCACAGTTTTGAAATACTGACTTTCTGGGTCATGCTGTCAATGCAACCCCTGGCTCTTTCAGGAGACCGAGCATCTGAATGGAGTTTGTGGGCAATGTGCTACAGCTTGCTTGTTGACAATATGGACTGGCTGTGTGCCTAGAGATGTGGCATTGTGCATGTCTCTCGGGGTAGCCAGAAGCTCCACCATGCTGGACTGTGCAGAGCAAGCAAAAAGTATTGTATAACCCCTAGCAATGACACAGATCAAGTTTTATCGAGCGTTCTTGGACAATAAAGAATTCCAGGTACACATAGGACAGATTGAGACATAAAAGACCTCTAAATGGGTCACAGTGTGTTTAAAAATGTACATAGACTTCGGATAGAGAAGAAAAAGAATATAGAGTGTTATAAAAGAAGTAAATGTTTATAAAAATGAAAATGTCCTTAAAGAGACAGAGTACAGAGAGAGTCATAGATTAAAAGAATAAAGATAATAAAATAAATAGTAAAAAGTGATAAATTTAAAACAAATAAGCCATGTGAAGATGGAAAATACACAGAGAGTATGGATTGTGTATATTAATGTTTTTTTTTTTAATTTTTTTGACTGTGAAGGAGCTAAATACAGAGAGACATTTCATTGTATGGGCTGCTAAGCTAACCCAATATATATGTTTTAAAGAATGTTTCTTAAATTAAAAATTTGAGTCTAAGGATATGTTGCTTTAGAAAAGCGGCACTTCTTTTGTTTCTACAGAGGATGAGAACCTGTGGATTTTTTTCAAACTAACATGGTTGCAATATACCTTGAAAGGTCACTGTGAACACCCCCCAAAATTTATTTTGCTCAGCTGCTGACTGAGATGAACCTAACACACGGGATACACCATGAAAGACCTGATCAGCAATGCTCCCAAGTTTTCCAGAGAACTATACCCATGTTCCCAAATATTGTTTATAAACATTTTAAATGCCATATTTTGTAGTCTTTGGAAAGTTTGAAGAATAACTCTCTATCTGGAATACATCTCTATACATCTAGAAAATCTAGCTAAATGACTACAAGCTTGACTACTATAGATGACTATTTATTAACCTATATTTCTTAATTATACATTACATTTTTTAAATGAGCTGGACAAACACAATACCTTAATCAAGACCAGAAATACATATACACAGTATAATCACTGTGATTACCCTGCCTATGTCTCCTGTGTGCTGGGATTAAAGGTTTGTGCCACCACTACCCAACAATGATATACATTTATAAAATGAGAGAAAAGTTTTCAGTTAAAAACTAGGGGCTGGGGAGATGACTCTTTTGCTACTGTGTTTGAGGAACTGAATTTGATTTCTGGCCTCTATGGAACACCCAGACATAGCCCTGTAAGCCTGTAATTTCCATTGTTGGTAAGACAGCAACAGGAAAATTCCTGGAGTTTCTTGGCCATCTAATATATATATATATATATATATATATATATATATATATATATATTTCTTGCCTAAATTTTCCAGGAGAGAACTCCACAGACAAATACAAAGTCATTGACCAATTAAAATGTCAATGATTGTAGGGGGTTTGCGTGTTACAGGTTATGAGCCAACTCACCTTAGGATATTTTAGCCCCACAAATAACCCTTGATTGGTACTTCCGTGTGTAACATAACGTTCATGTGTAAGTACTTTTGGAATCTATTAACATATTCTGAGCTTCCACCAATTCTAAGGCTAACAATGTCATCAAATAGTAGCTGAGACCAATAGCTAAGAATTCCATATATTGTTATAACCTGCCTATCTGATGTTCCCACAAATACATTAAATGTTCCTTGACTTATGGTTTTCTTTGTTCTGCTACAATGCTTCATAAAATATGTGGTATTTTAGGTAACCTAAATCTCTGTTCCTATGCTACAGTCAGTCATATATGCTGGCTTCACAATAAACTATTTCTATTCCCTTTGAAGTGAGAAATGACTTTTATTTGTTTGCTCTGTCTTGGCTTTTTTCTTCCTCAATGATGTACTCACTGGTTAAAAAAAAAAAAAGTATTTGAACATTGCCAGTACATAGATCTTGTTTAAAAAAAAAATAGTTTGCTAGAAATCATGTTAGATCCCTGCCCATCAAATAAAATGGCTACCTACTACAGTATCAGACAACTTTCAGTCAAAACTGCTGGTACTGATTTCTACTGCAGGTCTTCTGTGTGCACCGGTGAATCAAGAGTGTTCATGTTTGCCTTCATTTTGCCAGGAATGTTTGCCAGAATTCAGGAGCCACTACTTTTCCCTCAAATTAGTGCCTAATTAGAGATGATATTAGGCTGCTTCTTAAAATGCAAAAGAAAAAAAATGTGTCATAGTTGTAAGGTTTTTGTTTGCCATTCAGAGGCTTTCTGGTCTGAAAGGATGATAAAATCATGAGGGCATTCCCTGAAGACAGTGACTGGTGCTCTCTTTGTAGCCTATTGTGCTGTTGGTAAATCCTCGGTTTTGCTTCTATGCACGTAAGTCAGAATAGGAAAGATTTGCTTCAGGTTTGATCAATATTTCTCCTGGAAGAGAGAAGGGAACTCCAGGGAGTTGTTAATCCAAACTGCTAGGTATATGTGGTTTCTAAAACAACCGCCAGAAGTTGTGGGACTTGATGATATATAGACTTCATCTGCTCTGAAACCAAAGCTGATAATAAAGTTTACAGATTATAAAACTCAGGCTTAAATATTTATGTTGCTCCATAGGTGAACTGGGTCTGTGTTTTCTGCCCTGCATGAACTCACACTATACAGAAGGCCATGCATTTTTTCAGAAAGAGAAAAACTTTAGAGTTCTAAAAAGCTGTTCAGTGAATTTGAAGCCACAACTACTGGAAATGGAAAAGCTACTACAGTTCTCCCTGCAAATTCCACAGCCTGTTGTACTCGCCTTCTAGAATTTTCTAAAAGTTCAGACACATCCACACATACTGGTTCTTCAGGTAGGTATGATTAGTGACTGATTCTCCATTTTTTTTAACTGTTTCCTTTCTAGTCTGTAGGGCCCAGGGGCCTACCCCTCCTCCCGGAGTTCATCTAGAGGACAGTTTCTGGCCAAACATCTTGTTGCAATTTCTGGCTAAACATCCTGTTTGTTTCTGTGCTCCCTATGCTCCCACTGGTAGTTAGTTTAGGGATTTTGTTCACTCTGGGGCCTGGTAAGTGCAGCAGCTAGGTATATAAGGTTTTTCCTAAGCCTGAATAAACGGCATTCTTCATTCTCTCCTCAAAGATGACCCATGTCTCTTGTCTCTTGTGTGTTCCTTTAATCTCCAGGCCCTTGCATGGCTTGCAAATGGTACAATAGCACAAACTGTACTATAAAGAGTAACAAGGGCATTACACTAGTCCTTATTTTGTTATCTTCCAGGATCCATGTAGTCTCTCATTTATATCATAGAGACCTATTCTTATTATTATTCTTGGGTCCCTGCCCTAGCCACGCCCATTCCCATAACCTCTGACCCGCCCATCGCCATCTTGGGACTCTCTCTCTTTCTGCTTCCTTGGCGTGCGCACACGTTTTCTCTGTCTCTCTCTTCTCTTATCTCTCCTCTCTCCTTTTATCTCTTTTCTCTGTCTTTCTTTCTCCCCCTTCCTTAATAAATACTTATGGCTATTTCCTGTGTTTACGTGTCTGTTACCTACAACCACCGTGGGCCAAGAAAGCGTGCCCTCCTGTAGCCGCCCTCATGGCGGGCTCCCTCCGCCAGCCCGCCTGGGGACTGTTTGTAGCCTCTCTCTCATCGTTTTTTAAGAATAACATTGGAGCCGCGTGACTCCCGAACCGGGTTCTTTTCCACTTCGCCAGCCTACGACCAATGTGTTCCCTGGATGCAGCTCCTCCAAACAACAGATCAACTAATCGTGAGTGTCCCCATCTCGGCCAGCTTAACCATCTCTTCTAACTCAAGGGTTTGACCGTTGAGCTCCCGGCAACCCTTCACGGTTTTTAGGGATGGGGGAACCTTCAGGGCCTCGGTTCCCTTCGCTGACATTCAATTCGGCTTGTCTCCTGTGTTAAGCCTCAGCTCACCCGCGCCTGGAGGCCCAGGGTCTCCAGTTCTCTCTTTTTATTTTTTCCTTACTTTTCTTCCTTCCTTCTTTCGTCGTAACTGCTGCTATGGTGCAGCACGCTGCTACGGTGCAGCACGCCGCTACAGTGCGGCCTGACCTTGGCTGAATCCCTCCTGCCCGGGAATCGCTCTCCCGTCCTCCCGTCGGAGGCTCGAGTCGATTCAGCCAGGTTATAACACCCCCCCCATGGAATCGGATGCCTTTCCATAAGGCCAGCAGATGTTCGTGCCATCTGCATCTCACCTTAACGGGGAGCCGTTCTCGTTGTAGGCTTGAGGTGCCACGGTTTTTGCGGGTGTTTGCACGGCCTTGACCACAGGAGACAATCCATCCAGACCTATCACTCTGGCCTTATCTTTTAATGCCTCACATTTATCAGTTTTTGTCCAAAATGGCCCCATTAAACTATACACGGCCGTTTTTCGGTTCCAGCCTTTTGCCCCTCCCCTCTGCGGCTTTTGTTGTGGCTTGGCGGGCTTTCCAACTGAGCAGACTACACATGGCGGTCGCCATCTTGGCTGGAGGCCAGATGGGTCAGGTGACCTTTTCCGCCGCCATCTTGGCTGAGAGCCAGGTCATGTGACCACACTCTCCCGGTTTTACCCTGCCTTCTCACCAGGTTTTCACCAAACTCCTTATGCTAACTCTGTTAAATGTGTTTTGAGCAATGGTCAAATGCCTTTGATAGGGCCCATCAGAGGCATCCACGTTGCCCAATTCCTGTTCACTCTCTATGTACAATAATTGTTTACTACATCTCATTTCAGACTACATGAGTCTTGTATTTTAAACTGGTATGTACCTTTAAGTCTCTTAAGCTGTTCTTTACCATTGTCAGTTTTGCCGCTAACCTTATATTTCAAGCAGTTTTTCCCTCTATCTTTTTACAAATGTAAATCTTACCTGTTAAGAGCCAATTTGGTCAAGCTCAGACCCAACTTTCCAAACAAATTCTATACTATAGTTATACCTGATAAACAGCCCTCAACTGCTCAGAGATCTGGGGAATGTGATATTTAAGTGTTTGATTATTTAAAAAAAAAACTTTTAACAACGACAAAAGAGACAGGTTGGCTCCTAGCAGCAGCTTTCTGCTCCCTCCAAAGAAGACAGTCACGCGCAGAACAACGTCCTTCTGCATCTCGCTTCGACTGCAGAGCGCTGACCATTGGGAAAACCTGCCTTTCATCTAAACTAAAGATCTCTAGACGTGGACGGAATCACCGGAATCGACAGCCTAGCTGCTCAGGTCAAGGTAGGCCTGTCTTCCTACAGATTTCTTAGCCCACAGGATCTTCTGGAGCCTGGCAGGCCCTGCGCTAAACAGCAAAGCTCAAGTGCAACCTTCAGCGACCATGGAGGACCCAAAAAAGAGTAGCTCTGGGTGCCAACCAAGTAAGTTCTCTGTCATTTTTTAATCAGTTACTCAAGTAAAATCTTATCCTTCTCAAAGATCTCTGACAGTCTGACAGCTGAGAGGTTTCGCCAGGTTGAGGTTTTACAAGGTGACCTCACCAAATTTCAAACCAAATTTATCTCTTATGCTACAGTCATTATATGTCTAAAACTTCTGTTTTCACAAACCCAAGGAGTTCTCATGAGTTCCAGGGAGCCAAATCAAGAAATCCATCTTAAACAGGTCAGATACCCCCTCGATTCCCTGGTCCTAAATTTTTTTCTTTTAACCTTAATTTGACTTTGTTCTTTGTTCTGCCAATAACTTAGGGACTCCAGACATTCCCATGCCACAGACATCGGTCAGAAGCAAAGAGACCAGCTATGCCAGGATGTTCCCAGCACCCCAGCCTTCTCTCGCCCCCCCCCAAGACGACGCCCACAATCAGCCGGAAGCAGTCTTGAGAATTCGCCGCCCCAATTCCTTCAAACTGAAGTGTCTAATTTGCTTTTTATCAAAAGCAAGATGTGGGAATGTTATTCTTGGGTCCCTGCCCTAGCCACGCCCACTCCCATAACCTCTGACCCGCCCATCGCCATCTTGGGACCCTCTCTCTCTTTCTGCTTCCTTGGCGTGCGCACGCGTTTTCTCTGTCTCTCTCTTCTTTTATCTCTCCTCTCTCCTTTTATCTCTTTTCTCTGTCTTTCTTTCTCCCCCTTCCTTAATAAATACTTATGGCTATTTCCTGTGTTTACGTGTCTGTTACCTGCCGCCACCGTGGGCCAAGGAAGCGTGCCCTCCTGTAGCCGCCCTCATGGCGGGCTCCCTCCGCCAGCCTGCCTGGGGACCGTTTGTAGCCTCTCTCTCATCGTTTTTTAAGAATAACACTTATATTTCTGTAAAATTTTGTTTTGCTCATTTTGATTTGTTTTTGTGTGACAGTATCTCATTATGTAACCCTGTCTGGATTGGCACTCAGTTTGTAACCCAGGCTGACCATGAACTTGTAATAAACAACTTGCATCAGTCAACTGATGTAGAAGGAGCAGCGGGCTACATTCCTGCCACTTGGCTCCCGGCCGCCTGGCTAGCTTATGCCCCAAAATAATAACACAGAAACTGTATTCTTTGAAACACTGCCTGGCCCATTATATCTAGCCTCTTCTTGGCTAACTCTCATATCTTGACTAACCCATTTCTAATAATCTGTGTAGCACCACAAGGTGGTATCTTACCGGGAAAGATTCAGCATGTCTGACCTGGTGGCTGGATCCATGGCATCTGCCCAGGAGAGGAGAGGCATGGCGTCTGGCTCACTTCCCTTCTTCCCACAATTCTGTTCTGTCTACTCCACCTACCTAATTCTCTGACCTATCAGGGCCAAGGCAGTTTCTTTATTAACCAATAGAGAGATGACCCTCCTCTATCAAACTGAGGGCTGAGACACTAGGTCTATGTTCCATACATGACTCCGGTGCTATAATTCATGTACACATCTCTGGCTTACTGAGTGAACCCAAGCTGATGTATCCTAGAGCCCATGGGGTCCTTTTATGAGTAATGTGTAGTCAATTAGTCAATTTAAAGCTTTTTCACAGATCCAATTCTTAAACTGAATGAAAAAATGTTTATCATTTAATTCCTATACATCATTATGAAACATTTGTTATTAAAAGGACCAATTCACAAACAGGGAAAGTGTCTAAGAATATGATCTGATTGATTACCTTAATATAATGTGGTCATAATTAAATTCCAGCATATCTCTTTTGAATATAATGCATACATAATCACACTGTAGCTCTGAGTATATCTGGGTATTTGGAAAGTATGGGTTTATATTAAATACTTTCCTAAAAAGATTGCACAGTTTACAATGCTTTAATAATGGAGTCAATAAATACAATTTTATTAAAAGTCACTGCATGACACCGTGTTATCTTAATAGTCATTGGTTATGTGTGGATGCTTATATGGTAATCAATTTATATTTAGTAAAATTGAAAATTAATTTTCTTTCTCATGATAGTTACATTTCAAATATTAAGGAACCTGACCTGACCAGTTGACTACTGGCCAGCACAAACAGCCAATATATTTCCATCATTCTATGAATTTATATTCAATAATAATAGCATCTGTCAGAGCTGTCACAGTAATGCCTGCTACCAATTTCTGTCTTCGTTATTTTTCACTTGCTTTGTAGATACCATGACCGAGACAGCTTATAGAAGGAAGAGTTGATTAGGATTTACAGCTTTTGAGGGTGAGTCCATGATCAACATGGCAGAGAGAATAGCAGCAGGCAGATAGGCATGATGTGGGAGAAGTAACTGGGGGCTACATGCTGATTGATAAGCATGAGGCAGAAAAGAGAGGGACATCTAGATGGGGACAGTGGGCTTTTGTAACCTTTTGTCCATCTCCACTGACACATGTACTATAACAAGGAAATACCGACTAATGCTTTATAAACAGAGGATAGGTGCTATAGAACATGTAAGGGCAGTTCAGCTTTTCATTCAAATATAGTGGTGACTCAAGGTGAGCCAGCCAGAGGATCACCATGGAGCACAGAGGGAGTTCAGTCTCATTTCCTCATAAGCTCTTCTATGTCTCTGAGGCTCCATGGTCTTTGACTAAAATTATGATATATCTGTATAAAATCGAATTAGTATCACCTTAGTGGCAAGCAGGCCTGATGGGATGCATAGTATTCACATTTACCTTCATGCCAGTGAAGATAAATTGCTCACCACTCTTCATGCAGCCAACTTACAGAAATAATGACATGTAAGTAAATGAAATACAATTGAATTTTTTATGTAATGGATTCATTTGTTCTTATAAGCTGTCAAGTTATAAATAGCAGCCAACATGCTGGATTTTCCTAAGGCTGTGTTCTTTCCTCTTATCAAGTGTATATATGATTTATGAAGGCAGGTTGAAAGATGATAAAGAAAATGATATTTGCTCACAAAAAATCCAGAGATAAGCATGAGTTTTAAAATGTACTCAATCAGGAGTTATACTGTAAAATGTATCTGTTCTCTTCCTTCCCAAAATAGCAAAATTGGCATGTTGTAATATATCATAGGTAAAAGTTATTACCCAAACCTTATCAAGGTGATATTACAACATTACAACTC
The DNA here is from genome assembly GCF_014885135.2 of Alexandromys fortis. NCBI lineage: Eukaryota > Metazoa > Chordata > Mammalia > Rodentia > Cricetidae > Alexandromys > Alexandromys fortis. Next base: position 3,752,439 of record NW_026067919.1, read on the forward strand.
TTACTTGTCCAAAAGTTAAAAAAAAAAAAACTTTGAAGTTAGAGTAAATATTCGCATTTGCTCAAATGGTATAGGCAGCAGCGATGATAGGATCAACTTGCCTATAAATAAAGACAATTGTAAAGCTATCTGAAAACATACCAAAAAGCCTTAGTCTGAAATACAACTTATAACATTCTCAAAGCTCTATGATTCCTTTCTACAGAAATTTTGATTTTAAAAAGGAGCATAAAAAAATTACAATGAAATTAACTAAAGAAAGGAAATCAGGCTAGCTAAAGTCCCTCAGCAGCACATTCCACTATGGGAGCACACGAGTACTCCTCATCAAGTTTTCACCAACAAACAAAATGCTCTCTGTCTCCATGGAGACTGCTGAGCAGGCAGGTTGATGCCCCCCATCACTGCATTCATTTCTTTTGTCCGTGCGTCCTCAGAAAGAGCATCTAGCAATTATTTGTCTTTGTTCAAACAGGACCTAATTTTTAGAGATAGACCTGCATTTCTAATTAACTTGTCAGCATCTGACCTTGACTCCGTTTTGGACAGAACAAACTTGGAGTGGTCTTGCCTAGCATGATTATTAGTCTGCCTTTACCACAAATCCACATTTTCCTTTAGACTTTTGAATTGTTCTAGCCCTCACTACCCAATAAAACAAACTTGAAATATAAAGCACAACACTGCAGAAAATAGTTGTACAGTGCAGTGCATTTGACTTTAACTTTTCAATAACTCATAGCTGTGCCAATATTAGTTAACAGTATTGCTTTAGTGACAAAATATCTGGCAATAGCAGCTTATGAAAGGGGGAAAAGAGTTCTTCTGGCTTATTGTTCCAGAATGACAGGAGCAGGCAGCAACTTGTCAGTGTGTCCAGAGTGATGAATACTTGTCTCAGCTACTTTTCTCTTTTATTCAGTTGAGGACACCGGCCCATAGTTTGGTACCTTCTATGTTCGGGTTAGCTCTTCTCACCTCAATTGACCTATTTCAAGTAATTGCTCACATAAAAGCGCAGAAATTTGTCTCCTAGGTGGTTCTTGAACATTCTAAGATGATAGTTGATACTAACCATCACAGTACCATAGGTTCCTCACATGTAAATGGGTATATAATGTTATGTGACTATAGGATATATAGTACAGTCTGAGATTCTAATGCGGATAAGTTCTACTAATGTTACTGAATTCAGATTCAGGAAATTCTTCTGATGCAATCCACTATGTGCCCCACACACTTTTTGTCCTTGTATAAAAAATTTTAATTTCTAATATCATGTCTTTTTTGAATGAGCTAACCTGTGCTGTGTCTACAAACTACTCCATCTATTTCCAGTCTTCCACATTAACATTTGTAATATGCCATGTACTCTATTGGGCTATCATGGACACACAATTTTTAAAAAGCAAATATGGCATTGTAGGCTGTTTCTTAGCTACAGAGAATAGATAATATGCTAGCTAGATTTTGTGGGGGTCCACCAATGTTAGCCTGTTTCAACTTGACTAAAGATCTGAGAGTTTGAGCTTACTTTTTCTCTTTCAATGTGGTTGACAATAGGTGTGGCTACAAATAAGAGATTCTGAGCTAGAGTGTGGTTAACTAGTATTTTGTCCCCCTGGACAAAAGGTGGGAGAATTCAAATACATTCCTTATATCATGTTAATGAAGTCTGTTGTCTTTCCCCTCCCCTTTTAGAGTGAGATATATAAGCATGTGGAAAATAAACATGTGGGTTCAGTATTCACTGAATTGCCCTCCTGATGCTTTTCTGTGTTTCTACCTCTTATTTCTCTGATATCTCTATTCCTCCTGCATAATAATTTTACTCTTTATGCTCCTACTCTGGAACATACAAATTTCATCAAGGCTGGACCCTAATAGATGGTGCCCAAATGTGTGGTTTACAACAGAAATCCCTCAAAGTAGGACATAGGGCAGATAATGCATGGATGTGAGGCCAGAAGTACAGGAGAAAAGGAAAACATGAAGAATCTGGGAAGTGAATATTACACTGCAGGTGTAGAGGTGAAAATTGACCACTCAGAAATAGACAATAATAGATAACAAAGGAAGAGAAATGGGGTATGAAATATTGGGAGTAAAATTGCATATGACTGTAAATATGGAACTAGGAAATAGTATTCAACTGTCTGTACATTTGCTTAGATGTATTTTGATAGCCAGAGGAACTGGGGTGGAGTAGAAATAAGCATAGAGATTTTTAGAATTTATAGATAGTGTAAGCCTTCTGCTCCCTCAACCAAAATGGTGGCATAGACACCAATGATTCCAGACAGCTCTGGGATATGGAGAGGTCAAGGTGTGGCCCTGGCTGCTCTTCAGTCAAGCTGACCTGTAGTGCTGCAGTTATGGAGCCACAGTAGCTGCTGTGCATGTAAGAGAGAAGGAAAGTGGGGCACATGCCCTGATAATGGCTGCAGACAGTCGCCACCAAGATTGTGGCCATCTGTGGGCACAAGCTGTAGCCAGCTGCATCTGTCCCACACTGCACTGTGCAGCCAAGAAAGTCAGGAGACATGGAAAATTTGCTGGGCCCCGGAGCCATTCAGCAGGATATAGCTAGAGGCTACATGGCCCATTAGCCAATAAGTCTGTAGGGCTAAATCAATAGTTTTTAATGGAAGAAAGTGCTTGCATCAGGTTTCCTGAGTGTTAATGATTCCCTGAGTGGCTCTAGGCCACAAAGGCCAGTGAGTCCCAGACAGGGAGCTGTACAGTAGATGAGAGACAGAGATGCACCATGCAGAGAAAGTGAGTATTTATTTAGTGGGTTATGGAGGGGAAAGGGAAAGGGGAAAATGGGAGAAGGGGAAGGGGGAAGAGCAGAAAAAGAGAGAAAGGGAAACAGAGGGGGGGGGGTAGTGGGGAGAAGGGAGCGAGGCAGAAGTTGCCTTTTCTGGAGAGAGTCAGAAAGGAAAGCCAGGCTGGAAGCAGAAGAAATATCTGCTTACCTCAGTGGAGGGGAGGGGGGGGCTGAGGGAGTAGGTGGGGCTTGTCCCTTAAAGGGACAGGACAGACCATTATATTCCCATCTCTTTTTTATAGTAAAAAGACAGGGGTTTAGGCACAACAAGTTAAAAGAATTGGGACAGCAGATTCTCAAGACAGATTCCTGCTTGTTTGTGGATATCATCTTGGAGGGACAACTTGAGAAAATGGGGTGCTGGTCACATCCTTGTAAAGCTTGTCTCTTTGCTCCTATCTGGTGTTTTGTGGTATGGAAATGTCTGTTGTCTCTTATACCTGTTTAGGTAAATATATTAGCAGAACAGAGAAAAAAGTTAGTTAAGTTTAGGAAAATAAATTTAGGACCAAGGAACTGAGGGGGTGTATCTGACTTGTTTAAAGTGGACCCTTCAATTTGGTGCCATGGAACTCACAAGAATTGTTTGGGTTTGTGAAAACATAAGTTTTAACATATTTGTGTCAGAATGAGTTTGTCTGAGTTTTTTTGCATAATGAAAATATTTTTAAGACTATGGAAGGCAGTGTGAGAGAAATTTGATAACTTGTATTTGTCCTTACATCTTTATAATTTGCAGGTACATACCTTAATAATTTGTATTTGTGTTTTACTGACATTTGTGTGGTGAGGTTGTCCTTTTAAACTGACAAAACCTCTCAGCTCTCAAACTGCATCAGAGATCTTTGAGAAGAACGAAATTTTACTTGAGTTATTGATTATAGAGAACTTACTTGGTTGACACCTAGAGCACCTCATGGTCCTCCATGGCTGCTGAGGGTCATTTTGCCTTTTGCTATTTAGTGCAGGACCTGCCAGGCTCCAGAAGATCCTGTGGGCTAAGACATCTGTAGGAAGACAAGCTTAACTTGACCTGAGCAGCTAGGCTGTTGATTCCAGTGATTATGTCCACTGTCTAGAGATCTTTAGTTAAGAAGAAAGGTAGTTTTGCCCAGTGATCAGCACTTAGCAGTTGAAACGAATGGCAGATGGATGTTGTTTTGTGCCCATTTGTCTTCTGTCTCCTTTGCAGGAAATAGAGTACTGCTGCTAGGAGCCAACCTGTCTCTTTTTGTTGTGAAAAGCTTTTTAATAATTAAATATTCTGATGTCATATTCCCCAGATCTCTGAGCAGTTGATGGTTGTTTACCAAGTATAGATTAGTTATAACTACAGTATAGAATCTGCCTGGAGAGCTAGGTCTGAGCTTGACTGTACTGGCGCTTTCCTTAATAGGTAAGATTTACACTTGTAAAAAGACAGAGAGGAGAAAAAAACTGCTTGCCATAGAGAGTTAATGACAGAACTGACAATAGTAGAGAACAACTTAATATATTTTAAATCAGGGTTGGATTATATAGATAGTATTTTTGTAAGTACATACCAATTTAAAACATAAGACTTAATGTTTTTGTAGTCTGGAATGAGATACAATGAATAGACAATTATAACATTTAATAGTAAACATAGGTGCATTTAAGTTACATATATGCACACACACACACACTTAACAGGAATTGAGTGAAGTAGGTGGTGGGCCCTACAAAAGGCATTCGACTGCACAAAACACACACGTAACAGAGTCAGTAAGGGGAATTTAGAGACAAATGCATAATTAAGCCTGAGGACCAGGCAGGGAATATCTCAGTAAAGATGGGGAGATTTGGTCACCTGACCAGGCCATCAGTTAAGATGGCAATAAGGTTATCTGACCTCAGTCAAAAACAGCAGTCTTATATTGTATGGAAAAGCCACCATTTTTGAGCTGAGAAAGTTTTAAACATAATAACAAGAAAGATCTAGAGGTATGATTTGCCCTGTTGCTGAGCCACTGCACCACAAGCTATGGCGGGGAGCAAAGGCTGGAATTAAAAACAGCTGGCTTGTGGATCCAATTAATCTTGTCAGTTTCCTCAGTAACAGCAGAAGTGGTGGCAGGGATAGTTTGAGGAAAAGCCGAGCCTGTGGGATACTGCCGGAGCATTCACAGATGGGTGGCTGATAGTTTGAGGGTTTATACCATAGCTGAAAACATGAAAACCTGTTAAAACTGCAAATGAACATGGCAGGGCCTATAGGAGGACCTCTTCTCTCTACTGGCAGGGTGTTGAAGTCTGACTGGCTCCAGGCTGGGTGACTTGGAAGTCAGAGGCTAGAGGCTACTCTGAGAGGTCTCTCATGGCAGGGACCACTTACGAGTAATCCAAAAGAAAAGAAAAGAAAAAGAAAGGAGAAAGAAACATCCACAGCACCCTGGGCACCAAATCAAATGCACCACACACCATGAGCAGTGTTAGCATGGGAGGACTGACCCTGGGTAGTCTGATTATGTTTTTAGCTATAGGTAGCAACCAGAGAAGAATGTCAGCAAAGGGCTCAAAAATAGCTGTGAAGGCTGTGGTTGGTGACTGAAAGGTGAAAACTCACCACTGAAGTTGCTGGTGTGTTTAGCGGCCATTGATCAGGCAGACAGAAAGCAGAACTGTTGTAAAGCAATGTGGTTCCAGAGCTTGGGGTTCCATGTGTCCCCAGCCAGCCCACCTGCAGGCAGGAGGGAATATTGAGAGAGTCTGGCTGAGTCATGAGCACCAAAGTTATAGTAAACAAAACAAAACAAAACAAAACAGTCCAGTTCCCAAAGTGGCCCATGGGCCACAAGGGGCAGCGGATTCCAGATAGGGAGCCACATGGTGGGTGAGAGAACACGGTGTGGCTGCAGTCACAGTGGGTAAGAGACAGACAGATAGGCACGCCATGCAGAGTGAGGTTGGACATTTATTAGAGGGTTATAGAAGGGAAGGAGAGAGGGAGGGAGAAGGGAAACAAGGAAAGAAACACACACAGAGAGTGAGTGAGTGAGAGAGAGAGAGACAGAGACAGACAGACACACAGACAGACAGACAGAGAGGGAGGGAGGAAGAGGGGAGAGGAGAGGAACCACAGCAGCAGCTACCTCTTTGGGAGAGAAATGAAAAGAAAGGGGATTCAGGCTGCAAGGTGAAGGAAGATCTGCTTGCCTCAATGGATGGGGGGAGGAAGTGGATGGGGCTTTTCTCTTAAATGAACAGGACAGACCATTACAGAGGGGGTTCAAGAATTCCCCTAATTTTGTGATTACATGATTTAAAATAAGAAAGCAGGGCTAGTATAATCAGCGTGGTTATACCTACCTAAACTTGTGGTAGTGGCAGTCTCAGAAATGCTCAAAAGTGGGCATCTGGGAGCCTGCCTGTACTAGCACTAACCTCTGGCTGGATGACTGTATGTGGAAAGGGTGGCCTGTGCCCTGACCAGACAGAACAGACTATGAAGGACCAGCACTTCCTGGTCCCAAGTCCCTGGCAACACAGTCAAGTGGTGGAGAGCACCCTTGTGCCAAACCCTGCTCCCAGATTCAGTTGTGAGCCCCCATTGGTTCTCAGCCTCACAGCCAATCTGCAAAACAGTAGCCTCAAGAAGTCAAATTTCTATTGAAACGCAAATGCACCTTGAGCCAGGTGTCTGTGAAAACCAGTCAGCTAGGGAGATTTGCAACTTAAAATAGAAAGACAGTTTATGAACTTTAAATAAAATAACCAATGGCTTTGGTCCTGCTTATTGTTGTTTACAGGATATCTTGAACCCCTCAGTGAGATTATTAAGGGGAATAATGATTCTGCTTCCCCAGGAAGCTCACAGAAACTGCTAAGCCAATTACTGGCTCTAAATAAGCATGCAATTAATGTGCCCAGAGAGCTTTGAAAAGAAAAAAAAAAAAATGGAAGAGTTATACCCTCACTCAGTGTTGAAAAGGACCTGATCCTGTGCTATTATGGGATTGAGAGTATGTTTGTGCTTTTTTCACAGGAAGAGTGCCTGTAAAACAGAAGAGTATCGGTGCTGATGACATTTAAGCCATTAGTGTCCCAACAGAGGTTCTTAAATCTGTGTTCCTGACTTTCTTACACCACCATGCTGCAGGCTGAGAAGGGAAGGACGATTGTGGTGATGATCGATCATTCCCAGTTTCTTGGTGGACCTATTGCACAAACTTCCAGACCTTAATGAGCCCTGTTGACTTTGGAGCTGGTCCATGAATCCTGACTGAATGTTGGACAGCTTGTCCATACTTTATCTTGGGACACAGAACACATTTTTGCCAGTACGGTTTTCAATCTGCTGTTGAAATAAAGGACCTGAGAATTGAGACCTCAATTTTCCTGTCTGGGAAAAAAGGACTCATTACAGTGGGTAACTGAATGCCGCGGGAGGTCCTTCCGCTCCTCCAACCAATAGCTGCTGAGATACCAGCCCATTGGGGCACCGCTCTCTCTTCACTTCCTGCTCCACTGGAGACTAGACTCCCTTCCTGGTTGCACAGGGGGCTGTTGTCTGGGACGGTGATCTGTAAGTTTTTTCCTCTTTAAATAAATACCACCCTATTAATCATAATTCCAAACTGGCGTGGCATTGTTTGTGACTTACGCCTTCAACTGAAGACCTTCCTCAGAGATGATGGGGAATGGCATAAAAGATTCTGCTGCCACTCAGACACAGGGACAGTTTGATCTTAACTTTAAAACTTAGAAACATCAATGTAGGTTGACTATAGGAGAGAAAAAGATTCATGGCTCGCCTATCACAGAAACTTTTTCTTGTATTTTGATTAGAATGGATTTAAGAAAACTGTGATTTGAAAAACTGCATGTTTATTTCTACACTAGAATATTGGTATTGACCTGTTAATGTTTGTAACTACTTTGGTTCATTATGAAGATATTACTGATTAGAAAAAGGTTAGAGCTTGTCTGAGAGAATTTTGTCATTGCCAATGAGTTCTTAAATTTTATATGTTTAAAAGGACAAATTTGGATTTTGATTGTATCTAAAAATTGTTAAAGATATCCTAGATCAATTTAAAAAAGACAATCCCATCCCTGGTCATCCTCCACTCCTTTATTAGGAGATAGAGTAATCATAGGAGTATATGTATCACAAAGCATTACCTGCTTACATACAGTTATCTAGTTGTTGGTGAATACTTTTGGTAGAAAATTGCCTGAAAGGTACACAGAGCTCAGAGAAGCATTCTTCCTTAACCCTTTGTTTACAGAGGTTGTTAGTCAATGATGGGTAACATCTTTTCCACTCCCACCACCCCACCGCTGGCAACTTAGGACAGTGCATACATGATTGAACATATGTATCAATGATGGGCAAGTCAGGAAAATGGGGGAAAGGCCCCCAAGACAAGCACACTGGGCTGTCCTGTAGCAAAAGCACAAACTTTATTAAATAAAATGAAAAGGGAGGAATATGTGGGGACCCACAGGTATGAGCCTGTTCTGACAAAGGGTCAGAGAGTTAGACCTTATTTTTTTTTCTCTTTCGAAGCCATTGACAACAGGTGTGTTTACAAACAAGAGATCCTGATCTAGGGTGTGATTAATTAGTATTTTGATTATAGAGGTGGTTCTGCTCCACTTGGACCTGGTGAGAGAATTCAAGTCTATTCTTTACATCATGTTAACAAAATCTATTGCCTCCCCCTTCCTTTTTAGAATGAAGTATGTAAGCATGTGGAAAATAAACAGGTGGGTTCAGTATTCTCTAAATGTTCCTCCCAATGTTGTTCTTTGCTTCTGTCTTTTATGTCTCTCATTTCTCTGTTCCTTTTGCTTAATAATTCTATTTACATTCCCACCCTGGAATGTACTGACTGCTCCCTGACAAGTTTTATGAAAACTTCACATAGGTTAGCCCATCAGACAGAATAACGTCATTTGAGTAAAAACTTCCATGAGGTCAAGCTGTAGACAGTTCCATAGGGCATTTCCTTTATTAATGATCAATGGGAGAGGACAAAGCTTATTCTGGGTGGTGCCACTCCAGCCCAATGGTCTTGGGTTTTATAAGACAGAAAAACATGCAAATCATTGGGAGCAAGTCAGTAAGCAGTACCCCTTCATGGCCTCTGCATCAGTTCTTACCTCCAGGTTTCAGCCCTGTTTGAGTTCTTATCCTGAATTCTTTCAATGATGGACTAAGATTTGGAATACACCCTGTCTTTGCCAATTTTCTTTTTGTCATGGTGTTTCATCACAGCAGTAGTAATACTAATTAGGATACATATTTTGCAAACTGTGGGAGGGTTTTAAAAGAGATTTCTGGAGTTGGACATCACTCACTACAGGAGATGTAGTTCCCCTATGTTTCCAGCTTAATATCATATTAAATCTTTGTTGTTTATTCCATCAACCAAGAAAATTATATGGAAGATGAAACAGAATTTTCTATAATTTCTGCCTTCCCACTCTCCCAGATATAATACTAAATCTCTGTAGATGAACAGGCTTCCCAGAGATATCAACCAAACATGGCATAACAAAACACAATAAGATTAGGAAAAAAATCTTCATATCAAAACCTGGTGAGGCAATCCAGCATGAGGAAAAGGGTCCCAAGAACAGACATAAGAGTCAGAGACACCCTCACTCCTCTGTTAGGAGTCTCATGAAAACAGCAATCCAACAAATGTGTCATATATGCAGAGGGCCTACTGCAGACTCACACAGGTTCCATGATTGCCACTTCAGTATCTGAGAGCCTCAAAGAAACATACATAGTTGATGAGGCTTATATTCTCCTGGTGTCTTTATTTTGATTCCTCTGGTTCATATAGTTCTTCCCTTTGAACTTTTAAAAGTAGAAATTATTTTACCTAAATGTTGTGATATTTAGTTTCCTTTTACTATTACAAAACATCTGTGATTTAAAAAAGATGTATAGTGTTTAGACTGATATTGAGGTCTTTAATCCATTTGGACTTGAGTTTTGTGCTTGGTGATAGATATGGGTCTATTTTCATTCTTCTACAGGTTGACATCCAGTTCAACCACTTTGGAAATCAGTGTGGCAGTTTCTCAGAAAATTCGGGATCAACCTACCCCTGGGCCCAGCAATACCACTCTTGGGAATATACCCAAGAAAGGCCTTATCATACAACAAAAATATATGCTCTACTATGTTCATAGCAGCATTGTTTGTAATTGTCAGAACCTGGAAACAACCTAGATGCCCTTCAATGGAAGAATGGATGAAGAAAGTATGGAATATATACATATTAGAGTACTACTCAGCAGTAAAAAACAAGGACTTCTTGAATTTTGCCTACAAATGGATGGAAATAGAAAACACTATACTGAGTGAGGTAAGCCAGACCCAAAAAGAGGAACATGGGATGTACTCACTCATATTTGGTTTCTAGCCATAAACAAAGGACATTGAGCCTATAATTAGTGATCCTAGAGAAGCTAAATAAGGAGAACCCAAAGAAAAACATATAGGCATCTTCCGGAATATTAACCTTCATCAGGCGATGAAAGGAGACAGAGACAGAGACCCACATTAGAGCACCAAACTGAAATCTAAAGGTCCAAATCAGGAGCAGAAGGAGAGAGAGCACGAGCAAGGAACTCAGGACCCTGAGGGGTGCACCCACACACTGAGACAATGGGGATGTTCTATCGGGAACTCACCAAGGCCAGCTGGCCTGGATCTGAAAAAGCCTGGGATAAAACCGGACTCGCTGAACATAGTGGACAATGAGGACTACTGAGAACTCAAGAACAATGGCAATGGGTTTTTGTTCCTACTGCACGAACTGGCTTTGTGGGAGCCTAGGCAGTTTGGATGCTCACCTTACTAGGCCTGGATGGAGGTGGGTGGTCCTTGGACTTCCCACAGGGCAGGAAACTTGATTGCTCTTTGGGCTAACAAGGGAGGGGGACTTGATTTGGGGAGGGGGAGGGAAATGGGAGGCAGTGGAGGGGAAGAATCAGAAATCTTTAATAAATAAATAAAAATTTAAAAAAAGATGTATAAAGAAGAAAGGAACATTTGTTTTTTGTTTTGGAAGATACAGCTCCTGAACAATTCACCCTATTACTTTTGGGTGAGTGGCAATGAACGACTCATGATAGAATCTGGTGATAAAGCAAAATGTTTTCTCATGGTTCCTGCTAGCACGAGAAAGCAAAAGGAAGGGAACAGAGTCTCACCATGCTCTTCAAGGGCATACGGCTAATAAATAGATAATTTCCTACTAGTACTCATCTAGGATCCATAATCTCTTAATGAGACCAGGGACTGGGGATCAAACCTTTATTGCATGTTCTTTTGAAAGACTCTTATTCTAACCATTGCCAGTCTCTAATAGCACATTTATAAGGACAAGTTTGCTGCAGTACCCTGGCAAATTGCTTATGTGCAGAAGCTGCAGCTGAATCAGGGTAGATGCCATGTTCAGCTAACAGTTATGTGTTGGTGACATCTACACAGTGGACAGCTGTGTGTTGCCAGCATCCACACAATGACTTCTTTAAGGTTCTTTTACATGATATAACACAAATCTTACTTTTGAGACTATTCTCTTCATGTTTCTATATAACCTCAAACAAAAATCCCAAGATAGAGTGGTCATCAGGACTAAAACTCAGATTTTTTGAAATTGTGTCTCTATGTTCCATATTTTTTCCTGATTATCCCAGCATTTTTGAGAAATCATAGAAGTCAAATATTCATCTGGCACCTATGTTCAAATGGAAATAGAAACTTATTGCCATGAGCTTTTCCAAAAATATGAAGATGTAGTAAAATAATGAGATTTTTGAAAATGAAAGAATGAGAGAGAGTAAAGAACCACCCTCAGAGAAAACAACATAGGTCAGCATTCAGTTTCTTTTTTAGAGGTCCAAAGTAGAATAAATGGTGATAAGGAATATTAAGGAAGGTATGAAAGATATGTTGGGAAACAGTAGGATCACAGCTCAGTGTTAAATGAGATTTGGGAGTAGGAAAACTTTTGACTCTGGTAGGAGTTTGGAATTGTATTTAGGAGAGTTTTTTTAGCCTTGATTAGTATCAAGGAGTTTTGTGGTTAGACTATCCCTGTTGTCTGTAGGCTGGATTTTGATCTATCCCCATGCCTTGCTGAATATGATTCTGAACCATGAGAAACAAGACTATGGTCCCACCCAAGGTGGTACCAATCCATGGAAAAGCTTTTTGCCCTCCTGCTCATTATCATCCTGAAGCAATAAAACAAATTCAAAAAAGTTGACTTCTCACAGGGCAGGGAACCCTGATTGCTCTTTGGGTTGAAGAGGGGGGGGACTTGATTGGGGGAGGGGGAGGGAAAGGGGGAGGCGGAGGTGGGGAAGAGACAGAAATACTTAATTAATTAATTAATTAATAAAGAAATAAATAAATTAAAAATAAAATAAAATTTTAAAAAAAGTTGGCTCTCTGATCTTCAATCTCAGTTCCCATGGATTCTTCCTAAGAAATATATTGGGCATTTGGTAAGAACCTTGGACTTTCTGAGTTCTAAGCCACAATCTTATATTTACTAGCTCCAAAACATTAGGAAAAGTCACACTGCTTTGGAGATTTGGATTATGTTAGATAATTATAGATATATAAAATAGTATAATATAGTTAGAACTTTTTAAGCTGTAATATATATATATATGTCTATAACAGTATAGGAAGAAAATCATATATCTAAAATATTCTTTCTCTTACCAACGTCTCAGTAAATTTGTTATATTAAACCAGGTGCTGTGGGAGTTTACTGCTTGCTTATGCACAGAAGGTACATCACACACACACAGAGAGAGAGAGAGAGAGAGAGAGAGAGAGAGAGAGAGAGAGAGAGAGAGAGGTAAATGTGTTCTGCCCAGACAGACTGCTTGCCCTCCAAAGAAACCACCAGGATACAAAAGCAAGGTTTATTCCAAAGTACAAGCCTATGCAAGGAATTTGTCCAGAACACTCACTGCAGTGGGGGTGGGGAAGAGCTGCCTTGCAGAGATTACAGGACTATTTACAGACAATCTCCCACCCAGTACTCCCAGTTTTCACCAATTTTCATATTTGGACCTAATTGAGGAGAGAAAATTCAAAATGCATGACATCATTATGTAAATGAAGTATGGACATAAGTATGTTCTAAGTTAGCCCATTCCTATTTGTCCCCAAGGACTGGTGGTCCTTTGTTTAAACCCCACAATTTTTATATTCAAAGGTTACAGATTGGGGTAAAAAGTGAGCTGAGGGTGTTTTTAATACTGTGACTTAAATATTCTTTTCTATTCATTTTATAAATCATTTCTACATTATGAGTATAAAAAGGTGGGGTTTAAACACTTTTTAAATTATCAATTGTTACATTTCAATCTGAAATTCTAACATATCTTATTCAGCTAGCAAGAGCCCCATTTACTTGAATGAAAGGACATCAAATTACATAGTAACTACTCAGGGTTAAACAAAGGCAGGGGATTTATCAGTCTTCAAATCTAGAGCAGTCTGTGTCTGGTTCTCATTTGACCTGTGCAGCATTTGTTTTGACCACAGCCGTGACCATCCAGTGCTCTGTACAGAGAACTTGAGTGTGTAATGTTTTAAGTCACTTGCCTAGAGTCTAGAATTCAGAAGCAGGAGAAAGTTACTTTAAATTTTTCTTTCTGTTATTATAAACTGCCAATACATGGAAACTAAAAATAGAAGAAGATTGTTTTTGCAGCACGAACTATTAAATCCATTGCTCTCTTATAAGTAAGTGTCCTCTGACATCATACTACAGCACTGACCACGCAGAATATTTTTCACAGTATCAATTGAGGTGTTCTTAGGGTTATTCTTGCCACATCCAGGATCTAGAAGACAATTCACTTCATCCCTCTCAGCAGCTGAGAGTAGCCAGCATTCCTTGGCTTGTTCCTGCTTTCTCCAACAGTTCTCGCTGTCTTGGTCACATCGTTCTCTCTTCCTTTCTATGTCCTTGTGTAAAATCTCTCTCTTTTATTTTGCAATAATACATGAAGTTGCATTAAAATCAAATGAAAAATTCAAACTAATCTCTGCATAAAAGATCCCATTTATGATAATGTTTTATTCCTGGTTCCAGGAAGTAGATTATTGGTGATGCAAGGAATATTTTTATCTCTACTGCAAGCATCTTCTTGATAAATAAAAAGCTCACAAGCATCAATGTACCAAGCTCATAACTAGAGCCCAGAGTCAGACAGAAGGGTATAGGAGTGGGACTTCTAATTGTACAAACTGTTTCCTTCCTTGTAAGAACCCAAAAATGTGAGCCTATTCCACATTGTCTGAAAGTCAGAGAGGTTTAGCTTATTTATGCTCTTTCAAAGATTTGACAACAGCTGTGGCTACACAACAAGACATTCTGACCTAAGGTGTGGATACTTGGTGTTGTGGACCTTAAAATGTCTCTTAGAGGTGGATCTGTTCCACCCTAATCAAAGGTCAGAAAATTCAAGCATACTTCCGCTCCTTCTTTTGGAACAGGTTTGACTTAGGAAGTGACTGCCTTCAGGATACTTGATCTAGCACACATTCACTGTCCCAGATATCAAATGCTTTTTCTGGGGAATTAATGGCTTGATGTGTCAAGTATTGAAACAAGTAATTGTTCTGGTTGTCTTTTGTGTCATGTTAAAGCAGTCTTTTGCCTTCTTCTCCCTTTTGTATTAGGATGTAAAAGTATTCAAAAAATTAAACACAGGCAAACTCAGTAGGGAGGAGGCACAGAGTTGCCTTCCCAGTACTATCCTATGTCACTGTGTTTTTCTTATCTCTGTTCTTTCCACCTGACATTTCTTATCTTCATGCCCCTACTTTGGAAAGTCCGAACTTTCCACAACTAGGATTTCAACAGAAGTCACTCCAAAGATTTGGTTCCCAACACTGCTTTCTTCTTCCTCAGTAGAATTATTTACAGGTGATAGAAACTCCTCTCCCCAACCTTGTCAATGAATGAATGATAGAATGGAGGGAGAGGAACAAAGACCAGCACTCCTGACTACATAAGAGTATTTTAAAGTGTAGTATTCAAACTGAGGCAAGATTCTCACACAGAAACACAAGTGCAGAGCTAGTATACCCCATCGCTATACCACATTTGTTCCTGAACTGAAACTCTACACACAAACATTCCAAATGCTACCAACTGCAGAGCTGCAATCCTCCCAATCTTCTTTGTTGCCTTTGTCACCACCGTGCTTTCCTAATTTATTTCACATTTTTTCTCTAAATATAAAGCTATGTAACCTCACAATGATAATAGTTTGCCCCTAAACAAGTAGAAACAATTTCACTCAGTTGCATACAGATGTCTGAACAAACGTGTAATTAATTTTGCTAGTGTGAAAACCCAGTGTATGCTGGAAATAGTTCAGATGAACTTCTATGTATAAACTTAAAGCTTCAGTGAAAAAATGATAAAGACACACTGAGGATTTCTGAGTAGAATCTTAAGGTTGGCTTTGTTGCTGCTTTTGAGTGTCACAAAATGATCTTCAAGGTCACCACCGAGAACAGAAAGCTTTTCCCAAAACTACTCCCATCCTTGTATTTTCTCAACTAACTAATTGGGACAAATAATGTTGCCTTAGTAATTACTGACCTGAATGAGAGCTGAAACATGAATTATACTTTTCTTTCTTTTTGGTTTTTTGAGACAAGGTTTCATTGTGTAGCCCTGACTATCTTGGAACACGTTCTGTAGACCAGGTTGGCCTTGAACTAACAGAGATCTGCTTACCTCTGTCTTCTGAATGTTGAGATTAAAGGCAGGCTCCACCACAGCCTAGCTTTTTAAAAATTATTTTTAATTAAAATTCTATGAAAACAAATTTGATCTGTTGTCAAGAATAAGTTAAAACCAAATTAAAGGTGTTGATTTTTATACTATATACAGCATTATTTTTTATAAAAGGTCTTTAGCTTTCAAAAACATATTAACACTTCAGTGGAAAGCTTCACAGGCTTTCAAGCAATGTAATCATTGTTTGAGAGCATCTGGAGAGATGGATGTTTGGAGAACAGCATTTCAGAACACAGCTGTAATGGAACTCCATCCAGTGTATATATAATACACCATAGATTTCTAGTACCATTTCTCCTTCACAATTTAGTGCAAATTTTTGTTATTATGGAAAGGAAAAGAGAGAGATAGCAAAGAGACAGAAATGGAGCCAGAGGGAAAGACAAAAAAAACTACTGGAAACAAGGAAACAAAATAATTGCAATGTCCCTACCATGTCTTCCTGTCAAAAAGGATTAGTTACAATGGACTTGTCAGTAAATTCCAGTTAAAAAGTTACTTAGAAGTATCCCATATCTTATCTCACTAAAGGTCAATCAGCTATATGGCCAAATTTTCTTTGATTACAAAATGAAAATACATACAAGGTGTAGGCCCTACATCTAGTAGGAAATGAATAGCATTGTTATCAGCTGAACTAAAAAGTAAACAAAAACATTGCATTTTCTTGGGTGAAAAGACTGAATACTGAAAGTGGATTTTTTTATGTCAGAAATCACTTTATATAAGCTGTCATCTTATTAAAAATGAGAAACTTTCTGACAATTGACAAAATTATTACTTTGAAAAATTTTAGTAAACTATTTTGAAAAGATTGGGAATTCTTTGCCACTCTTAAGGACGTGTGTGTGCATCTGTGTGTGTGATGTAATTTTAGAAGTAGAAAAACTATTGAAGAGCATGGAGTTACGAGGGGGAATGTTCCAGACTAGAGACGGTATAAGTGTATTTTGTATGAAACATGATCTGTGACATGATGTAATAATCAAAAAGCAAGAGAGAAACAGAGACAGTCCTAAATGCCTGGATCCCCAGTTGCTGTAAACTCTAACCAGCAGATCAACATTTATGTCTTAGCATAGTCAAGCTAACTAATTTATCTGGCAAGTTATATATAATGTTTCCTTCTCCATTCATCTTACTGTATCATAACTATTATGAATAAAACCGTGATATATTCAAGAATATAGATATGCCTTTATATTGTAGAATGTGGTTCTCTGAGTAAAACTGCCACCATCTTCATTCGAGGAGTTGTGCCTGCTTGTAAGGGTCAATCATTACTGGGCCTGTGGAGTTTTGGCATCCTCTGTTAGAAGATGGGAGTTAGGATTTTCATTGGTCTATCACTTGAGTTTGTAGAAAGATACTCCCCACCATTTGGGTACAATTTGACACTAACTGCGGATGCAGAAGTATTGTTTCAGCCTAATTGAAAGGGGAACCACCTATGCAGATGAGAAACCTCTATCTATGGTGAGTGAAGATTTTCTAATGTTGCCACTGTGGAGCCACCTGTGTTCCTACCAGTCGCTCTTGAATGTGCCTGATAAATTTACTGATTCCTTGGGGTAAACATTGTTTGTAGAATTAATCATATTTTGGTTTGCCTTGGGAGATTGTATGGAGGGGTTAAGTAATGTCTACACCTCTCCAAGGAAGGGACTCCTGAAACACCTCTACATATGGTTTACATTTCCTGTAGCTATAAAGCAGGAAGCACTACTGAGCCATATCAATGCACAAACATTATTCTTTTAGAATCCTCTATGCTGTTTCACTTAGTGGCTGTACCAATTTGTGTTCTATATGGATTCATGATATTGAAATCCTCCCTCAGTTGGAGTTTCTGCTTGTAACCCTTCTCTCCTCTCTCTATCAGCTCCTTCTTGTAGATTATTTGAACTTTTCCTCTAACAGAATTCTTCTTTTGGGCTTTTCCCTTCTTGTCTATATTTGAATCCTCCCTTGGGTGGTGTTACTGTTAGCCATCCTTTCCTTTCATCCCTCTAGAAGCTGCCCACTTTGTATTTTCCATCTGCCCTCCTAGGCCCCTATAGTATTGGACCCCTTCCGTGGGTGGAACATGTGTTTATGACTATTGTCCCTCATATTGACATTCTTCCCTTCTGTCTCTCAGTTCCCTCTTGGAGCCTATTGGAACCCTCCATCTGGTAGATTTCCTATCTGTTTCCCCTTTTGCTTTCCTCCTAGCACTCAAGGATTTTATTAAAGCCTCACTGTCTTACTCAAACTGCCCTAGTAGAGCTCAAAGGCCAAAGATGTCACTCATGATTTTCACATGCTCGGAGATTGTAACAACTACTGTCAACACACAAGCAAATGATGCCAAATGTTTTATCTCTAAGCTTTTTCTAATTCCCACTCATGAAAATATTTTAGTGCTATGATTTTTTTGCTCTTCTCTTTCAAAGAAAATCTATTAAGAATTTTTTGTGATTATAAATTGTTTATCTCAGGATTTATAAGTTCATTGGGTATAGTATAAAAATCTGTAACAAGAATTACCTTAAAACGTATAACAAAGCTTGGTAGTTAAAAATGTATGCGTAAGTAATCTTAATCTGCTGCAGATACTATATATGTGGTTCAATCCTTTTTAACAAAATTATATATACTACAGCATACTGTATATGTAACTTGAATTCAACTCTTGTTTATGAAATTAGATATTTTAAAACAGGAAGTCTGAAGATCTCCTGAGTAAATTGGGAGCATGGGGATCTTGGGGTAAGGTTGAAGGGGGAATGGGAGAGGCAGGAAAGGGAGCAGAGAAAAATGTAGAGTTCAATAAAAATCAATTTAAAAGTAAGCTAAAAAAAAAGCAGCAAGTCTGTGGCTCACCTCCATCTCTGCAGATGACCTTATCAAGATGGAAGAAACCATGTGACTGGGAGCCATATTTACTAAAGTTAAAGGGTACATGCCATGAAACTTCACCATTATCTAGGTTAAGATAAGCATATAGTATAAGGCCAAAGAGGCAGCACTCATAAAACTTCTTATTCCTACTGCTTCTCCTGCTTATCACTGTGTCTCCCTTTTAGACTATGGAGGTAGCAACAGGTCGCCAAGATACTTTATTGGGATGTAGTTTTGTATTATGGTAAATAATTAAGGTTTTAAATATATATTCAGTTTAACAGAAACAAATGTAGAAATGCATGTCTAACTACTACTCGTCTTTGCTATCTGTTCAACAAATACACCATGCTGACAGAGAATGAATGGGGAATTTATTGAGGGAATGGGGGAGGAACTAGAGAATGGGAGAGAGACAGAGAGAGAAAGTGAAAAATAGAGAGATGCAGAGAAAAAAAAGGAAAGAGAAAGAAGAGAGAGAGACAGAAAGCTAACTGCTTAGAGAATTAACAAAGAGGAGAGATGGGAGTAAGTGGGTCTTGTCTCTTAAAGGAACAGAGTACTGTCTGCCATAAGAGGAGAGTGACACACTGTGCCAGTTTCCCAGGTGCAGGGCCAAAGTGTGTCTGGATGCTAACAAAGCAAGAAATGTTTGATAAAAAGGTTTATAACTTCCTAAGTTCTACAAAGGCCAAGAGTACCTGACTTGAAAATATATGTATAACTTCTTTGTCTTTGCTAACTTGGTTAACAATTAGGTATTTGGATAAACAGAGTCATACAAGAAACTGTGACAATGTAAAAAAAAAAGGTCAGGAAAATAAGGTTTCTAATTCCTGTGTGGACTGTATTTATGGCCTTGTAAAGTTCTCAATCTCCCTACATGCATTTATGGTTTAAAATTTTATTACGATGCTAAAGGTTATTCAATTAAATCTTCAACTCAAACTTTTAAGGAACAAACTTAGCAGGAATAAAAGTATAAAGTTCTAATTTTATAAAAGCTACTAGCTTGTTGCAAACTGTTAAAGATAATTAGGACATGCAAGTTAATGGTCAATTACCATATAATTCATCAAATTCTTCAATGTGCTAATAACTATGCTCAAAGTCATGCTACTTAAAATATAATTCATTTACAGAAACAAGCTTTATTTAGCCTCCTGAATATGTTTTCAAAAGTAAGCCTAGAACAAGTAACTAAAAACAAGTTAAACTTGTTTAAAGTCAGGTGTACTTAATATATGCTCTTCAAACTTCTAAGAAATATTCTGAATATTGCCTTTAAGTTGTTTATTGAAAAGGGTTCATAGGAAAAACACCAGTCTGAGAAGTGACCTCGAAGTCTTCCAAGAAAAGGATGAGTCACAGACGATCCCACTTACATTGTGATGATGATAAGCACTTGGTAAAGAACTGCCAAATGCCTCACCCATGGCCAGGGCCTTCCCACAACTATGGACACTGTTATGCTGACTGCCCCGTTCTGCCTCGTCACCGTAGGGCAGGTTTCCCAAGTTCTTCCTGCCAGGAAAATCTCTCATACCTTCCAGGTCTGGAAGCCAAAGCAATAAAATATCCTGTGACATCTGAAGAGCTTATGGTCTCCTGTGTGACAGCCCAAGACCTAAGACATTTGGCCGAAACAAAGCCCTTTAGATCACAGAATCCTAGGATAACCAGCTAGATAGCTGGTAACCTATCATTTTAATTATAACCATGACCATTTGTGTTCCACTTCCTACTGTAACTTATCTTTTTTATATTTCTGATGGTATAGATGACTAACTATAACCTTGACAGTTGGGCAGTTACAAGAAAACCAGCTCCTGCCCCTACCCCTCCATGATTGCAGTTGCCTGGTCAATTCATTTCGTATGTAACATCAGCCCTCACTTTTCTAGAGCTGCTAGGTTCCCTGCTGACAAAGGCAGAAGGAGAAGTTTTCCTTACTGATGAATTTCACAGTGAAAGAAATAAACTCACAAAACATGTTTCAAAGCTACTTTTTAAGAATCATTTCTTTATTTAAAGGATCCTGCTTTGCAGTAATTAATCACTTTTAGCTCATAGTAAATGACTGGACAAAAAGAAAAGGTTTGAAGTTTATGTATGTTGTGAAGGTCTAAGAGGTAACTTCAGAGGATGTAAAAACTCAAGTTGCCCGGGTCTAAGACAGTAAGGTGTGTAAATGCAAATCAAATATTAAATAAGTTGCGAGGGTCTAAGAAAGTGAATTAAGGTGTGTAAATGCAAGCTGTAAAGGTCTGAGGTGTGATTTAAGGTATATGTGGAAAATAAGTTTTCTGATATCTTTCCCTCTCCATGCTACTATTATAGTAAGACTTCAAAAGTTTAGAGTTTTCCCATTAACCAGTGGAGCTCTTAATCTAGCTCTATTATCATACTCATAAGTGCAGAAATGTTACATTTCCTTTTGTTGTTTTCTAAGCACAGACTAAGAGTGCTTCTCATTGTGCCAAAGATGTTTCTGTCCAATCTGGATATCAGCCCTCTAGAGAGTGTTCACGGATTTCAGCCCCAAGCTTTTCCTATGACTCAAAGAAATGAGGCTACTGCTTTCTCTATAATGTGGATTTAAGGACAGATTACAAACACTGGCTATGCAATACATCTAAAACTTCTTTGGCTTTTTGGAAACTTAAGAAGAAATCATGTAAGCTTTAGTGAGTCATGACTTGGGTTCACAGCTCACTGGTCAAAGGACTCCAGATGAGTGCTCCTGCTAATGAGTTACCTTAGCTTTCCTGCCCAGAATATCAGGACCACCTGTGGGCTCTTTCTCCTTGCCTTGGGCCAACTTCCATATCCCTGAGTATAAGGATCACAGACCTAGAAATTTCAAGTGTATAGCCAAGATAACAACTCCCTCAAGCTCCTTAGCATTAGCTTCTGTCCCTAGGGTGTTGTGGGAGCTGTGGACTGTGTTCCTGCTGCCCCAGCCTCTGGTTGCCTGGCTAGCTTATGCCCCCGAAATAACAACACACAAACTGTATTCTTTTAAACACTGCTTGGCCCATTATATCTAGCCTCTTCTCAGTTAACTCTTGCACCTGGACTAGCCCATTTCTAATAATGTGTGTAGCACCCCAAGGTGTGTTTACCGGGAAAGATTCAGCATGTCTGACCTGGTGGCTGTCTGCATGGCGTCTGGCCCGGAGAGGGGAGCATGGCCTCTGAGCTCACTTCCTCTTTCTCCTAGCATTCTGTTCTGTTTACTCCACCCACCTATGTTTTAACCTATGAGGGCCAAGCAGTTTCTTTATTATAATTAACCAATGACCTTCCTCCATCACTAGGGTATATCTGTTCCAGCAGATTTCCAAACAATTGCAGACTGCAAACTTCCTGCTCCATGCCAGTCCCAGGTGGTCCCTTGGAATCTTCACTGCAGACATCTTCAAAGTGGTTTGGCCTTCACTAGCCCTAAGTGGTCCTGCAGACCCTGGGCAGTGGGTGAAACAGACATCCCCCAGACTTTACTCCTTTCTTCCTTCTAGACCTTTAATAAACATTCCTGTCTTCCTGGGCCTGGATAATGATACCCAAAGAGGCCTGGTCAGTCATCCTCATCAACTTAGAACTTGAAGCCTAATATAGACAAGTTCAACAGAACTACCACATACAGACTGACCATGTGTGCTTCAGCATTACCAGGGCATAATTTTTTTGTTTTAAAAAAAAATCAGGTAAGAATCAGTTACAGAAGAGATTATTTTGCCCCTGATTATCAACATAAAGACTGAAATGCCAGATGCTAAAGAAACCTGGAAGCAATGGCAAATTGAGGTGACTGTTTAATAATATGGCAAAGCTGGCCTCTAGGCTTTGTGATCTGAGCTATATATTTATTTTGGTAATAATACAAACATGTCTGTGGTCATGTAAGGGAATTTGGAAATTCAAATATAGAAAAGTTTCCTAGCTATTATATTATATATCCTGTCATTGATCTAGAAGCACATTTTAGAACTAGAGAAATGGTTCAGAGGCTAAGTAAAATCTCTTTGACTATTTTTCCAGAGTCCCCAAGGTTGGTGCCAACATCAGAAACTCACTTTCTTTACTCCCAGCTCCAGGGATTCCAACTCCCTCTTCTGCTCTCTCTCTCTCTCTCTCTCTCTCTCCCCCTCTCTCTCTCTCTCTCTCTCTCTCTCTCTCTCTCTCTCTCTCTCTCTCTCACACACACACACACACACACACACACACACACACACAAAGACAAAGACACACACACACTGACACACACACACTTACAAAATTCGGTCTTTCTAAGTCAGATCAAATCTCAATACAGAGAGCCTATCTGGACACACAATCCCACTCTAACCATAGAGAAAATGTTAATTGTTAGCTCCAAAGGGAGAGAAAAGACACTTTATCTGAAAAGTGTGTCCCTTGTAAGATGATCACACCACCATGGAAAACATCACACATGCAAGAATATTTGGGCAGAAAAAAATTGTGCTTGATGGTATATGTATATTGACTTGGGAGGAGTTAGAGTTGGGATTGAAGATGATCATGTATAAAACCCGAATCTCTCAAACAACTAATTTAAAAGTTGATATGTTGTTATTAACAAGAGTGTAACAGATGCCTATAATAAAGTTAATCTGATTACAAAAAAATAAAAGTTAATAATAACAAATAGAGTGATGTGTGTGATATGCTTAGCATTAAGCCAATCATATAGTGATTTGTCAGTGATATTATGGATTAAAGTGTATTCCTTAAGACATCTTAACAAATCATATCTTCACCATGAAATAAAGGAAAACAAAAAAAATGCATCATTAGTAAATACTATAAAATCCATTTAATAAGTGAAACAAAAACTTCACTACAAATAAAAGCTGATTTAATAAGTAAAATCAAATCAACTTATTTTTAAGGTTCTATCCAAAGAGTGTTCTGGATTTAGGACTGAATCATTTTCTCAGAGAGTCAGTGTCCTGAGAATTTTTTTCATAAAAAGAAGTTTTTACTTTTGTCAATCTAAATTTAAATGGTCATCTTCTTCAGGTTACCTACAAATATGGCATTATACCCTGTTACATTTGGTACTCATCCACTGAACCCTGATTGACAAGTATGATTGATGTTTTTGTACCATTTTCATTCCAAACTGGCTTGAAGTGCCTCTGTTCATACTTTAGCAATTACCTTTGTCCTCTGAATCCGAGAGACACTTCCTGGATAGAGCATTAGTTCCTAGGGAAAGAGAAAAGTAAGAACTTGACAAAATCTACCATGCATGCTATTGCAAGAACTCACCCTATCTTTACCAGATCCTTAATGACCAAAGTCATTTGTTCTATGATTACTCTTTATTTTTTTAACTTCAGTTTGTAATGTCGCACTCCATTAGAATCCAGTATCTGGCAATCCCTGTAGAGGGGATTTCTTTCTTCCAGGTCCACTCTCTATGCAGTTATAGGTCTCTAGACACTATAGTCTGAAACACATCCTGGCAGTCCCGTGTTTATGAGGTGGCTAACATCCCTTAAGAGAAGAAAAGTATCATTTTCCATGAAAGGGGAGTTAAGTCAATGATACACCCTCTTCTATAGTAAAAAAAAAAACTAATTTGTTATTAAAAACACATTCTTTTATTTTAAATGTTTTCATTTGATGGTTCTAACCATATTTCCCTTAATTGTTCAAACTTTTAACATTCCAAATTTAGACAGAATACATGTTCACTGTACCATAAATGTAATTGCTAATGGAAGGTTCTTTTGCTCCTTGTTTTAAAACCTGGAAGCTGTGTGTTCTTTTCTCTGATACACTAGGAGCCACTCTTGTAGGAAGGGTCTTTCAAACAGCTCCCAACCTCTCCTCTCTTTTCTGCTTTAAAATCCTACCGTTTTTAGCAGCATCTTAAAGCCTCTGTACCCCAAGATGTCCCCACAATAAGATAGTTTCATGTTTTAAAAATTGCATACATAAAGTTAAAAAAGCAGAAGAAAAACCAGACAAAATACACATCTGATGTTGGGCATGCCCTTTTGAAAAATTCTTTAATAGTTTTTTCCCTTTTTCTTTTTTTTTTTTCTTTTTATTATTTTTTTATTTTTTATTTTTTTCCATTTTTCTTTCTGTTAATGAGAGTAAAGTAATTAATTTCTATGACTAACAAGTACACATATTAATCAGTAGATATATTAACACATAAATGTAACTGAATAAAAGCTTGTTCATCTGTTCAGTTTAGTTCTCGGCTCAGAGGTGGAACTTATGAGACCCAGTAAGGAACTTAAGTTGTTAGAACTCTGTCCCTGTTTACTTGAAGCTAATGATATTGCCTTGGATTTTTTTCTAAAGAAGAGATGAAAAGAAGTACAAAGATTCATCTTTTCAGCACGTGGTGACATTGCTTAGACTCCATGAGTAGTAATCATCATCTAGATTCTGCACACTGCAGCATTAAGTCCCCTCCAGAGATTACAAACAGTTTGTATTATGGGCAGAAATACTTGCCTTAATAGTTTGTTTCCTCTTATATAATTTCTGTCACCAAACTTTTCACCACAAAACCTAAGGTACCAGTCTAATTTTTTCTAATAATCCACCCTCTCCTGCTTCATTTTGTCAGATCATAGGTCTTATCATCCCATCGGGCATTTACTAAACTTAATGCTTAAGTCTTCACTCTTCTGTAAACCTGAGTTTTGGGGTGTTTGCTTCATTCTTATTACCCATGTCTCTGTTCCTTTTTTCCCTTCTTTTTATAGTGTTTTGAGTTATTATAAAAAGCAGCTATGCTAGCAAATTCCTAATCAATTACCTTTTATGTAAATGGACGTTTTGCCTCTCTATATGTCTGTGAACTTAAATGCATGCCTGCTACCCCCAGAGGTGAAAAGAGGCAGTTGGGTTTTCTGGAATCAAAGTTAAAGATGTTTGAGACCCACCATGTGTTTGCTGGGAGTCAAAACCAGCGTCTCCAGAAGAACAGCCAATACTCTTAAACACTGAGTATTTCCACAGCCCCTTGAGCATTTATACTTAGCCATGAACACAACACATTTAAGGCACAGCTATTGAATGTTTGCACCTTCTACTGTTCTATGTCTTTCTTGAGACCAAATACTGGTTTGGGTGTCAATTTTCTTCAAGGTAAAGAAATTCTTGATTGGCCAACAAATATATCTCATTCCTAATAGCCGTTTGGGTGCACAATAGATACTAACTAATATTAGCTTAATAACTGAATATATTGACCTTTGCATTCTAGAAACCGTAAATGATGACCACAGACTGAAATACCACAGAAAGAGGGAAAAGTAAAGTAGGCAGGATAGAGGAGAGGAGAGATATTTCCTTTCCCTGGGTTACTCCACAGAGTACTCCTATTTTTAAAAATAATCTTCAATATTTTTGTAGTTGAAGACATAACTTATAGCATAATTTAAAATGAAGTGAGCAATAAACAAACATGTTTATATCACACACTTCCTCATGGGCAAGGAGGGCAATACATTTTTTTGATATCAGTTACAAAACAAATTTCTCATTTAAATATACCATAAGAGCTATTTTGAAGTCTTAAAACTCCAGTATATACTTTCAGGGAGAAAAATTAAAGTATCCAATAGTTTTATAGAGCAGGAACTTGTTACATGTCAAAATACATTAATGCCCTGAATTTTAATTTGAGGTGACTTTGGGACCATAGATACTTTTCTAGATATATAGTTATACTTTGTATAGCTAGTTATTGTGTTGAGAGTGTGAATATTTATTGGTGAGAACCAAGAACAGACAGTTTCACAACTATCTAGATAGCTCATGAATGCTAGAATAAAACTTTGTGTAAATCTATTAGGATTCTTTCAAATGTTTTAAAAGGCTCCACTAAATGTTTCCAGAAGTGTCATTATTATGGGAGGGTTTCTTTCTATTAGCTCCATGTTGGTGGTCCTAAGATGTGTCCAGCCAAGGGGCACTGAGGCAGCTCAGTCAAGGATTTCATTATGTATAAGAGCCAATGTATTAAGTGTTCTAAACTAGAAGCATTTGCAACAAAAATTTCTTTACTTGACCAAACTCATTTCTTTGAAAAAAAAAAAAAAAAAAGATACCTTTACTCAAACAGTCATGCAAAGTTTGAAATTGTGATTGTTAAAAAGAAAAAGTAGATTGTCCTCTGGAATGGTTATCTAATTATCCGTACTGAAGGCTACAGAGGTAAATGTTCTTTTTTTTATCAGACAATCACTTAAATCCATCTTCCTGATTTCTAATTAATGTGTTCAAGATCTGAATCCAATTTTCTACATTACAAATAAAATTCCTTCATTTAATCTAATGTCCTCTCAGACAGGAGCACTCTTACAATTCTGTAAGTGCAATCTTTTATTAACCTTCAAATCTAGATTCCACTGTTATTGCTATTTATGGAAGCCATTTAGGAAGTGTCTATTTAAATAGAGAAAGTAAAATTGTACAGATAAAGAAGAAACCATGCTGTCTCTGTGAAATGGAATACATTCCGCCTCTGGGGGCAGCACAAGGTTCAAATGATTGCTACTCTGGAAAGCAAACTCTAAAATGGAGTTCAGCTTTCAAAAGCATGTCAACAGAAGCTTTGACAGTTGACTTTTGAGAGGAAAGGAGGAGGCAGGCTTGGGGAGTGTCACCCCTGGAACTTGAGTACAGCCTATCGTGGTGATAGATGACCTTGCATGAAGCTTCAAAACTAAGACTCACCTTTGAAGTTTTCCAACTTGGTGATAGGGCCAAGCAGGATTTTGGATGTTTGATCCATTATTAGCTATGGGTTGTTGCCATGCTGGATGTGACTGTGTATAAGGCAATGCCCAAGACAGTACTTTGTAGGGATTGTAAACTGATATTAAAGATGCTGAGTGGTTAAATCTTTCGTTCTTAAATAGTTAGCCAGCCAGTCAGAGCATCCACCACAGGTTGCAAATTCTAGTGTCTTTTGAAAATGTGATAAAGCTTGACATTCAAGCTAATAACAGTGATGAAAGAACTTCTGTTAAGTGATATAGGGATGTGTCTATCCATGAAAAACTAGAGCCTTGGACAACATACGCTACTTCTTTCCTCACTTGGAAAGCCCAAGCCATTCGACATGTCTCATGTTCTTAGTAGAAATGTCACTGAGATCTTCACTTGCCCAAATGATTCCTTTCTCCTCACTGGTCTCAGGCATTGAGGGGGAAGTGAAAGCATCTAGAAATGTGGGACTCTAGGCAGAGGATGTCCAGAGGGTAGTCACTATCTCAAGTAGGCTTGACTAACAACTTGTTGCTGAAATAAATGCTCAAAAGCTATCTATGCTATATTTTCCACTATGTATCCACTGGGCCCTCCAGCTACCTACTGGAATCTTCCTTAGAATATTAATCAATAAAGCAATAAATTTTCTTTTCTCTAAAGCAGTCTACCTAAAAGACATATCACCTGCCAGTGGAGCTCTGCAAATTCCAGGAAGCCTTTATTTTATCATGCTCCTACTAATTTCTCTTCTGTGGAGGGATTAGAAACATTCACTGCAGTCCTACTCTTGTTCAAACTTAACTCATTGGAAATTCTTAACTCATTGGTACATGACAGTCTGGGCAAGTAAAAGTCAACCCATGCAACTTGTGCCTTGTTAGGACCAGACAGACAGTTCAGCATTCAACAGCATTGCTTGCTACTGTTATGGAAGACCAGAGTTCAAAACGAAGCACCCATGTTGGGCTAGAACACAGTGCCTGTAAATTTAACACCCCTTCTGGTCCCCGTGGGCATACATGCAGCTTATCCTCACAAGGACACATATGAATAAAAATCAGTCCTCAAAGAGATCATGCCATTTTAAAGTCTCTAACACTGCATGGTATTATCAAAATGTTAATTATAAATAAAAAGAAATTAAAGAAATTTATCTGAAAATTCTAAGTACATACAGAAATCCATTAGCAACACAAAGCAAATACAAATGAACCCCTTGTGGAATATAAGTATTGTGTCATTCAAACTGTGCCATGAGTGACCCTGAGCATAATAAAAATTCACTTTATAATCTGGATTCTATTAACAATAAATGCTCAGTTACACTATTCCACTTTTTCTAATCCATTAAGCTGATGTCTTAAAATTAGCTATACTAAAATGTTCATATGAGATATAACAAAATGCCAGACTGTCACTGTAAAAGGTTGAATTTTAATTACTAGCCTTATAAAATATGAATTAACATGATGGCAATTCACTTGAAATCTAATTAGCTTGCCTTGGTTATCGTTATCAATGTCTGCAATCCTTAAACAATTTTTACAAAGCTAACACATTAATAAGTGTATGATTATGTCTTTCCCCAATTTAATATCTATTTAATTATATCATTAAGTTGGTTTGTCTTCCTGCAAAGTATCAATTTTGTGCAGACTATCTGTAACAGTCACTTGATTTTTGCTCTTAAAAACAACTCAGCGAGCCAACCGTTAAATGTGTCTGTGCTTAATGTCCAAGTATCCGTTCTTTGCCACTCTATGTCCATTTTTCTGTTTCAGAATTCCTCTGAAGTATACATGAAATCACAACTGTCCCATGCCCTGGGCATCTGACCAGAAATAGACTACACTAGGAAACTGAAAGAACAGAAGCAAGGGAAACACACTACAGGGTGGCATGGGGAGCTGAAAAGTCCTGGATAAATAAGGGCCCATTATAAAGCTTCATATTTCATAGATTTTTCAAGCACCTGTGATAGGCTGAGCTATAGTCATTGCTTGTTACTCATATGACCAAACTCAGATTGTTTTTGGTCGAAGAAAGAAAAACGTGTGGTTGGTAGAGAGATGGAAACAGTTGTTCTGTTGACTGTGCCTGTTCTAATGGGGTGCATGTGCATTGGTGGATCCTGAGGCCACTGTTCAGCACGTGGTGGGGAGTTTATCATCATCCTTGGGAGACAGCATGAACTACAAGAGTGATGAATAGCTCGTGCTACATTCTAGTGCAAGATTTTTATAAGCTTGCAAATTTTGCTTTTTCTCAGTCTTCTCCGGAAATAGTCAATCACTCAGTGTTGAGATCAAATGAGAGGTGTAAACGTGGCAATGAAATCTTTCCCTAAGGGGTCTACTCATACCACACTTGTTCTTTTACCTGCGAAATTTCTGATTCTGCCTTGTATAGATGAAATAACTCCTTGCTCTTCGTGATCTTCAAAGTCCACAGTAAAGCTGTGGATACCCTATGGAAACTTCCATTGTCTCCAATAGTTTATAATTGCAGGGAAAGCAGGTAACAAGTCCAATGTATGAAGATGCCTACTCCACTGGCAAAGGAGTGAACAAGAAATGCAAATAGTAATTTGCTGCCCTGAAAGCCATCAAGATATTTCGTAGATGTTAAGAGATGCCAGATTAACTTTTATTTTTATAAAATTCTCAGGATTTAATCAGTAAATTGATTGAATATTAATTTTAAGATTCTCTAATTTTTTTTTCTCATTGGACAGGGTCACTACATGGAAGATAGCTTATAAAGAATAAAAGAAAACAAATCTCAGAAAGATGATCTCAACTCTTCAAAGGAAATCAGAAGAGATATAGGTCAAATGACCCATGGAAGTTCAGGGGAGAATAACAATGTTTTAAGTTCAAAACAAAACTTAGTCTTCATTATTGTTATTATCATGTTGCTTTTTGAGAAAATGTCTTATGTAACCTACATTGTCCTAAAATGTACTGGGTAATTAACATAATATTGACAACCTGATTCTCTTACCTCTACCTCTCAAGCGCTGAGAAAGCAAGCTTTAACCACCACGTCTGGTACTTCACACTGCAGAGACTCAGACCCGTGGTGTCATCTATTCTAAGCAAGAACTCTTCTCCCTGAGTTGTATATCCAGGCACTCTTAAGTTTTCTCATAAATATACTGGCATTAAGCATTAAGTCTTGGATGTTAAGATGCTGAACCAAGTTGGATGTCACCAAGCTTAATAATGTAAATTCAATCTCTAGAAAACTTATGGTGGAAAGAGAACCCCAACTCCTTCAGGCTGCCCTCTAATCACTAGGCATGTGCACACAACCCACACCACTTATGCGCAATGTCATGCGGCATCACTCAGACCCATTACTATTTCATACACAAGGGAATAGATACTGAATAGATGGAGTTTGTTTAGGTTTCTGTAGCTACAACATGTTGCTTAAGGATGGTGAACTCCCTGGAAATGAATTTAGGGGAAACACAACCTGTTGCTTCCTCTGTTGATCCTTCTTCTGGTAAGAGATGCTTTACTAAATCTTTGTGAGCTTCAATTTTGGGGCTCAACATTTTTAGGATATTTTTGCTTTTCCAAAAACAAAGTACATTTGTCCCTTTTCACAGATTTGGGTTCTTTCCAGAATAAAATGGGTTGTGGTGGCTGCTTGTTTGGGACCAGGCTGACAGGCCTAAAGGCCCTGAAATCTGGAAACTAGCAGAGAGCACCAATTATCAAAAAATTAAGGTGAACAAATGTGCACCCATGGGGAGACAGGAGTAAGGCATACCACAGAAACTTTGATTATTTGCTTGTTTGCTTGATTTTTTACCTCAATTCTTGCTTTCCCATTAAAAACTCTGGGATTTGAGTGCTAGGATATAAGCCCAGAAATGTATTAGAGCATCAGCAACAATGGTGATAAGAATTGTATACCATATTCTTAGCTCTGATGCCTCTAGAATAGGTCACAGGAGGTCTAATCTCATGGATCAAATCACAGGTTATGTTCTCCTCAGCTATAATGGGAATGTGGAAAATGTGGTTAAGGTACATGGCATTTAATAGCTAATGAGAAAAATGATTTATTTTCTATCTATATACTATCTATCTATTTGTCTGTCTATCATCTATCTATCTTTATCTATTCATAATCTATCATTGTCTATCCATCATCTATCTATACATGCTGTATAAATTCTAGATTCTATGTCAGGTTTCTACTATTTCCTTATGCTAAATGTAGGTCATGATTTTTAATGCACGAATGATATCATTGTCAAAGGGATGAAGATTTATTCTTGAGACCAAAAAAAAGCCATTTCATTTAAAAATATTTTCTTTTATTTTTGGATTATGTATATGTGCATATCTGTGTGTAGTTATGGGAACAGGAATGAAGGTACTCTTTGGGGTCAAAGGTAAGAGATCCCCTTTGTCTGGGGCTACAGTTATGGGAGCTGCAAGTACCATGTCAATGACTGGGAACTTAACTCAGCAAGTGGTCTTTTTGATTGAGCCATCTCTTCAATCCCACAAAGAACCTTTATCATTTTATGGATAAAGCTCAACTATTTGTATGGCGCATAAATTGGCATCTCATTTAGCTGTGGTACTATTTCATCTCAGGCCATTTAAGGAACAAATGTGTAGTTAGACACTTTTAAACAAACAATAGAGATGAAAAGTAATGCAGCTAAACAATTTTAAAAATTAGAGACAGATTGAATTTCAAATGTGTAAATGGTTAGGTCACCACCCTCCCAGCCCTCCATCATTTTGTTTCTCTTGTTATGGATTCAACAGTTTTCTTATTCTTGTTCTCTAAACTCTCTTTTGATACAAATTTGACTAGGTCTCTTGCAACAAAACTAGGCGTTAAAAGTCTGGAAATATCCTTTCTATGTTTCATACAATGGTCTCGAGGCTACACCGTATTTCTTAATCCCTTCACAGTAATCTTGTACCAAATGACAAGTATTGGAGCTGCTGAGTCTGGAGCAGAGATAACAAGTCTTCCTGGTAGGGCACAACATTCATCCACTCTCAGCAACACTCTGGCTTCTCCCCGTTGGCTGCAGAAAAATATCTGCTTCAGATGAGACAGAGCCCCGCTGCAGCCTGGATCCCTGGGAAGCACTTCAGAGAGCTACCCTGCCTACCTGAGTTATAAGTATGGTTCTGAAGTAACCAGCCCAGCAAAAATAAATACACTCTAAATGGATGCATTGGTTATCAGTGTGTTAAGGAAAATGGAATTTCCCAAACCATCTCATGCTGGGAGAGGAAAAGTATGGTTCAATCTAAGCAGAAATGTCTAGAAATGTTCTCAGTGTGAAAAAGACTTACAAGATCACCATGGTGACTAGGACTGCGCCTTTCTCTGGAATGCTTAGATGTATACATCACAGTCACTTTATAAATATTTTAAGGACTCCAAAGACCCACTGAAGCTATTTGTTTATCTTTCTATATGGCCAAACTAAATCAATCTTCATATTTTTCCTAACAGTTTGGTTGTTTTAATTGGTTTAGTGAGGACAAGCGTAGTTAATATTGGTCTCTTGGAGGTAGAAACCATGATTCCAAATATCAGAAACACTGGTAAGAAGCTCGCTGACTGAAAGCTGTCATTAGAACTCTGGCTTTATATGTTATGATCTTATTGCTGACCTTTTCCTTAAAAAAAAAAAAAAAACTGTGGGGGTTTCTAGTCTGAAGATGTGTGGGAAGGTATTAGAGGTTCCAAATTTATTAATTCTTGTGGAAGTTTAAAGCGTCCATAAAATATACTGTTACGTGAAGCTCCAGTATGCACCATATGTCAGTGTTTTGTGGGCTTCCTAAATAGAAAACCCACAGGTCTGCCCAGAAGCAATGTGCTGTTGCTAGTATCACTTAAAGAATTCATAGCCCACAATACTGAATCTTAATAATGGAGTCAGCTCTTGGGGGGGGGGGGGGGAGCAACTGCTGTATAAAGCAAATATTGCCAATGCTTTAAGAATCTATTTTCATTTTATTAAATTATGCTTGCCTCTGGCATGCCTTTTAAAGTTGCTCTCATTTCTTTTAAATGCGAGGCCAGGGGTCCTGTGCTAATTTGCATGCTAAACACCAGCTGAAGGCATTTTATGTCAATTCGAGTTCTTTAATTAATGAACTTTTAGCTCAGAGGAGAATGGCTTCACTTACTTCACTGTTAACCACTGAACTGCATACTTTATGTCCATTGTCTCGGACCTTGGGTTGTTTTCACAGGAGTAGGAAATTTAGTAGCTGTGTTTGTATGCGACGCACCTCCTGGATGCTTGTGTACTTAGCAAACGCTCAAAGCCCAGTGAGTATGCAACTGGCAGGAAATGGACAACAGGGAGGCCCACAGAGGAAGCTGATTCTGACAGTTAGCACTCACTTCTCCTTCTCAGCCTAGAGGTCTATTATTTTATGTCATCTGTGATGCTCTAGACTCTAAGGTTTCCAGGAGTACTGGGGTTGAGGACTGACATTTGCAATACTGTCTCAACTGTTTCCTGATCATATTCTGTCATCTCACCATATGTCCTTTTTTACTGTAATGTCAGAGATATAAAGTTATTGATGTGTGCAAACAGAGAAACCTAGTTTTGTTTGCATAAGTGCTTTTCTCAGATGGAGTTTAGAGCTGTTTGTGGGACGAGAAATAGTTGGTTTTTGCTAGGTGACTAGCAATCTCAGAGGGTTCAATAGTTTTAAGTCTAAATAACTCATTCTTTGCTTCAGCAATTCAGTAGCCACATCTCCCTTTAGATTTAAGGCAACTTTCTAGTAAATCGCTTCTTGTTTTGATCAGCAGGGTACTTGGAACTGAAAGAGACCAGACAGTAATAAGCATTAGACCTGCTTAGCCAAGCTCCACGGGTCACTGTGTTGTGAGGAGTTATGACTCTTTTATTTGCTGTTCTAGATTGGCCACACAAATCAGCAACTGGCAGAGTGAATAGTTAAAGAATATTTTTGAGTGAATTAGTAAACGAACAGTTTCTCCATCAAAAAGTCCCAATCAGAGAAACAGCACTACTGACCCATTCTCTCGTGTGCTAACAAAGCTCTGACATGAGCAGGTGTACTGAATGTGGTCTGCAGACTGCTGTAATCGTTAATGCAATCAGCCTGACACAATCTAGAATCATTCGTAGATGAGCCCGTGGACAAGTCTATGGGCATTATTTCAATTATGTTGAGTTGGAAAGACTGACCCATATTTTGCTATTGCAACTAACTTCTTATATTTCTCAATCCTAAAAAAAAATACAATGAAATTTGCTCATTTACTTTTTTCCTTCTTTCTCTGCTTCTTTTTTTTTAAATTTATTCTTTGTCATTTATTTTAAACTAATATTCTATTAAACTAACTAGTATCATACCAGTCCACTCCTTATTTCAGGAGAAATGTCACGAGATTCAGTTTTAGAGGAAGAAGACAGATTTTAAGATATGTCTGTGAATTATAAATCATCTCTCTGTTTCCATAAGAACTGCAGGAGCATTTATGATGCCTACTAAAATAACGGTTATTAGAGCCATGTGAATGGAAGTTTATAGTTTATTTATAACTGACCTAGAGAAGAATGCATTTGGTGCACAGTTAATCAGAACTGCTGCTGGAGACCTTCTTCAGAGGGGGTCTAGGTTCCAAAGTGGATGTGTGGAGCTGGGGTTGGATTAGGGGGCATAATGGATGGACTTGATCTGAGGGTGAATCAGAATGACTGCCAGTACCATTTATTGAGAAAAAGCTATACCTTTTAATTCACTAGTCCAGTCACAGGCAAAATGGAAAGCAGATTCAATGATCCTGGGACAAAAGCTCATTATTAACTTCACAATAGTTTTTCCTGAGATACAACTGTTAAGTTTGGCAAATGCCTCTTGTTCTCTAAGGTTCAGTATCTCCATCAGTAGCCCTCTTGCATCTATAGAAGGGCCACAAGTTCCTCCTGCCAGAGATAAGGATAATGACTACTTTTAGTAAGCAGGAACTTTCCTCAATCATCTGAAGGAATAGAAGAACTTGTTTTGGGGACAGTCACTCCACTACAATTTAAAAACATCTTTTATTCCTCAAAGGGCACAATGCAGTGTTTGTGCTGAGCTGTTCCCTAGTTGTGTCCCTTTATGTTTTAGTCTTACTCTATGGGCTCTTCTCCTGTATATAAGTATATATCCCTAAAGGGAAGGCCCTGATATCCTACTCTTTTTCCATCATACACTGCCGTTCTGATTTCTCTGTACTTAATAACTGAACACTTGCCTTGAATAGTTTCAGGCTCTGGACCTATATTGTCGGTGGTTCTTCCTTGGAGGGCAGGGATGTGCTCAATAAATCTTGAGCTTTTCTGTTCTACATGTAATTAGGAGCACACAATGGGATTCTTGCCTGTAGAGTCATTAGGCTATTAGGTTTCACATGGCAGGATTTTTTTTCTAAGTATTATTTGAGGCTGACGTTTTATATATTTTATACATTCTATACATTTTATACATTTTCATCCTTTATAGCCTGCATAAAATCTCCCAAAGGGCAAGGCATAAGGGAACTCTGATAACCCATAGCGAGAATCATTAAAAATAAAAGTACAAGAGTGCTAGAGGTTGCCTTCCACAAAGTGGAAATGCTGAAAATTTGTCAGTTATGGTTGCTATGTAGTCCATGCTTGGTAACCTTTCTGCTAGTCTCTTTCAGCCACCAGTGTTCTCTCCCTCTCTGAAGAAGGCCTGTGACAAATTGTGAGTCACTGGATGACAGTGAAGGGATGGGGCTCTCAATAGAATCCAGTAGCTAAAATTTTCTGTTTCCTTTTTCTATGTCCTTTGTTGGATTTCATCATATTCTTACACCAATAAACATTGTTACAAGAGAATGGTAGGCTAAGAAGGATTGAGAAAGGCATGCCTGCTGTTGGTCTTAGCTTGGTTGTTCATGACACAACCCTCAAGCAAAAGTACACAACCTGTGCTTCAGTAGTAGCTATGATAAAGGAAGCTATTCAGTTCTGTGCTCAGAGTGCTACCCTGGCAAACCCTAACAGTCATTCAATGTTTCTGAAAAAAAAAATTTAATTCGTTGACCCTATTCAATTACTGTAGGGTTGAGCCTGGGTTCTGATACTGTTTCTCAAACTCCTCAGATGCTTATAATGAGAAGCCTTAAAGGAAGCACTTATAGAGATACAAGAGCATTGATTTGAATAAGGATAGTTCTTTCACTAACTGTCTGATCTGAGATGTGTCACCACTTCTTGTTAAATGAGCATAATCTAAGGCCAGAACATCATGGCTCAGAACAGATTGATGGAGGACATAAATATCCTCAGAAGCTTCAGAAATCTATATAATTATCATCCATGTTTACACCTGAATCTTAAGTGGTAACATAGTGTTAAACTGTTTGAATTAGAAAAATATCACCACCCTCATGATTATCACCATTTTATCATCTTCACCATCACCACCAGCATCGCCATTATCATCATCACCATTGTCAACATCATCGCCATTTCTGTCAAACCCAGGATGTCTTAGGAACTCTTACCTCCATTGTGTGGCACAGTGAAATGCTAAACTCATGCAGTTGTTTCTCTTTAATGCTCTATAAATTGCTTTCCCGAGGCATCAGCTGACAAAACTCAATTTTATTTTAAATTTATACTTCTCTGGTTAACACTTATTCCTGTGTGTTCTTTCTTAAGCCCATTTTCTTCAGAGTCATTCAGAATAGAGTTCTAAAATGCTGTGAGTCCTCAGAGAGGGACTGCTTGTTTATAAAGCTGGATTACAGCATGGAGTCCCCAGGATGTGCTAATTCTCACTGATAACCTGCCAGGACATGAGAAGAGAGAAGAGTTACCTGAAAGCAGGGAGCATAGGGAGTAGGGAATACTGGAAGGAAATACCAAAGCAAGATCCTTGAGCAGATTGCTAGGCAGAAGACAGTATGCTGGAAAATAGGGAGGCAGTGAGAACTGACCACAGGGATGAAGAATGACTTGGAATGTCTCCATGAAGCGCTGAGTTGTGAGTGCTCACTGTCCAAATCAGTGACCTCAGTCATCTAGATGCCAGCCCACAAATCATCTGTACTCCATGGTGCAATTTATTTATATACACCCAGCTTTCTGCATTCAAGTCAGGGCCCAAAGGTATGGGGATACAGTTAGGATCTAGGCACTTTGAATTCTTGCCACAACAGACTGAACATGAAGAATTCTTACACAGATTTCTGCCGCAGACACATAGTGGAAGACTGCCAATACTAACACCATAGGTTCCTGTTTGCCTCTCTTTGAGGTTTAACGATGTCCTTCATACATTCATCCTTCCCTATGAAGCTCTGGCTGGGAGGGTGTGCATCGTGTAACTTCAGGTTTAAGTGAAAATCGGAAAACTACGTTTGGTCCTTTTGGTAACTTCCTGTTAAAGACATTTGTAATTCCTAGAATAATCTCAGCATGTCTAACGGTGACATTGCGAGCTTTTCAGTGGCTCCTCTGCTCTTTTTTTGCTTGACTGTAAAGCTAATTTAAGATATATATTTATGGATGAATAATTCTGGAATATGTGCACGTGGTCTTGAAACTATGTATGCAATAAATAGCGGCTGTGAATGACTCATCTCGAGAAATAGAGTGAAATTTCTATTCCAGGACATGGCTGATCTGCATTTGTTTCCAGCCACATAATTCAACATTGCTGACACCTAGAAACTCGACAAGCAAGCTGCGGCGCTCCCATGGCCTCATCTCACTCTCTTGGCCTCAGATCTAAGGCATCTGTATTCCACATGTTCCACAGGTTCTCTTGATTATCTTGTGGTCGGATGCCCATACTTGGTGTCAGAGAAAGCATGCCATAAAACTCCAAGGGGAGGCCAGCACTAGAAAATTTTGCAACAAGGATGTGACTCCCTGTCAAGGTTTGCAGAGTTGACATCCTCTCGGCAAAGATGATGAAAAGCAGACCGTTCTGTGACCGTTGGCGTTTTTCCAGTGCCAGCCACATGCTCCTCAGAACCAGGCCTTTAGCACAAGCTTTGTCAAGGAATTTCAAAGAGAAACATGAGAAATGGTACTTTGGAAGGTACTTTGAAAATGACACTCTTGGAGGAGAGTCATTTTAACAAGACCCTCATGATGTTCAGAGAGTGTGCATGCCATGTGCGCCCTAAATTAATAAAGTGATGGGAACAAGACAGAGTTGATTTTATAATCTCATGTGCTGAAGTAAACACAGGATGCTAACCCTCCAGTTATCGTAGAAAACAGAGAGAGTATTGGTGATTACATTTTGTTATGGAATTAGATAGAACAAAGGCTAAAAATGGCTGCCATTCTGTTTTCTGCTGCTAGAAAAAAAGTTCCTGATCCTGGATTGTGTATAAAGTAAAGAAGCTTATTTGGCTTATGATTCTCACGAGTCGAAGGGCTCATGGCATCAGCATTCTGCCAATAGCCCATGGCAACATAACAATGTGACGGAAAGAAAAAGAGAACCAGATCCGCTGTGAGCAGATGATTCATGGAAAGTACCAGGCTCCTTATAGCCACCCATTTATATGAGAATTAGCCTAAGCCCAAAGGAACTCCATTAATCACTCCTGAAGATGATGCTTCTATGATCTAAATATCTCCCACTAGGTTCCATGTCTTTTGGAGAATGGTAAGAAAAGTGCTTATTTCAGCCTCCATCACTGAGGGAGGCCAAGGTAGCAACTCAAGGGAGGGACTGAAGCAGAGATTATGGAAGGAAACTGCTTATCAGCTTTGGTTCCCTGCCTTGCTCAGATAATTTTTTTTCTTATTTTTAAATCTTCTTTTTCTTTTTCCATTGTAAACTTTTTTCTCTTTTCTCTTGCAGTATATCCTGACTATAGTTTTTTCTCTCTTTACACATCCCAGTTCATTCCAACCTCCCCTACTATCAAGATCAACTCCCTTTCCATCTCTCATTAGAAAAGAGAAGACTTGTAAGAGATAATAACAAAACATAACAAAATAAAATTCAATAAAAAGAAACAAAAATTCCGCATTAATGTTTGACAAGGAAAACCAACAGAAATTCAGAACAAGAACTCAAACATGGCAGGAACCTGGAGGCCAGATCTGATGCAGAGGTCATGGAGGGATGTTACTTACTGACTTTCACCCTATGGTTTGCTCAGTCTGCTTTCTTATAAAACCCAGGACCACAATCCCAGGGATCACCCTACCCACAAAGGACTAAGTTCTCTCCACATCAATCACTAATTAAGAAAATGCTCCAGAAGCTTGACTACAGCCCGATTATGGAGACATTTTCTCAACTTGGATTCCTTCCTTTCTGATGATGCTAGCCTGTGTCAAGTTGACATAAGATTAACCAGTACATCAGCAGCACAGCCTTGTTTTTTCCTTCAGATTCTTTTCTTTTTTTGTTCAGAACATTTAGGATGAATAGAATTATTTCCCATCTTAGATGTTCCTTTCTCTCACCCACTGGTTCTCAAAACAGTCCATAGAAATATTTCTGGCATATACATTATCATGCTCAATGGAGGCTGGCTGAATCAGAAACTGTGAATATGAGGCTAACAGCCTACATTATATCAGGTATTTCTGACATAGCTACCTGAAGAACAATTGCTTCTGAGCACTCCTTTCTACCTCATGAAGATCCTGCCACACTTCTAACCTGCAGAACTTTAAGATAAACCATTTGCTTTTCTGTCTTGTGTTTGTATAATTTGTCAAGGCAGCAAGAGGAGTAGTATCTAGTACACCAAACAATTGAGATTCTTGGATAAGTGTTATTTAATTACACCATGTGACAGCTGCCTTATGTATCTTGGGTTTTCCAAGTGCTTCGTCCTTTAGACCATTTCAAAGTTTCTCTTGGTTAACAGAGTTGAACTCTGCCTACACAAAACTGCCTCCTAGGCTCTTTTGAGTTATACTTCTTCACTTAGACAATTAAGGAGGAACTAATGGCCCTTGCATTAATGCCAGAAGAAAAGGACTTCAGCAATCCATAAAATGGATAAGTAACTACTGAATGATTAATTGCAATTTAGAACTTCTTATCTAAGAGAGAGATATAATATATCGCAGAATGTCCAATGCTTTACAGAAAAGTGTTCTGCTTCAAAATTATCCTGAGAAGCAAGTATTAAAGAATACACACACACACGTGCACGTGCACAAACATAAACATACACACACAGGCACTGAAACCTTACACTAAAGTTCTGTGAGATTCATGAAATGTAAAATACTGCTGAGAATGAATGCCATTATAATTACCACATTCATTATGAAAAAAGGTTGTCAGTAGTTCAAATGACAAAGCAAAGAGAAAAATTAGGGGTAAGTTTACATAGAGAAACTAAATTTTAACTATTCTTTTTTAAAAGGATGAGAAATATTATATTGATGTTGAGCACATATGACTCTAGGATTGTCAGTTTTCCATGAGACTAAGTTAGTTTCTTATTTTGTTTTCGGTAATATCCATGAGACTAAGTTAAAAGTGAAAGAAAAAAAATATATGATTGCTCTACTTTGTTATTAAAATACATTTTTTCTACCCCACTCAAAATAATATAATAATAAATATAACTAGGGGCTAACATATACAAAATTTTAGGAATTTGACTAGTGTAATCTCCAATATTAGGATTTCATTTACTGTTTTCTATATCACTGCTCAACTTTATATGTGTGCAGTTTATGCTTTTTAAAGTTTTTTACATTTTAAAATAAACTTTAATAAGATATTTGCTAACTTAAGTTCAAATAAGGAAATAATATCTACAACCAAAGTAGTCTCTGTTAATGTGTTCTGTTAACTCAGACAGCAGCAGCCTTCTTCACAATAGGTAGGCTTGATCTTGCTCAGTGGGTATACACTGCGTGTGTTCTTGTTTTAGAATACAGAAAATTGCTGTGTGCATGGTATATGGAGTGAAACCAGAGTTGAGAAAACATATAGCATAGATACGACATGTTGCCTCTTGCCTTTGTGTGACACTCAGACTTACTCAGCACATCTGAGTGCCCATATTTTGTAATTATAGCAGCTAATTTCTTGTGACAGCAAATAAAATTATCAGCAATACTGAGTTTGCAATATCTTCACTTCTTAAAACCCATTCTGGGAGACCAATTCTTGGTGGACATAAGAGGTAAGACAACAGTGGCCCTGGGACCCTGGACCCCCCAATCCCTAAAACCACCACGTGGGAGAAAGGCCAGGGGCCCCCCTCCCCAGGTGCCTTTGGCATTCCTAGCAGCCAGCAAAGAGCTGGTCTGCTAGACAGCCATATACCCTGACCCCCCCAAAAAACGAATATGGTATGTACTCACTTATAAGTGGATACTAGTGGGCAACGAGCCTATACTTCGGGATCCTAGAGAAACTAAGTAATAAGGTGAACCCAAAGAAAAACATATATAGACCCACCTGGAAATTAGAATCAGACAAAAAATTGGAAGCAGGGGGACAAGGGGTAGAAAGAAGGGAAGAAGGGGGTTGAGGAGAACTTGAGGGAATGGGATAGTTGAGATGGAGGTAGGACAGATAGATATAAGAGTAAGGAAAGAGATATCTTGATTGAGGAAGCCATTATGGAGTTAGCAAGAAATGTGGCTCTAGAATTCCTTTCTAAGCAATAGAGGAGAGAGTGTCTGAACCGACCTTACCCTATAGTCAGACTGATGATTATCTTAAATATCATAAAATCTTTGTCCAACAACAGATGGGAACAGAGGCAATGACCCACATTGGAGCACTGTACAGAGCTCCCAAGATCCAGTTGAAAAGTGGAAGGAATGAGAGTATGAGCAAGGAATTCAAGACCATCCTCCTACCCCTCCAGTTTTAAGAAAGAGCAAGGCACTCTGTCCTGTGGGAAATCCAAGGCCCTCCCCACTATATCCAGGTTGAGCAAGGTACACATCCAAAGAGAATAGGATCCCCAAAAGCAAGTACATGCAGTACTTTTTTTGTGTTTTGGCCATGGAATATCTTGTTTTCTCCATCGATGGTGAAAGAAAATTTTGCTGGGTATAGTTGTCTAGGTTTGCATCAATGGTCTCAGTGTCAGCAGCACATCTATTTAAGACCTTCTGGTTTTCATGGTTTCCATTGAGAAGTCAGGTGTAATTCTGATAGGTTTACCTTTATATGTTACTTGACCTTTTTCCTTTTCAGTTCTTAATATTCATTCTTTATTCTGTATGTTTTGTGTTTTAATTATTATATGGTGAGGGAATTTTTTTATCCAGTCTATTTGGTGTTCTGCAAGCTTCTTGTACCTTCATAAGGATATTATTCTTTAGGTTGGGAAAGTTTTCTTTTATAATTTTGTTGAATATATTTTCTGGGCCTTTGATCTGGAGTTCTCCTTTTACCCCAATTATTCTTAAGTTTGGTCATTGTGTCCCAGATTTCCTAGATGTTTGTGACCAATGAATCTATTTCCTCTATAGTATCTTCAGTGTCTGAGAATCTTTCTTCTATCTCTTGCATTCTGTTGGTTATACTTGTCTCTGTAGTTCCTGTCCACTTACCCAGATTTTCCATATCTAGCCTTCCCTTAGTTTGTGTTTTCTTTATTACCTCCATTTAGTCTTCAAGTCTTGAACTGTTTCCTTCACCTGTTTCATTTTTTTCTTGTTTTCTTGGATATGTTTGAGGGATTTATTAATTTATTCTAACTTTTTGTTTGTCCTCTCTTCCATTTCTTTAAGGGAGTTTTTCACTTACTCGTTAAAGATATCCATCATTTTCATAAAGTTTCGTTTAAAGTAGTTTTCTTCTACTTCTTCTGGGTTAGGATGATCAATTCTTCCTGTTAGTGTCCACTGGCTTCTGGTGTTACCATGTTGCTTCTTAGGATGTTGGAGGAATTCTTGCATTGGCACCTACCCACCTCTTCCTTCAAATAAGGCCAGAAATGTCTTGGCATCTTGGTCCAATCTTTACTGTGACTGTCTGAGTACTTAAAAGTTTTTATTTTTAGTATGCCCTCTTTTAGGTCCCCTCAGCACTGAAGCAGGCTGTGTTGCAGGGTTCCAAGGACCTCTCAAGCGAAAAGGTAGGCTTGGGGACAGGGTGGGTTGGGAGAAAGCTAAAATTTTTGTCTTATTCGTTGATAAATTCAAATTTTATAAAAGCTATGTCATTATTTATAGAAAATAGAGAGATTACTTTGATAACATTTAGTTGATTTAAGGATGGTTTCTTTTCAAGAAATATCTTAGAAGTGATGTGCTTGGTAGTGAGTTAAAGTGCATATTTAATATTGAAGGTATGCTAAATTGTTCAGCAAAATCTGTATCCTCTTAACATTTTAATTTTGGGTGCTAAAGCTTCAACATACAGTGAGTGGTAGTTATTTGACATCTAAATTAAGGCAGCGAACACTCATATACACATACATTTCCTATATTTAAAACAATATGACCCAGTCAACATGTATCATAGGGTACGGACAATTCTACTTATAGATAAAATACATAAAAATGTAAGAGAGTTCTAATAAAAACCGAACTTGAAACAAGTCCCAGAGATTCCACACATTTCTTATTTAGATATTTCTCAAAAATGACTCCAGGAGCTGTAAGAAATACAAGTGAAGCCAGATGTTATAGAATGCACCTATAATCCCAAGTACTCTGGAGACTGGAAGAGGTTTCAGGATCCCAACCAAAGTGCAACACCAAAAAATAAAAATAAAAATAAAGGTGTTCTGTAAGCAAGTCCAAGCCCAAGCGGACTGATTGTCTCATTCAAAACCTTTGGAATCTATGTGACTGGCTGCCAGATAATTACATGACTAAATGAATAATGCATCTATTGTGGATAAATCACTGTCCTCGTTATCTTTCACTGTCAACTTGACAGAGCTGCAAATCACCTCAATTGAAAGTCTGTGGTAAGTAATGGTCTTTATTGGGTTGGTGGGGGAGCATGTCTGTGAGCAAGCGCCTTGATGAACTGATGTTCTTGTGAACTGTCTTGACTTGTGAGCTGATGT
This sequence comes from Alexandromys fortis, assembly GCF_014885135.2. Lineage (NCBI taxonomy): Eukaryota > Metazoa > Chordata > Mammalia > Rodentia > Cricetidae > Alexandromys > Alexandromys fortis. The sequence goes on from NW_026067919.1 coordinate 3,796,800, forward strand.
ACGAAGGCCCAGCCCACTGTGGTCAGCACCCTTCTCTAGGAAGGTGATCATAGGCTGTATAAGAAAACTAGCTCAGCATGAGCCCGAGAGTGACCCAGCAAGCAGTTTTTATTCAGGGTTCCCTCAGATTCCTGCTTGAATTCCTGTCCGATTTCCTTCAATGATGGTGGCCACTTGGAAGGGTAATGCAAATAGCTCTCTCCTTCAAGTTTTTTGTTTGTTTGTTTGTTTGTTTGGCCAGAGTGTTTTATCACAGCAGCATAATGACTCTAGGACAACCACCATGCACAGATGTTTTGCAGAAAGAATTCTTCTCATCTACCTGATACTTCCTGTTACTAACCTGTACCTATCTGATTTATTTATCTTCTTTAAAGCCTATTTTAATTTAATAAAGTTTGAAGCTCTATGTTGCTTGGTGTGTATGTTGAGGATGGAAGTAATTTCAGTTTATAGTCAAGGACACCATATTGAGTCTCTTTTATTAATATTTATTAAATTTTGTGCATGCTAAGTCATGGTGATTACCTAAAATTCATTGGCAAAAGAATAATAAATAAAATAAAATTACCTACAAAATAAGAACAGATCTAGATTTCACAGAGAAGTGAAAGTCTTTTTATATTATTATGTGCTTCAACTGCATCAGGAAGCTCATGGAAGTGTGGAATCTTTGACCTCAAAATCATTTATATACACAATGAACAGGTGTTGAGTGCCTGCTATGGTATCTGGGAATTTTGTTAGGAAGAAGAAGTAAGGGAAAATAAAATACATACTTAGTATTGAAAAAAAAATCCATTCACCTAAGCTGATGGGACACTTTACAGCAAGGCAACTAGCTAAAATCCTCAGCCTTTAGAATGGTGAATGATAAACTCAAGGTCAAGGAAAGGAAGCATGGAAGAGAGAGTAAAACTTCCTTTTCTACAAGTACAAAAGCATGTGTATCCAGCCTTACCTACTAATGGGGAGGTAATGACAAGAAAAAGTACAGACTCTTACCCTAATAAAGTATGCAAACTCATGCCCCCCTAAGAAAACAAAAAGCCTTAAATAATTAGTAAGTAAAGGATATATGTTAGAAAGTGTGAAGTTCTACAAGAAATGGGTGAATGGAAAAAAATAATGTGAAGAGTGCCTGGGTTTAAGACACAGTCATGCTGCAGTATAAAATACAGAGGTCAATAATTTATTATTTTAAGGATTTACTTTTATGTGCTAGGTGGGTTTCTTCCCTGTTTGTAAGTGTACCATATGCATGCCTGCTGCCTTCAGAGGCCAAAATGACTCTGGATCCTCTGAAGTGGAGTTGGAGGGGTTGTGAGTAGCCACATTGGTGGTGGGAAGAGAAGGTGGAAACAGGCAGCTTGTGCTTATAAGTACTGAGCCATCTCCTCTGCTTCTCGGTGGAATTCTCTTGAAAAGCATGCCAGGAAGTAGAGTTGAGGTAGAAGGAAAAGGAGATTGGATGTCAATATACTGGGCTCTCTGGTGTGGAAAAAAAAAAAATGGAGCTTCTAATTTGCTAGAACATCAGAGGCCCAGTTGGTGTGGGTGGGGTGGGGACAGGAAGGAGCATAGCACCATGGTAAGAGTTAAGAGTTACACATCAGAGCACACACCATGGTGAGACTGTTTGCTTTACTCAAAGATAAAATAGAAGCCTTGGCAGAAACTTAACAGAGAAACTACGGAATTGGATACATTTTAAACAGTTCATTTGTTTGGCCTGTGAATAGACTCTGGTGAGGTCCAGACAAGAGGGAGTGTACACCCGTGGCTCTCACAGAAATGTGATAGAAATTGTGAGGGGTCAGAAGAAGGTAATACCTGGGGGTGTCAGGATGAAACTGCATTTTGTGACTGTTGGTACAGCTTGTCAAACAATAGTTAAGAAAAAAGGAGCAAAGGACAGCAAATTCAAAGTGGTACCATATATAGACATTTGTTCTAAATGGTAGTCAAACTGGGCAAAGTCACTGATTTTTTCTGGATATTTAAGTACCTCTCACACACAATATTATCCTGGTATTCTTAGCACAATAGCAGTTCAAAACTTTGTTTCTGAAGAGAATGTTTTTTTGTGATTGTTTTTTTTTGGGGGGGGGGGCAGAAGATGCCCACTTAGCCCTTTAGGAAGCCAGAAAGACATGAAAGCAGAGCTTTCCCTCTTACTGTCACCGCTGTGGTGCTCCTCCAAAATGTCACAGCTTGTGACACTGATTTTCCACATGACTACAGCCAATTTTTAGTACATAAAAGGAAACAAAGACACAATGAAGGATTAAGCCAAGCTTGAATGTGTAATTGTGTATTACTATTAAAAAGTCGGATAAGCGAAAACAGATTGAAATCACACCAGAAGCACAGATGCCGTAATCAGCACATGAACTCCTTTCCATTAAAGACATATTTTCCCATGTGTTTAACCACTGAGCTGCCCTTTCCAGTGTGAGAGGTATGTGCAGCTGTCTTCAGAGATCCGGATAGGCAAATAGCTTAAACTGAACACATTACAAGTGTGAAGCACACTGTGTTTCAAGTACTTAAAATAAAAGGATGTGAACTATCATATTAATACTATATGCTGAAATAGTAATATAATGACTGTTAATTTTCATAAATTATGTTAGTAATGTGAACTTAATCTATTTCCCTTCGTATTTAATATAGCTACCAGATAATTTGAAATCAAATGTGTGGTTTACATACTAGCTACCTCTAAGCTATAAAGCAAGATAGAAAAGATTTTGAATATCTCTTTTTATGTCCCAATTTTAAAGGTTTGCCTGACATAAAAGGGAAGAAAAGCTCACTGTTTGTGTAATAGAAAGGGATCGATAGAATACAAGAAAACAAGTAAAATAGTTTAAAATTTTAAAAATTCCATTTTTATTATTTTGCATACAATTGGTGGAGTTGGCACATGCCAACAGTGTGTGTGTAGGTCAGGGAAATTTGGAGGAGTCAGTTGTTGTCTTCCACCTAGTAGATGTTGGGAAAGGAACTCAGGGAGTTAGGCTTGGTAGCAAGCACTGTTCACCACTGATTTGTCTCATTGGCTCCCTTTTTGAGCAAGTATTTTTGTTATGTGTTTTTAAGGCTGCAAACCCCTCATTTTCTTTTTTTCTGAAATGATCTCAAATGATAATTAGAATTTGAAATCTTGGCTAACATCGGTGTGAGAGGTTCTAACTCAGGTGAAACATCTGTAGACTTAAGACAACAGTGATTTTGTTTTAATATACTAACCTTTTTCACTGAAATAAGGAAAATTAAAAAAACACTGTTCATGCTCAAACTAGTTGTTGTGACTGCTAGTTATAACCTCTGTGCGTGTGAATGCCAGTGAGGGCGTGTTGGTATCTGAGTATGTGTACTGTTTAATTGAAGATGCTGTACCAAGAGTAATTGCCCTAGTAGGTTAAACAGCTGAAAATTTAAAATGAATTATGAGTTTTTCCATCTTTTATAACTCAAAATGAATCTACGTCAGCATTGTGCATCTATACAGTCAAGCTACTGTTTTGCTGAATTGCTCTTTTATAATGTCTCTATCTCAATTCATTACATAGTCCTTTGGGATAGTTATCCCTAGTCCCCATTATCCTAGCTAAAAATGCAATTGAAAATGCTCAAAGTTGAAAATTGCCTGAAAGAGTAGTGTTTGGTTAAGTGTTTGTATTTCAAAAATATTGAGACAAGTAACTTGTTATGTTAGTGCATGTTAATTATCTTGAATTGAAAATTCTTCAATATAATAAGGACTTCATAAAACAAAATGGACATTGTTCCTTGAAAATATAGATATCTGTCCGTTTCTATGGGAATCTTTGAAAATACGCTCTTGATTAATTTTAGTTTCCTTCCTCTGAAGCATAAGATCTAAGTCACATTTTTATATCTCATTTTTATTATCTATCTAATTGAGACAGAGTGCCATTACGCTTGCTCTGCAGTGCAGGAGAGTTTCAAACTTTTAACTCTCCTGACACCCCTCGGTACTTGTTCATTGCTTCTTGATAGATTTTCCTTTCTACGTATCCTTGCCATTTTGAAGTCAGTGTCTTCCACGTCAAGCTACTCCATATGTTGGATAGAGAAATGGACACGTGTGGCCCATCTCCTGACAACATGCATCACCTGAAGAGAGCTGCTTAGTTATTCCTCCTGGGTACTTATTACCATAAGGAGGTTCATCTTACCGTGAATCACTGAGATTCTGGGCCAGGTATCTCATCCACCTGTGCTGCAGGAGGTCCCGCATTATCAGCACCAACTATGTTGACATGCACATACCAAGACAGTTAGAATTCCGGTCATAAAGAGGAAGCCATTCTGCATTGTTTAGCAGGTCACTCATTCACCCTGGTGGCACTGGATTTAGTTTCTCAAAGCAGCTAACAGAAACAAGAACAAAGTTGGGTAAGATGAAGTTTATGGTGTGTTTTAGTGTAAGAGGACTTGAGGCAGGTCATCTATGTCCTGTGGCATTACAAGCAGAAAATTGTAGTAGAGTATTATAGAAAGGAAGGATGTCGATGTGTAGGCTTCATTGGGGCATTCCCTCACTTTTGACTACCCTCACTTCTGAAACCAGACCATGTTGACTTACCAGATCCCTGAGTGAGTTTGTGAAGCTGAAGTTAAGTCCTAAGAATGGCTCCATTTAGTCAAAAGGAAGCAGAAGCTCTTCAAATCATCAAATTTTTCTTTATTCATTTTTCTCCATCCGTTTTTTTTTCTGTTTTCCCTTTACACTTCCAATTAAGAGGCCCAAAAGAACAAGAATGTGGAGAAAGAAATACCAGTATCCATAGGATATCATTAAATGGACCGAACAAGCCAGATTCCCCTATTTTATTATAACTTATGAAAGCAACAGATATGGGAAGAGGAAGCAGAAGATCAGACAGACATTTGTTCCTTCCTGAAACACATGTCATTTTTCATTCATGAAAAGTGTGTCATTCATTCACTCATAGACTATGTATCTGTCACTTACTACAGGGCAAGGTTTATGCTAGACCTTGTAACAAAAAACATAGAAACTTTTCTTGCAACTAAATTCCTGTGTAGAGCAAACAATAATGAATCAAAGAACAGGAATATCATATGAGTTTTAGCAAAAATATTTATGGAAGATATTTATATATTCTTCTGTATTTAGGTGTTCAGGGAAGTGAAATTTTACTGAGGTGGTAGTATGCAAATGAAGTCTTGATTAAATAATGGCTTAAGAAAAGAGGGATAAAGACATACTAGAATCAGGAAAGTGAAGAAGAAATGGTCGCATCAATATTCTGAAGTGATAATAGCAAGGTATAACCTATAACAGTAACAGAACATAAAAAGAGACAAATAGATACAGCAAACACAATTGCTATAGAGTTAGATCTCCTTCTACTGGTTATAAGGAAGTTGATCTTCCTGGCTTGCTTTTAATATCGGCAACACTTTCTTGAGTAGCAACAAATCCCCCCCCTAGCCTTCCCCTCTTGTCTTGCAACATCAGAGAATGAGACAGGAGAAAGAAACTTGTGTTTTCCTTGATCCAGTCACATCAATAGTCCATACAAATAAATCACTGCCAGTTTGACTGTCTATTTTGAATTTGATAGGTGACGACCAAAAAGTCTCTGAAGAGTTTAAAAATGAAAAACAAGGAAAGATCAGGGAATGGATTTTGAAAGTGGATATTATCAAAGGAGTGACACTTATTCTTCTATGTATACATGTTATGTCCACCAGGAGACATGTCTAGAATCTCTAATCAGCTCAATAGTTTGAGATCCACCTCTTCAGGTTGTGTTCACTTAATTGGTTAGACATTTTGAATGTTTGCCCTTGCATATTATGTGAAGATAATCACAGTGTTGTTAAAAGGGTTAGACCTTTCCAAATTTACACTCATCTCTGTATAACAAACAGATTGCAGATGTATGGCCTCCCAGAGGGTGTCTGGGCTTTAGTGTTGTTTGCATCCTTCGCTGCTTCCTAGATCTAGGTAGATTCTTAAGGATAGATATTAAAATAGGTTAATCATGGAATTGTTTAATTATTGAAACAACTGAGAAATAAGGCAAAATGATCAGAGATCCACTTATTCATATATACCTTAGTATGCTATGAATTTAAGGTTAAACAAAACCTCAGAAGCAAAATATCTATAACCTTCATCTTCCACGCATTAATTTTCAGGCTTGTAGTGAGGCACAAAAGAGAGACTTTCTCTCCCACGAAACAGAACTATGAAAATCAGAATGCCCTCACCTCAAAGCAAACCATGAAGCATAAAGAACCATCAGAAACTTTTCCCTTCCATCTCTGAAGACCCTCACATGGCAGCTGTATATTTTGTGACACATGTGGAGAAATAGAAGTACTATTTGGGATAAAATGACCCAAACAGGTAGGCTTTGTGGGAATTCTGCTGTTCATTGTGAGCTTTTGTTCACTCCTGTTTTTCCAGTGCTCTCCAAGACTGGGCATTTCTCAACAGCATACAGTCAGTTTCCACCTCTTTTCTGACCTTCTACTTGAAGGCTCTGTATCATGTAAAACATTAAATCAAACTGTCATGTTTTTTTTTTCTCTCTTGTTAACCAATGTTTTGTCATGGAAGTTTCAGCCTGAGGTGGTGAGGAAGCACTTCCCACTAACATAGTGAGACCACAATGCTGTTCATCCCTGCAACTTGCTTAGTAAAACAATTCATGAAGAAAATCCTTCCAGTCATCTAATACATTTAGAAAATGATTTATGTTATAATCATTTCACTCTTGGGCAGTTAAAAACAATATGAACGTATTAAAAGGATGATGAAAAGATGGGTGTGGGGCATACACAAAATCCTCATAATCAAGGCAGAGGCAGGAGGCAGAAGGCAGGTACAGCTCTCTAAGTCATAAAGAAGAATAAAAGAATGACAAAAAGCTATGAAAAATCCCCTCAAAAATTACAAATAATAACTGCTTACCTTTGTTGATTTACCATCCCTCATATCCCACATTTCCATATCTCGGAAACATTTATTCAATACTGTTATTAGCTCAACATAGAGCTAATTCTAGATACATAACCAACTATGATGAGAAGAATAGCTGCTTGGCTTTCTCTTTCCCTTTCCCCTCTTAGGAAGTTTGTAATAGTATTAAAGTACCTTCTGTTTCTTCATAAGATATTTTACTTCACCATGTCTCCAGGACAGAATTTACAGGAATGATAACTCAATGCTAATCTAGTTGGGAAACCTTAGAAAGAGAGATTGAGAATTCAAAATCACTAGTAATTTGTAGCTATCTACAAATTTTCCTCATGAGAGGAAAATTTAAGTTTTTTTCTTATTACATATATCTTACTAGATTAGAATGTATTTTTTTTACCATTTTTTTTAGTAGACCATAACTTCTCCGAGGGTGATGACATTTTTTATTTCATTCACTATAGTATACCAGAATAAAATCAATTGAATACATATTTGTTGACTGAAGACAGCCAGTGATAAAACAACTGGTAAATGACTTAAAGACAAAAATTCATTATTAAAGCTTTCTATTAAAAACCAGGAGAGCAGTTGTCCTGGGTTTGGGAGTACAGCCTTAGTGACTGGAAGGTATGGGTACTTGTGGCTTTCTCACGGAGTCTGCTTCCAGCCTCTAGTGTTGGCTGTAAGCCCACACTCAATGTGTGACTGTTCATAATTGCTGAGTCTTTCTGTATCCACATACTCAGCAGCAGTCAGAGAAAACTTAAGGCTCCAAAGTATCATTCACCCTTTCTATTTCTATCAGTGCACTATGAATACATCAGTGCTAAAAGCTGGGTGGGGAAGCACTCTGCATACATTAGCACTGGTTAAGGTCTTATGTGGGTGAGCCATACTTTAGACATATATTGAAATGTAGAAGAAGAAGTTCGTATCATTGCCAATGGATGGACCTTTACATCCCATTTCAAAAAGATATTGGCTATGATTCCACGAGCACTGAAAATAAAATAAAACAAAAATTCAAAAGGAGGCTGCAGTAATGAAAGACAGTGGTCCATGCAGGATGTGAACAAAACTCTGTAATTTGCTTCTAGGACTTAGTTTAGTCCATCTAGAAGCTGTCTCTCATGGAAAGCCATCATAGTACTTTTTTTTTTTTTAAATTGTAGTTATATTTAGTGTATATTAGTTGAGCAGAACAATGAAATTTTGAATTAGGTATTCCTCTCCTTGCTTTAGACATGGCGATGCTGAATCCAAAAGGGGTAAAGCCATCACATAAAACAAGTTGGGTGTTTGAGGCTTCCAGCCCTGAAACCTGAACATGAGCTAACTACAAGGGTGACCTGCAATTTATGATTTAACGGGAGATGTTTTAACTAGAATTATAATGGATTTTCAAAACTTGGAAAAGTAAAGAAAATTCTAAAGAAGAGACTACTCATTTAAATTGTCTTTTAGTTAGCTTGATAACATGGACCAGGAAGCTGAAAATACTTGATGTAAATCTCATCTTTTCTTGAAATAATACATATGTGAATATTTATATTGCAAACATATATACATACATTATTTGTCGGGATGTCCATATACCTATCTGTCTATCTTTATATCTATCATCTATTTATAAATCTATACATTTGGATACTGCCCAATATCACAAAACATAGGAGAAATCAGTCAAGTCCAAAAGGCTTATTTAGTCTCTGACGACACTTCTTACACTCGCAGTAAATTCTGCAAACAGAGAGCCAGCATTGATTAGCATGTGCCATTAATCTCTTAATCTCTTTCAGAAAGGGTCTCTTAATTTCAATGGACAGAAATACAGTGACAGATAAAGGTGAAGTCAATGGGTAATGATTTTTTTGTGCTTATCTCCTAGAATAAGTTGGATACAAGAAAAAAAGAAACAGATATGATTTCAGAGACTTTCCTTTAGGGTGATTAAAGTTATTTATTCCTTTTAGCATATGATCATATCATTTGTTGATTGCTTTTCAATTATTTATTTTTACTAGATCAGGTTTCATGATTGAAGGGGGCCTATTTAGTTTTGCTGTCACTATACTCAAACACTGACCAAAAGCAGCTTGTGCTGGAAGGGGTTTAGTTCATATTACAGATTACCTTTACTCTTTTTTTTTTTTTAATCATCAAGTGAAGTTAAGGCAGAAACTTGAAGCAGAAACCATGGGGGAGCATTGCTCGCTGGGAGGTTTTCTCCGACCTGCTTCTCACTACTATTCTTTTCCATATATATCCTAAGTCCATCTTCATAGTGATGGCACCACCTCAATAGACTAAGCACTTCTACAAATTTAAAAAAACAGGAAGATGCCCCAAAGACATGCCCATTGTCCAGTCTGTTGAGTCAGTTCCTCAACTGAGCATCCCTCTTCCTAGTTGGGTCTAGCCATCACAGTTTATGCAGTTGAGGTGCCTTGTAAGTGTTCAGCCACACAGGGATAATTGGCTGCTGCCAGAGAGGATCACCCAGAACACAGAACAGTTGGAGGAAATTCAAGTTTAGGGCTGGTCATGCAGAGACAGAGGATGTAGAGATATAGAACAGGTGGTTATTAAGCAATTGTGGGGCTCCATCACAAAAACATAAAATATTAAATGGGGAATAAAAATAAAAAAATAAATATTAACTAGCTACCAGGAATTAGTTACCAAGGAGACTTGTAAGGGATACAAACACTTGGATTAGACAAGTCAAGATCTCAAATGTTCAGACAGACTACTCAAGAGCAGCTCCCACTCTGAGTGAAGACTTGGACAATGTTTCAGGAGAGCAGACATTTCCTAAAATACATTCTGCTGGAGATGGAATACAGAGACCATTCAGGCAGAGTCTGATGTGAGCCACTGAAAAGTTGCTTTTGAGAGCATCAGTAATTTCACTGAGATCCTTCTTGCACCACAACATGAAAAGCACTATTGAAATTCCCCTACTGGAAATTAGGGGGATGCTGTGATCATCAGGCAAATCTTATCAAGAAGGCAGGGTGCTGGAGTTCACAGATGCCTCAGTTTCCAGTGCTACCTACCAAGAGACCAAATATTGTTCCAGCTCTGAAAGAATATTATCAGAGACCAGATAAGCTCCACAAACTAGGCACAATCGAGTTTGGAGTTGAAAGACATGAAGCAATGACTAGCACCAATTTCAAGAATAAGAATATATTTGGGGCTAGCTCAATGTCTCCATGAATTAAGTGCTTTCTCTGGATTTTAAAGCTATTAAAATTACAAGAATTACAAACTCTGATTCTGCATGGATAAGCAATATCTGCTCAAAATATTAATCTCTTTAGTTACTACTCAGCTAAGCATGTATGTGCATGCATGTGTGCATGCATGTGTTTCTAGCTACTTGAACTATCTGAAAATACTGTTTTTTTCTTTCTGCAGATGAATTCATCACCTATTAAGATGAATCAGATAATAAGCTGTGGATGATTTTTTTTCTCTTTATAATTTTTTTCTTTATTGAAAATAGACTTTTTTTCAAACAATATATTCTAATTAAGGTTTCCCTCCCCCAAATCCTACCAGTTCCTCCCCCACATCCTTTCCTACCAAGATCCACACTCTTTCTGTCTCTTTAGAAAATAAACAGGAATCTAAGGAATAATGATGACAGAAATTAAATCAAATCAAACAAACAGAAAACCAGACTATGACTAAACAGCCAATTAAGAAAGGGAGCCAGAGCAGCACACAAAGTCCATGCAGATGCAGTGACAGACCCATTCCCACACTCATGAATTCTAAAAAAAAACAAAAGCAGAAGCCAAAATATATGTGCAAAGGACTGATATGGTAAAAACAAAGCAAACAAACAAAAACCACCAAAATAGCCACACTACTTAACATCGAGACAAAGACCAAGAATGTCCAAAGAAGACACTGAGTTTTTTTTCTGTTGGTCATCTAATGCTGTGCACAGGGCCTACACTTAACAGTGGTTTGTCTCCCCAGTGAGACTCCTTTGGAGAAAACTAAGTTTTCAATTGAAAGTGTCAATAAATTGAAGAAGGTGTCTGGGTTAAGGATGGAGGGCACGTGCCCACTTTTCCTTTCAACACTAGGACCCAGTCTAGTGCTGATGCTCGTAGGCCCTGCACAAACTACTTCAGTCTCTGCAAGTCTATATCTGTGTCAGATCCATTGTGTCTTGAAGGTCTTGATTCTTGGTGTCTTCCATCCTTCTGGCTCTTAAGTTTGCTGTATATCCACATCTGCCGGGTTCCCTGGACCCTGAAGAGAGGGATTTGCTGGAGATATCTCTTTAAGGACTGAGTTTTCTTAGGTCTCTCACTCTCTGCACAATGTCTGGTTGTAGACATCTGTGTTTGTTCCTATCTGCTACAAGAGAAAGTGTCTCTGATGATAGCAAAGCAAGTCATGAACCTTTAAGTACAGCAGAATGTTATTAGGAGTTGAACCCCTGTCAACTTGACACATAAAAATCACTCTTAGGCCACAACCTTTCCTTTTTTGTTCATCCCCAAGGTCTCACCTTAAAATCATAAATAGTTTTTAAAGTTCACAGGATTTACCATTCAGTCCCTTTTAAATACCCAGTCTGTTTTTTAAAAAATTCCAAATATCTTTTAAATGCTAAAGATCTCTCTACTGAAGGTTACAGTAAAAATCAAAATATAGTTAATGCTTTCTCACTTCGAGAGGGAAGAACAGGGCACAGTCACTATCAAATCAAAGCAAAACTAAACCTCAAAAGTGTAAACAACTCAATATGTCTGGGATTGACTCACAATCTTCTGGGCTCCTCCAATGGGCTCGACTCACTTCTCTCTTCTCTGCAGCACACACTGCTCATCTTCTAAGCCTGGGCAGGTCCACTCACAGCTGCTGTTTTTGGTGGACATTCTATGGTACTGACATCTCCAAAACGCTGAGGTTTTCTGTTGCAAGGGATCTGTACTTTCCCCAATTGTCTGTTGTAGTCTTACTTCATGGTGCTAAGCTTCAACTTCTCGGCATGACCTCTTCCATCCTTCTCCTGTTACAAAGGCTGCACCTTCACCAGTGACCTCTCCTGGAGCCTCAATTACTGTCCATGTCCTCTCATGCCTTCGAAACCAGTACCACCTGGGCAACTTCTGCATTATTTAAAAAAAAAAAAGCTCCCAGTGACTTCCTCAGGGAACTCAGGTTGTCCCACTTCCTTCAAAGATCTCCCTCCATCATTCTGTCCCTGCCAGCCACCATGGATTTCCCTCAGCTCCTGGATCAGGAGTTACCCTTTCCAGCATCGGGTCCTTCCAATAAAATGTTTGCTGTTTATTTCCTTCTCAATGATAGAGATTCCTTCTACACAGCTTTCCGAATTTTGCTGGACATCACTTCAAAGCACTTTTCTGCTTCCTCTCCAAAGTCTGACACAGAGAAGATAAGGTCACTGTTACATGACTCCATGTTCTTTATCACAGCAGTTACTAGAAATATTTTTTAAAAAAGCAAAACTGAAAAGCTAAGTGTGGTGTCACATGCCTATAATCCCTGCACTTGGGAGGATGTGACAGATGTGTGAGACCAATTGGGGATATGTAATGAGACTGTTTTAGAAAACCAAATAGAACAAAAAGCAAAGGAATTATGTACTTCAGTAGTTAATCAGTGTCTATTTTTTTAATGTAAGATCCACAAGGGCAGAGTCTGATTTCCAAAATATCTTTATCCCCTTATGCATAAATTGTTTGAAGATGGTGTTAAATAAATATATGCAGATATATACAGTTAGTTTGATAAGTATGAAATCCTGAGTTTAAAAGTTAAACTACTTTCTTTATTAAATATCTTATGCATAGCTTAAGAAGTAGTAAATAATTACCATGACAGAAGCAGCATATGTATATATACATATATACATATATATGCATATAATATGATTATATGTATTATTTTAAGTATGACATAAAATTTATTTGGAGATTTAACATTTTTCTAGTATTTAAAATATTTTTATGCCAAACAAAATCTGCATAAAATTTGATCCTGGTCTAGGGGATCACAAGTTTTACATTTGAATCAAACTGGTTAATATGTACTATACAGGAGACAGTGAACATTCAAGGAACAAGAATATAAAGCAATGGTGAAAAGAAGGGATTGAGTCATGAGCAGATTTTGCAGTATAATAATATATGCCCGAATAATGGGAAGTAATTTTTTGTGGCCCAGCAGCTGCCTTTGTATACATAACTATGAGGGATCGATACATGTTTATAACTAAATCTACAACAAATTTTCTTCCCTGTCACTTTCATTTTCCTACTTCATTTATGTCCTGGATATATCATACTGTTTACCTAAATCATTTATACCTTTACATGAGCTTTTTCAACGTCAAAACAAGGTTTTTCAGTCAATCCAACATATGTATTCTCTTTTACAGACTCTGGTCAGGAAATACTTAAGGAATTTGAAAAGTTACTCCTTGTTATTACATTAACTTATTTTTCAGAGTTAATCATTTGAGGGACAACTTTTCTATGTTCATAGTCAAATATTTACATAAACTATAACATTGTGACAAAAAGTAATTCTGTATTTCAGTTTCACTTTCTTCTTTTCTTGGTAGCAAAGCAGTTGTTCTATGTCATTTAAGTGAACCAATTCTTCTAGGGGACCTTTCTCCACCAGTCATAATGCTACTTGCTATGGAAAAACACACACACACACACACACACACACACACACCTAAGTAATAACTTCCACCTTTATTAAAATAGATTCAATGATAGAAATATGAACAGAACTCAGATTTTGATAAAGTTTGCATGAGGCTAGACAGTCCCACAAAAACGCACAGCCATAATGGGAAATACCTGCATTGTCTGTACACGACGTTTCATACACTCAGTCAGGCTGAGGACCTTAGCAGTATTTTTACTCTTCAGTTAAGGGTGTGGTTCTTTTGGTGCTTTTCCTATGTAAAGAATCATCTGCAGCATCAAATGAACCAACAAAAAAGAATGTGTATCAAGCCTTTCTAGCTTGGAAGGTACACTTTTGAAACTGAGATCGCCAAATGAATTCACATGTGTAATTGTATTGTACTTCACCCACAGTGAAGCTCTGTTCTCACTGCTGTTTTGTCAAGTCACCTCTGATGTCTTTAAGGCTCGACGGTAATGACCAACCTTTCATGCTGGCTTCTTTCAGGCCCTTTCTTCACGTTGTTTATTTGATTGCTCAACTGCAGCATGACTTAGGATAGACCCTATTTTAGTTTCATTTCCATTGCAGTAATAAAATGCTCTGAATAAAAATAAAACTTTAGGGGAGAAAGTTTGCTTGGCTACAATTTCAGGTCACTGTCTATTGTTTAGGAAAAGCAAGCCAGGAACTCAAGACAGAAACTTGAAAGCAAAGAGTGGCAGGAAACATGAAAGGTGTGTCTTGCTGTCTGTCTGGCAGGCATCTGCTCAGTTAGCTTCGTCAGTTATTGCAGGACTACAAGCTTAGGGAATACTATTGCCCACAGAAGGCTGGACCCTCCTACATGAATTATTAATCAGAACAACACTTGAGACATGGCTGCAGGTTGACCAGATCTAGGTGCTTCCTGAAATCAGGCTATCTTCCCAAGTCATTCTAGGCTGTGGCATTTCAACCTAAAGAGCGCCAATGCCTCCGTAATGAGAAAAGACGGCTAGTTCCTCTGAAGTTTGGTGAAGGGGCCTTCACAAAATTCAGATACTTTCAAGCAGAAATCATAAGGTGGAAAATAGGGCACAGAAGACTTCATGAATACTGAGTAGATGGTTTCATGAGTCTCAGTATGCTTCTAGAATGAGCTGTCTTGAGTAATAACTGAATGAATCTTAACTCTGCTAATGCTGCCTGAGAGAAATTATAGATCTTACGAGCAAGGGAAACACTTCAAATTCATTCACTTTTTACCCAGTAAACTTGTAGCCTGAGCTGCTTTCCTTCTGTTAGTGCTAAGAAATGAGATACTCATGGGACACATTTGTGTAAACTCAGCACATGGTGAGGGTTCAATTATTGAAAAAAAATACATTTATTGTGCATCTGAGGACAAAGTAGCTTGTTTGTTTATTTTTCTTTCACCATGTCGGTCTTCTCCATAGAAATCAGGATTTCAGAAAGAGGGTGACTTAATCGCTTGAACTGCCTTTCTGGATTTCACTGAATCTTAAATGATGTCTTTGTTGATATTTTGTTATGTGATCATACAATTAGGATTTATGGGAAAAGAGAAATAACACGACTGCCACCTTTATCTGGAGTGTTTTGAGCATTCCTCACTGTGTGGGCTGCTTACAGCCATACTTCTTAAACTTTAAAGACAGAAAAGTCCCTTGTTGCTGTCATCCCATGAACCATACTTTTAATAGCAAAACATGAACATCAGAGTCACAGAGGCCATTCTTTTAAAATCTGTGTGCTGTGTGGTAGTTACCAAACTAGAATACTTGGACGTGAGGCTAGCAAATCTGAATTTTCCATGCAATATATAAGATCTTTTAAAAAGAGAATATTAAGAATTGTTTTTGTGATCTAGCGCTTAATTTCTTTTATGGTGTTATTGTTATGGCACAAAAAAATAGTAATGGCTGTTCTTACGTGTTTGTTTTATGTTTAAATTGTTTGGGAAAACTTAATTTCACATTTATCTCATGATTCTTTTCAACTTAAGTTTTTAGAGTCAAGAACTTATGTATTAGTAGCTCACTGAAGCACATCAGTATTTTCTCCTCCCTCTCCTCCTCTCTCCTCTCTCTCTCTCTCTCTCTCTCTCTCTCTCTCTCTCTCTCTCTCTCTCATCTCTATCTCTGTGTGTATGTGTTTGTGATGTGTATGTGTATCCATGTAACTATGCATATATGTGATATTTTTTAGGATTGTCTTGATGTAATAGCTAGCAACATTGAGTGGACAGATGGTGATGCTAAGAGTCCATGGAACATCACAAAAGGAAAACAAAACAGACTTTATGATCGGGGCAGGAGAGACACCCTAAGACAACTTGGTCTAGAAACAAAAAATATATAGTAACAACGATTTGGCTCTAGAAGGTCTGTAATTTAATCTGTCTTAACTCAGCTGATGCTGACCAACTTGTATTCTACCTGCAGAGCAAAAAGATGGGAACTAACATAATCAAGAAACAGCAATGCTCATGAGAAAAAGAGAAACAAAAATAGCTTTCCCAAGTCATTAAAATAATTTAACTGGATACAACCTCTGTTCCCCAAATCCAATAACACAGAAAACTGGACAGAATCTAAATATCCACTAACAAGAAAGTGAATAAAGAGGTTATCTGTGATGGCCAAGGCTTATTGAGGTTTATAAGTTTACTTTTGCTTTTTATTTCTTGTAGATTTTTCTTGAACATGTTGTTTTGAGACATTTTCTGGCTCTGTACTCCATACTACCCTCAAACCTTCAATTCTCTTGCCTTACCTTCCTGAGTTCTGAAATAACAAGCTTCTGAGATACTGGGGTCTTCCTATTGATTTTCAAATATAGAAAAACATGGAGAATGTGAGTGTACAATATTTAAGGAAAGAAGCAGATTGAGTTTCTTCTGGAAAACATCAAGAAACAGAAGCATAGAGCTTTCTTATTTTGTTTGTTTGTTTATTTTATGAGATAGGGTTTCTCTGTGTAATGGCCCTAGCTATCCTGGAACTAGTATTGTAAACCACATTGTCCTCACACTCACAGAGATCCACCTACCTCTGCCTTTCCAGTACTGGGGTTAAAGTCATGTGGCACCACCACCCAGAGATGCATGGAGATCTTAAGGTAACCAGCTAAAAGGTGAAGGCAATGGTAAAACTAGGTAATTTGTGAAGAAAATAAAAGGCCATGGAATGGAAATTTTATTAGGTTTTGGAAGAGTTGAGACATACTGAAGAGAAATGGCTTAAGACAACATTGATATGAAAAAAAATGTTTCTGTTTGTGTGATATATTCTCATTATCATTCATTTAGATTTAAATTATGTGTGTTTGCTTTGGCTAATAGGATGATTGATGTCAAAGAATGTTCTGTGAGTAACAGAAAACATTAAGAGAACTATTTGAAAGGCTCTGAAATGACTCAACATTTAAGGGCACAAACTGTCTTCGCAAAGGACTGGAGTTTGTCTCCCAGCACCTATATCTGTTGATGCTACAACCACCAGTAACTCCAGCTTCAGAGGCTCCGACTCCCTCTGGCACTATGCTCACAAGAGTATTCCCACACAGAGACACAGTATGCATACACATAATTAGCAATGAAAACAATTAAAATAAAAGTCTTCTGAAATTGGAAATTGTTATTATTAGTGTTTTTTTTAAAGCTTACTTCTGTGTCATTTTGTCTCTGTAGATTAAAAATTAGAAAAATAAGATGCTTTTCTATGAAGTGTGGTTAATAAGAAATGGCAGAAGGTGTTTGTAAAAAAACAAACAAACAAAAAGACATGGAAATTTGAAATATCTTGCAGTAGTTCATCTCGTGGAAACAGAATAGACAGAACCTAGGATTTGAACTGAGAAGACAAACTGAAATAATGTTTTAGCTTTACCTAGTGTCAGTGTCCTCATAAACAAGCTAGGATTATACCATCACAGACCTTTGTTATTAAATCACATGGAGGACACATGCTAGGCTAACCACACCCCTTACAGGATCTTCTCGATGAATGATAATTACATGATCAACAATACTGTGAAGGCAAATGCCCTTATAGTTTCCTCCTGTCTGCCTTGCAGTATGTAGACTAGAACTTCAGCTCCTCCTTTATTCATCTGTGTGGTGTCAGTCCTTCCTTTCAGTCTTACATGTCAAAACACTGGGGATTGTTGTAATATGCATACACATATATATTGCACATGTATAAATCAATGTGAGGTTAAACAGTATTAAGAGTTCATGGTAAGGCAGCAGCCACTGTAATTTGCTATATATATATTTTTTTTCTTCTTTTTTCTTTTTTGGATTTTTTGAGACAGAGTTTCTCCGTAGCTTTTTGGTTCCTGTCCTGGAACTAGCTTTTGTAGACCAGGCTGGCCTCGAACTCACAGAGATCTGCCTGCCTCTGCCTTCCCAGTGCTAGGATTAAAGGCGTGTGCCACCACCACCCGGAAATTTTCTATTTTTTTTATATCTATTTAACTTATATTTGTCTGTTTGTTTTTACTGGGGACATGAGATGCTATGGCATATTTGTCCTTGCTACATTCAACTTGAAAAATGCACTCTCTTAACGTATCCTGCTGCAACCCTGAAGTCTTATTTTATAAATCATTTTCTCTTAAAATGAAAAGCAACCAAGCAGAGCAAAAAGTACCATTTTTGCCTGAACATAAAAGAAAACAGTGTTCTGGATCTATTTGTTTTTTTTTCCTTCAAAACAAAGTCTTCCTTCTTATAAAATAACCTTTGTGATATTAACATAGACATCCTCAAACCTACATCTGAATTGAACAGTTGGGCTTGCTAACCTCCTCATACTTTCTAATGATTGTGTTCCACTCCACTAAAATAATAAATGATAAACAGTCACATGAGAGATGCTTGTATCCTTACCATGCCAGCACCTTCTGTCTTCGTGGCGCATTGTGCCAGATGGAATGTTTCATAACACTGCAACAGACAAATTATACTAGATATCCTGGCTAGCACAGTGACACATACCACCTTGCTGTAACTCAATTTTGTCTTTGCCTACATCTCAGCCATTGCATTTTATATCAGCAATGGGAGTGTATAAATTATCATGTATGAAAAGAATGAAAAATCTGTCTGCAGCTTCTGTAATGCGTGAATCCCCTATTAATTACCTTCATTGCATTTTTATGCTAATAGTCAAACCTTAAATTTTGAAAGAGGTTTATTGTACCCAGGAAGCCATTATTTAAAAGCAGCATCTTGTTTCAGGTGTAGGCTAAGGAGTATCCTAGAAATAAGCTTAAACAATCGCTTAATATTTACAGTTGAGTAAGATAAGTCAATATAGACTTTTTAATTGAATGTTTAAAGGATTAGTGATGATCATTGGGGAACAAGATAAATAATCCATATCATAATGGATTTTATACATTGTTGGTGCTTAAAAAAGGAGCACATGTATTTTTAGCAAATACCTTAAAGTGACACAGAACTCAGAAAGAAGCTGCACCTAGATAATCATTAATGGACACTAGATGGTAAATGGCAGAGATGGAAAAATGATAGGCAAATTAGCAGATAAATTGGTCACTAGATGTCGGAAAAGAAGCAGGATTTGTTGGGGGGGACAGATAGACAGAGACAGACAAGCACAAAAAATATGTAATCATAGGACGTGATAATGTATTTATAAGTGTTCTTAGAGAGCCTCAGTGCTGCCTTGCCATGCATCCCAAGCTCCCTGTGACACCAGGGTAACTACTGTTGGTGACAAGTTGCCACTGAAATGAAACAACACTTAGAGGCACTCTATTTCAAATATTTTAAGGTTATATGCTCAAAATAGGGTTTTAAGAAGATGTACTGTACAAATAAATCTGGCCAACAGTTCTGCCATCTATCTTTTTACAAACTCTTTGGTAAGTCAAAATATTCCTTTTCTATTATGAATTGATTAGTTATTATACACAAAAATATGCTTCAGTTTCACTTTGGCTATGACAAATTTATAACAAAGAAAAAGGTCTGATTTGGTAGATCCCATTTATTCTTGTGTTAATTTTGAATCTTGTTCTCATGGATTATTTAGTTAGTGGATTTTAAATGAGGACTGGAAGTACTCAATGCTCTTGCAGGGGACCGGAGTACTGATCCTAGTACCCACATAGGGTGACTCAAAGCCAACTGTAACTTGAGCTCCTGGTGATTTAATATCCTCTTCTGTTCTCTACAGGCACTCACATGCACATAAAACAGATATGCATAAATAAAAATAAACATTATCCTTTAATACATATTTAATTGGCATATTTTAATTTTCATTTTTGTCATAAAATTAACGTCAACCTGAAAACAACCTAAATGCCCCTCAACCGAGGAATGGATAAGGAAAATGTGGTAGATTTACACAATGGAGTACTACACAGCAGAAAAAAATAATGACATCATGAATTTTGCAGGCAAATGGATAGAGCTAGAAAACATCATTTTGAGTGAGGTAACCCAGACCCAGAAAGACAATTATCACATGTACTCACTTATAAGTGGTTTTTAAACATATAGCAAAGAAAGCCAGCCTATAAATTACAATCCCAGAAAACCTTGACAACAATGAGGACCCTAAGAGATACATACATGGATCTATTCTACATGGGAAGTAAAAAAAAAAAATCTCCTGAGTAAATTGGGAGCATGGGGACCTTGGAAGTGGGTTAAAGGGAAGGAGAGAGACAGGGAGGGGAGCAGAGAAGATTTTAGAGCTCAATAAAAATCAATAAAAAAAGAAAAAAAATTAATGTCACTAAATGGTAAAAATTATCTCAAAATAAACAACTTCACTCTCAAAATCTGGACATAGATATCCATAGAATTTTTTATCTGTTTAAATATTCAGTTTACCACACACATATATGAACATTCATATGAACACATATAAGTCAGTCAATTTTTATTTTCTGTCAAGTAGCCAAAATTTTAATTAAGTAATTTCTGTAGTACAGTCTTAATCCATAAAGAATGTACCAACTTGCGGTTTTAAACTACACCTTTATTATTGTACATGGGAATATTCCTAACTGTTCTTTTAGTAGAGTTATCAATGGTGTGACTTGCTCAAAGCACATCTATTCCTCCATTATGATTACTTGGCAATTAGATTATATAAAAGATACTTAGTATGCTTTATTATTTTTAATGCATGATTGAGACGGGGTGTAGCTTAGCTTCTAGCTGGTGTGGAGCTGTGAGTTTGAGCCCCATACCCACAAAAACCTGAAATAGTACACTCCTTTAATCCCCAAACCTGGGAACTAGAGTCAGGAGGGTCAGAAAGTCAAGGTTATCTTCAGTTGCATAGCAAATTTGAGGCTTACCTATGTTTCATGAGGTTCTCTCTCTCAAAAAAAAAAATCATCCCTTAAATCACCTATCAAGTGTTCACATTATCTTTAAAGTGACTTTTCCTACTGAAATTAATTCTGGAAGTTCTGTAGAGTGGACATCAGAGGCAGTCAAGGTGGACTACATTAGTTTCTTCTTCATATCGTGCCTTTGAGTTAGGGGTTGACTTTCCTTAGCTTCAGTTTTTCCAAATAAATACAACTATAGTATTCACATCTATTTTTGAGATTTTTTTATTTTAGAAGAAAATCTATGAAAAGGATGTGACATGGTGCCTGCCCCATTTGCATATCAGTACTGCTGCCAATCCTTTAAGATCTGAAGTTGGCATTTATTATATTATTTATATAGTCACTCATTGAATGAATTTATTACATTGTGTGATTAAAAATAAAGATTTAAAAGCACATGACTATTAAGTTAATGCATCTCAGAAATGGACTGGATAAAAGACATGAAGAGGATTATACAATTTCCTTTTTTATTGGCCAATACTTTGGACATCTTATGATGAAGTCTTTGGGACAGATTTCTCTGGGAAAGATTTGATTGGATCAGCCAGATTCTCCACAGGAATTGGTTCTCCCGACAGCATTTATCACATAGACCTGCATCTGAGTGGTGTGTGGCTCTAGGCATTCACATCCCACACTTCTACCTCAACATGGTGACAGAATGTGCTCCTCACACGCTGTAGTTTAGCAGGGAATCTCTGCTTCTTAAAACAAGGTTGTGACAGCTGTCTAAGCAGGTACGCCCTGGGAGGGAAGAAGGAAGCAGCTGCAGAGACAGGGACTGCTCTGTCATTACCATCCCTGTCATTTAATATTTGCCAAGTGTCTGAATTGTGCTGTATTCTTCAGGACCCAGGTGCTGCCAAGGAGAGGAACAATTGGAAGTCAGCCCAAGTCAAGGAAGAAACAAGCACCCAGGTTCTGTAGAATTGCTCGCACGGTAGACAGGGTATGGTTAGGTAGGTGGAGGATGCTCATTCCCTGGGCCTGATGTCCATGCTGAGGGAACATTTCCTTATCTGAAATAACAGGCCCTCCAAGGCAAAGGGAAAGGTGAGGTTTAAGAATTAAAGTAGTCGACCGATACTGAAGCAAGACTAACATCTTCACTACTTTAAAGGCCTGTGTTCTCTCCCTGTCCTCCCCTTCCCCTAAGATGGAGAGCTGCAAAAAGGGGCTTGATGGCTCTTTCTCCAGTGCTACATTGAAGATTTGAATCTTTGAAAATTTTCTCTTTTCTGAGAGATCACTGTGCATGGCAACCTCTGTATTGAAGCTAACATTTATATTTTGGTAGTAAGCTACTATCCTTAGCTATTGATTTCATCTTTCTGTAAAAATTTGTGATCCTATTATTATTTTTGAAAATTTATAGAGGTATAAGATTGCAAAAAATATAAAAGCTACTTAAAATCAATTATATGTTACATTTCTTTGCTTTACTTCCATTTAGAAAACTTCAAGCTTACAATTTATATTTATAAATTCTCAACAGAATAAGAAATTGATTATAAAAGCTAGTTTGAAATGATATTCTTGGGACAATAAACATATACATCTTTGAAATTCTTAAAATACATGTAATGAATGCAAGCACACATGCATTCACCATATACTCACTCATACACACAAACTCATGCATACACACATGCACTCATACTCGTAGGCACTTACACAAAACATACATTCACTGACATATTCATTCATACAAACACTCACACACCCACACACACACTCTCTTCCTTTTCTCAAACGTAATATCTCACATTTACAGATATTCATTTCCTTGTTTCATCTGGATAATAAACAATTACTTTTATAATTGAATTGTGACATTTTAATTGTGCTATATTTTGTATTTATACACTAAAAATGGTTAGAGACAGACTAATCCAAATGTTTTGAAATTAAACTCATGCATTCTTGGGCTCTGAATTCATTATTAATCTTCAAGTTTGACCTTTTTTTTCTTGTCTTTATATTTATAGGCATCAAACAAACAAATGTTCAAAATTCCAAACATGTGCATAAGACAAGGCTGAAACTATTGCAAAAGGGAAGAGAGGTTAATACTCAACCCTGTTACCTCAGAGTCTATTGCTAGCCTTCATTGCCAAGGACAGTGCTTAGATAGGATGAGCCATCTATGCTAATAATAACTGACCAAAGGAAAAGCAAATTTTCTCCTATTTTAGCCGCAACTGGTAATTGTACTACGTGAAGCAAGACTCCTTTTCTTCTCTGGACTGAGGCCTTCACTACCTTAGAAAGGAGAGCAAATGCACACTGTGTTGCTTATTAATTTTTTTGAGAGGTGCTTTTTGGACCTTAAGTAAGTTTAGAATTAGGTGTTGTCATTCACACCTGCATTTCCAGCCTTTGGGAGGCAGACTCAGAGGGTGAGGGAGTCTTGAATTAAAGGTTAGCCTCAACTACACAGTGATGCACTGTCTCAAAACAGAAAATAAAAGAGAAAGAAAAAAAAACTGAAAGCCTAGGAATGGCTGTAAATTCATAAAGAACATCAAAAAAGACAAGCCCAAACAACTCTGAGATACCATCTTATACTGGTCAGAATGGCTAAGAGCAAAAACATCAATGAAAGTTTATGGAAGTGCAAACTTATATGAACACGTTGGTGGTTTCTCAGTAAATTGGCAATCTATCTACTGCAGGACCCAGCAATATCATCCTCAGGCATATATCCAAAGCTTGCACATTCATACCATAAGGACATTTGCTCAACTGTGTTCATAGTGACATTATTCATAATAGCCAGAACCTGGAAACAACCTAGATGCCCCTCAGCTGAAGAATGGATAAAGAAAATGTAGTAATTTAAACCCGGTGTACTACTGGGCAGAAAAAAAAATGGCTTCTTGAAATTTGCATACAAATGGATGAAATTACAAAAAAAAAAAAAAAAAAAAAAACAATTCTCAGTGAGGTAACCCAGACCCAGAATAGAAAAACATGGTATGTATTCGCTCTTAAGTTGATATCAAACATAAAGCAAAGGATAGCCAGTCTATAGACGATGATTCCAGAGAAGCTAGGTAGCAAGGAGAATCCTAAGAGAGAGATACATGGATCCTCTTGGGAAAGGGAGACAGACAAGACCTCCTGACCAAATTAGGAGGGGGGAAGAAGGAAGGCTGAAAGGAGAAATGGAGGGCGGTGGAGAACATAGGGGAATGGAATGGTCAGGAAGGGGGAAGGACAGTGAGGGAGAGAAGGAAGGAGATATCTTGATTGAGGGAGTCATTAAAGGACTAGTGAGAAGCATGGCACTAGGGAAATGCCAAGGTATCTACAAGATGACCCAGCTAAGACTCTATGCAACCGTGGAGAGGACACTTAACCTGGCTGGCCTTCCCCTGTAATCAGACTGATGATGATGACTACATTAATTGTCATCATAGAACCTTCAACCAGCAACTGATGGAAGCAGGTACAGAGATCTACAGCCAAGCACTGGGTTAAGCTCCCAGAGACAAGTGCAAGGGAGGGAGGAACAATAATACGAGCATGGGGTCAAGACCATGATAGTGATACCCACAGAAACAGCTGACCTGAGCAAGTGAGAGCTCACTGACTCTGGACTGATAACAGGGGACCTGCATATGACCAAACTAGGTCCACTGAATGTGGGGGACAATTGTGAGGTTTGGGCAGTCTATAGGGCCACTGGCAGTGGGGCCAGGATTTATTCTTAGTGCTTGAACTGGGTTCTAGGAGCACATTCCCTTTTAATAAATACTTTGCTCAGCCTAGATATATATTTAGACCAACGGGAGGGCCTTGGTCTTTCCCTGAAGAGAAGTGTCAGACTTTATTGACTCCTCATAGGAAGTCTTACCCTTTTTGAGGAGTAGATGGGCAGGTGGGGTAGAGGGAAGTGTTGGGCGGGAGGAGGGAGGGAATGGGGATGGCTATAGAAAATGAGGAAAAAACTGTATTAAAAATTGTTATTAAAAATGTTTTGTAAATACCACAAAGCCTTGGAGAATTCAGAATTAATTGTTTTTTTAAACAAAAGGTTCTGAGAAAAGCTGTCAGAGCCAAGAAACTGGAAGCTTAGTCTGAGTAGGGAACTAGGAATGAGTTTAAGGAAGAAGTTTAGTCAGACTGCTAGTAACTTTAACGTTATCTCAGTTATATGATGGTTTTCTCTTGAAATTCATGTTAAAAATCTATACTTTTTCCCAGTCGGCCTCTTCCATTCTTTACTTGTATGACTTTTGAAAATTTATGTTCTTATAGAAGCATTTTAATTTTGGTGGAATAATTAAATGATTTCAAGTAATTTGTGTTGATTTGGAAAGAACTTTTGGCTCAAGTTTTAAAACACTTTGGGGGCCAACATGACGTCTCAATGGTGCTTGCTGCCAGCTCAGCAATCTGGCAGAAGCAAAGGGAGGGTAATCTATAATTTGATATACTGTATAAGAAAAGAAACTATTGTCAGTAAAAGGAAAAAATGAAAAAAAAAACAAATAAAAAATGAATAGTTAGACCAATACTGTAGAAACAAAAAACACTGTCACTTCTTAGTCAAGAAGGGAGAGAGACTGTTTCAACAGAACCATAAAGTAACGAATATCCTTCTTTCATGAATTATAATATAACACTTGTAAAATTTAACTGTAACATAAGTTTAATATAGTGCTACTTTAAATGGTAATTTTAGCTCACTTGTGTAAAAACCAAGCAAAAAATATATTGAGTATCTTAATGAAAACTATTTCACAGTTGACCTATATTCTTAGAACATTAATCAGAAAAGGAAAATGTTTTTATTTTTCCCATTAAAAAAGTAGAAATATTTTTCCCAAGGTAAAAATGAGAACTTTGTTGGCTTATATGGACATCTTTCTGAGCCTCTGTGATCACTGTCTTCCTTTCTAGTTTTACCTCACCTAAGGGCATCATATGTCAGGCAAGACATTTAAGCTTTCTCTAGAAGTATATTGTCCTTGGTAGTATTACCTATCAACCTGACACAGTCTAGAATTTCCTGAGAAAAATTGATGGAGGAAGGTCATTGCTTAATTATAATAAACCAACTGCTTGGCCGCATAGCTTAGAACATAGATGGGAGGAGTAAACAGAATAGAATTCTGGGCGGAAGAGGAAGTGAGGTCAGACTCTGCTCTGCTCCCGGAGAGACCCAACAGCTCTGCTCTCTGGAGCAGAGACACCAGGATGGACGGAGGCTAGACACTTCCCGGTAAGTGCACCTTGGGGTGCTTACACACATCATTAGAAATGGGCTAGTCCAGGTGCGAGAATTAGCCTGTAAGGGTTAGAGTTCATGGGCCAAGCAGTTCTTAAATGAATACAGTTTGTGTGTTGTTATTTCGGGCATGAGCTAGCCAAGCGGCCAGGGTGTTGGGGACGCAGCCCCGCCAACGCTCTTATTTCAACAAAAAATTATCAAGTGAGGACTGCCTTTATCAGTCTGTGAATATGACAATGTGGAATTTAAAAAAGAAATTTAAAATATACTTTGAAATTATAATTATATCACTCCTTTCTATTCCCAACCTCTCTCATACCCTCACTTGAGCCCTTTAAAATTCAAGCTTTCTTAAATTATTATTTTACACACACACACACATACACACATATACCTAAATGTATTAATACAACCTGCTCTATCCCCTTAGTTTTACTTTTTTTTTTTAAATTTGGATCACTAATTAGGTGGATCCTCCCTGGAGATAATTATTTCCACCATTCTAAAGATTCCTTAGTTGCTCTTATTTCTTTGCTTATGGTGGGGCCCTTTGAGACTTTCCATTTTCCATGTGATTATAGATAATGGTGTTATAGTTGTATAGGTCTTGTTTATGTAGCAATATTATTGAGTTATCATTGGAGACACAATCTCACAGCAACTTTTCTGGTCCTCTGGATCTTATAATCTTACTGCCCCCATGAGGGATTGTTTTGCTTGTTAATTAATAGAAGGGTTCATTCTATGGTGGATTTCAAACTTCCCTAAGAATGTGGTCCTGGACTGAATTAGAAAACTAGTTTAGCATAAGCCTGAGGGAGCCAGACGGTGAACCAACAAATATTTTTTCCTCCACAATTTCTGCATCCAGGTTCCTATGTGAATTTCTGCCTTGACTTGCTTCAATGTTGGAACAAACTGAGAAGTGTAAATTGAAATAAAATCCTTTCTTCTGTCAGTTTCTAATAGGAAGTGCTTTTTATCAGCCAGAGAATGAATCTAGAACATGCATGTGTATTTGAGAGATATGGTTGTAGTATTTGAAGCATAGTACTATTTAATGGGAAGTAGAAAATTTATGAACTATATTTCCAGACATCACACACTTTCCCTTCTATGTTGTCTTGGCATACACCAATAGAAATTATATGGAACATAGCATAGAAATTGTAACACACCCCTGTTTTATAGTCATTAACTTTATAGACACTTCCTTTAGAATATTGCAATTATAAAAATATATGGAAAACACTGGAAATTGGGCCTTATTCCTTTTATGACAATTAAGAAAATGGACTTTGTTTTTCCTGAGTTCACCCAAAGTTCTTCAAGTACACAAGTCATATGACTTTTTTTGCAATAATGCAGGGAAATTTTTATGTGACAACCAGTTAATAATGAAGAGGGATTTCAAATATATATATATGTATGTATATATATATATATATATTTGTGGAGAAAAATGCTTTCTGGGTTTAATAGATTATTTTAAACATTAAAGTACTCTGACAAAGTAAACTGGCTTAGCCATCCATATCAGGAGGATGCTGAAGTTCCATTATTGTGCTGAATAAGGAATTATGTCATAATCAGGCCACATTTTATTTCTACAATCTACATGCACTATAAAGGAAGTTTTTATGGTCCTAAAAAAGATGAATTGTCACAAAATAGTTAGCATCTAACAAAACCACCAATGGTTTAGCCATTCCATGTGGATTCATGGCATATTACTTACTGTAGAAATAATGTGGAACAAAATCCAAAATGTTTTTCAGATAAGCACAATATACATATACATAAGCATGTATGTCAAATGTGCACACATGAAGGCCTACATCTCCACTTGCACATACATACATGAGTTTACATGACTTCTTATGTATGAATACACAAGATACTGTATATGCTTTTATACCAGATGTTTGAAGAAAGAAAAGAAAAAGAATTGACTGTAATTGCCATCTTCTCATAGCCAGGAAAGACCATTTCTAATTAGCCTCAAGAAAAGTGGTATCTTTCACTCTTTGTGTTTTCTATTTTCTCTGTGGTTTGGAGGCTGTTTGTTGAGCACGCATAGAAAGATCAGAATTCAAGATGAACTATGGTCCCTCTTTGGATTAAGACAAGAGGAGAATAATAGTATTTTTTTAAAAATAGCCAGCCGTCCATTTTCTACACGGAGACAATCAGGAAGATGGGGACAAAAGGGAGAAAAATAACAGGCCTACAAAAAGGCATTTAGTGGCACCATTGATTGTTACCAAAAATTAATTTGTTCTTTGTTGTGAACCTTTTCATCGGGAGAAACTCTATCAAGCACAACATGATGTTTGCAGCAGATATCCTCAAGGCAACAAGAGGCAAACCTCACTCCAGGCCTCAGCAAATGCTAACACTGAAATTGAATAGGAGTGATCAATTCAATTCCAAACAATAACATTTAAACAAATAATAAGAAAGACCTTAGGATCAAGAAATGACATAATTAAAAGGAAGTCTTTTAAGAGCAGAGTGAATTTCGAATTAAAAAAAAATCCAGTTTCAATAGAAAGAAACAAGTTTAAAAGTAAGCACATTTCAAAATAAATCTATTGTAAGATAAAAATCCTTGACATTGTCTTTGCACACACAGATGTACTTAGGTTCATAGTACTTAGGCACAGAAAATAAGATGGGCTGCAGAACAGACTTTTTATTATGGTTTGATTGTCTTTGTTTGCTATAATGTGGAATATATTAGGTTGAAGGTAGTCAATATCTTTAATGTTTTAAGGAAGAGAATGGATACTGTATTCTTACTTGTATTTGTTGATGTAAAATACATGAAAGAAGCAACTTAAAAGAGGAAGGATTTATCCCCACTCATTGTTTGAGAAAATATAGTCACCATCATAGCATGAAAGATATGGTCATGGGTTGCCACTCACATAGTACTGGCCAGTGAGAGGAACGATTGATTCATCATGAATCTGACTTGGTTGTAATTCATAAGCCACACCTCTATATCTCTATATTTGCAATCTGGTTTTCTGTTGCTTGAATAAAAATGGTCCCCATTGTCTCATGTATTTGAATGCCTAGTCACCGGGGAAAGAATTAGAAGTACTAAAAGATATGACCTTGTGGGATATATGTGACTTTTGTTGAAGGAAATTTGGTTTTGGAGGTGGATTTTGAGGTCTCAAAAGCCCAAGACAAATCCATTGTCTTTCTCTTTTTCCATCTCTCTCTCACACTCTTTCTATTTCTGTATCTCTCTCTCTCCCTCTTGCGCGCGCGCGCGCGCGCGTGTGTTTCTCTCTCTGTCTCTCAGCCTATGGCTCAGGATATAGTTCTCAAATACTGCTTCAAAGCAATGTGTGTTGCCATGTTCCTTGCTATTACCATCATAATTGACTAAGCCTCTGAAACTGTAAACACATTGCCATTTAAATGCTTTCTTTCATTAGAGTTGCCTTGGTCATGGTGTCTCTTCACAGGAATAGAGTAGTGACAAAGACAGAAGTTGGTACCAGTATGTGGAGTATTGCTGTGACATCTTGACCAGGCTGCTTGGTTGAAGAATGTGGACTTTGGATTAAGAAAGTAATTTAAATGGGGTTGAATGGGCCTTACTAGAAGGAACATGGAAGGCATTTATACTTAGAGCAATTAAGATTATGATACTCTGGCTCAAGAAATTCTAGAAGACAAGAATATTAGTGAGTGGCCTAGAGACCATTCTTGTAATATTTTAGCAATGAATGTGGCTGCTTTTTGTCCTTGTCCTAAACATCTGCCTGAGGACAAATTGAGGAGATCTGAATTAATGTCATTAGCAGAGATGATTTCAAGACAGTCTAGTAATGATTGTGTTGCATGATTATGCAAATATATAATGAAAAGGAGCAAGTTGATAAAAAATAAAAAAAATACAGTTTAAGGAGAGTAAAACGCCAGAAAATGAAATGTTGCAGCTAAGACCAGTTCTCACAGAGAAAAAAAAAACATTAAAGGAAAGCTTGATGCTAAATGGAATAATTGGAGAGGTATTCTCAGGACAAACCCCACCCAGGGTAGTTTCCAACTTGTGCAAAGGTATTAAAGAAAAGCTTAAGCAGTGAAGGAAATCATCAACAACAAAAAGCTGATGTAAATGTAATTAAACAAGAGGTTCAAGTTTCAGCCCCATTAAGCAGCAAAACTTGGTAACTTGGATCACCAGGTGCTGGCATTAGAGTTAAGAATACAAGTAGTGACTGTGGAATCTCCTTTAGAGTGGCTAAGGAAGTCCACTGAAGTGAGATGTGTGTCAGGGGTATCTCTACATGGAAGTTCAGAGAAACCTATTATATGAAGCTAAAAAGGTGAAGCCTGGATTGTGTTGGAGAGAGAGAGAGAGAGAGAGAGAGAGAGAGAGAGAGAGAGAGAGAGAGATTGAGATTTGTTGCACTCAACAAAGCTGAATGCAGTTGGGAATCTGAAGTGTGCTTTGACATACAAAATGGAACTATGGGTCAGTAGATGAAGTACAGTGGGGGGTTTCCAGGTCCCTAGAATGAGCCTAGCCTATGGTAAAGACACTAGAGATGTGTTGGGGGTTTTGTTTGTTTGTTTGTTCTGTTTTGTTTATTTGCTGGCTTGTTTTCAAAGACAGTTACTGTACTGGCTATTCATCATTGCCACCTTAAGTACATCTGTAATTAACTAAAACTCCAAAATGGAGGGGTACACCTGTGAGGAATTTTTACCTAATTTGAAGGGGCAGGATCTACTTCTAACCTGAATCATTGGGTTAAGCAGACACATACCTTTATTCCAGATCTTTTGGGGGTGGGAAGACCCAACCCTAACCTAGGTCACATCTTCAGATGGAAAGCCTGTATGAGGATGTGGAAGAAGGAAGTTTACTTCTTCAGGATTCCAGAGTACATTGAGTACCAAATGAGACATCCAGCTCCATGGACTGAACAACTACTGGATTTTTTGATCTTCCATTCATAGGCAATCATTGTTGGATTAGCTTGATCACAGTGTGTAAGTCATCCTAATAAATCCCCCTTTTTACTATATATATTCTGTAAATTCTGTTACTCTAGAGAATCATGACTAATCAATCTGGCTTGTTTTTATGTCATCTTGACACAAGCTAGAGTCATCTGAAAGAAGGGAACATCAATTGAGAAAAGCCTCCATAAAATTTAATTGTAGGGCATTTTCTTCTTTAGTGATTGATGAAGAAGGGTCTAGCCCTTTGTGGGTGGTGTCAACCCTAAGCTGGAGGTACCTTGTTCTATAAGAAAACAGACTGAGTAAGAAAAGATAAGAAGCCTTCCCCCACATCCCATGACCTCTGCATCAGCTCCAGCCTCCAGGTTCCTGCTCTGTTCCAGTCCCTGTTTTAGCTTCCTTTAATGATGGACTACAATGTGGAATTTTAGGTCAAATAAAACCTTTCCTTCCCCACCTTGTTTTTGGTCATATTGTTTCACAACAGCAATAGAAACACTAAGACACTTCTAAGTGTCCAATACCCAAGAGACAGAGTACACATTCCCATTCCAACAAAGAAGATCAGAGGGTATAAAGGAAAATCAGATCACCGAAAACACCAAACCTTGAAGTTCCATGTGTAGCATTTGTAAATCATGAAGCTGTCTTCTTCACTACAAGGGAATTTGCATTCAACTCCAGGTCTGTTCTCTGATGCATATGTAGGTTCTCTCCTGAGCTGATGTCACTCAGTGTCTACAGCTCTCCTCAGCAGACCTCTCATCTATAAAATCTCAGGTTTTACATTGCAGTTTAGGCTTTAGCTTTAAAGTTCCAGTTTCACACAAGTGTCCTCTAGGGGACACTTGTCACATTTTCCAGAGTTAGGGGAGCCTTTGTATTTTCTCAAATACATTTGGGTAACCACTTCTCTAGGTAGCTCACTAGGTACCTCCTAGGATTTAATCTTCTGAGGTACTATTGTCTTTTCAGGGAGCCTTCTTCCAAGTAGAGAGTTTGTCCAATGCTGTTCAGTGTTGCAGCTTACAGTGTTCCATGCATGAGTTCCAGTATGTCAGCTCCCTTTCTATTGTCTCAGTGAAAAAGGTGAAGTTTCCCTTTACTGGTTTCGATCTCTTAACACTGTTTTGAAATTTTATGAAGACCAAAAGAACTTCAAACACAATATTAAGAATTCTTTTAACATACTCTCTAATTCTTCAAACAACTCACATCCTAATAAACTACAGTTCAAAACTCAAAAAAAAAAATCAGTAAATGTATGTTTATGTAATATAAGCACATAAACCTATAGATCCATTTTCCAACTGAGCAACAAATATTCTTGTAGTGATAACAGGTTCCATGCAAGGTCAGACGATGCCTCTTGTTGTCATGGTTCTTACCTTCTTCCAGCTCTTTGTCTATCATAATCTTCCCATTGCAAAAGCAACTGCAGAACAATTGTAGAATGCTCTTAGCCTTATTTAGTCAGACATTTTCCTAATGATTCTGCATTTTCATAATGAGGTTTTGCAGATACTACTCTATGTCTTTTGAGCACATCGTTTTTAAATATTTTCATCCATGTTATGCATTATTTTCTGTGTGCATTCATGCACATGTGCATGTTTGTAGGTGCCTGAAGAGGCCGGAGGAGAGCAACAGATGCCATAGAAATAGAGTAAAAGACAGTTGTCAACAACCTGATGGGGTGCTGGGGTGCTAGAAACGGTCCTTTGGAGGAGTTGCAAGCATGCTTAACTCATGAATTATCTCACCACTCTTTGGTATCTCAGTTTTACCTCAGATTCATGAGTTTCTATGCTTTAGTAAAGTTACTGTTAGCTTTCTTCATTTTATAAAGTAACTATCATTTTTTTTGCACTGAAATAGCATGCAGGGAAAAAGTTCCTTAAAAGTGTGCTTTATTCAAATATCTATAGCTGACATTTTGCTGAAAAAAATAGCATGCAATCTAAATTTATAAATTTTGAATTTACCCTTAAGGAACAATAATTCTTTTCTACTGTTTGTTCATTTTCTTTCATTATTCAGTAGATATGGATTTATTTATTTTTTTACTCTGTGGGTGGTAAGTACTTACTATCATCATTGTTTATCTTTCCCACAAATAGTTCTAGGGCAACTGTAAAAGCCAATTTATCCAAATTGACAGCAAAATATGATATAAAGCTAAATGTCTGTGAGCTGGCAAGGACTGTCCCCACATGTAGGTGTCATGCCATATAGATGGAAAGCAAAGCCTAACCACAGTGGGATGATCAGAGGACTTTGTTACAATTCCCTTCAAGACTGCTCAGCTTTCCTATAATCTGGGTGTGAGAGATTACACTACTGTCAGGTTCACAGGTCACAAACCAATCAGCCTCCGACACCTTGCCTGTAGTTTCTCACAGGTTCTATGTTAACCAGGCCCAATTTTATGCTGCCTTGTGGTACAGTATCACCATTACTCCCCATCAGGGACTTGTTATAATTAAAAGAACTTTCAGAGATCCAGTTCTAGGACCTGAAAAGTGAGCATTGTTTAGATGGAAGTGAACAATGCTGGAAGTATGAGTGAAGCAGTAATAAGGTTTGGTTATTGGGTTTACTTGTGTAATTAGCTTAGAGGAAAAAATAATGTCAAACAAGTAGAACATTATTTTGTTCTATACTTTTTTTTTTTTTACAAACAAAGCTAAGGAAACCCAGGTGACATGTTGAAGTTCATATACCATGTTGCATGATTATGTTAAACAGCACTAACAACTCAGGACATTGGGCAGAGTAATCTCTAGCTCTGTTTTTAGATTCAAAGTTTCTGGATTCTGGTGAGCTCTTCAAGGGAAGCAATGCATTATGTGCCTTTCTAATGTGATTCTCTGG
Organism: Alexandromys fortis; assembly: GCF_014885135.2. Lineage (NCBI taxonomy): Eukaryota > Metazoa > Chordata > Mammalia > Rodentia > Cricetidae > Alexandromys > Alexandromys fortis. Next base: position 3,830,984 of record NW_026067919.1, read on the forward strand.
GGCCTGACAAACACATGAAGTCCTAAGACCAACCTAACCATGTAAACTGACACCAGCCTCACCCAGTCTCTGTGATTTTTCCTTTGCTGATTGGTTCAGTTGATACCACCATGCGTTGACTTATATATCTGTTTTTATTATTTCTCCAGCACATGTAGCTTCCATTAAAGTCTCATGTAATGAAGCAAGGGGAAAAGTTTCTTGAGTGATTAACATGCAGAGCCAATGTGAGAAATGCCAACCATTGTCTAAGATTCTAAGCTATTGGTTATGACTTGCTTTATTCAAAACAGAAAGGAAAAGGTGTGCTCCACATTTTTAGTAGAGACAAATTTAATTAGAGACATAAGAAGCAATTATTGATAGAAATCATTGTTTAGTTATAGTTTATCTATCAGATACATTCCCTTATACTAGCAGTTAACACTAAACAGTCAAGTGTCAGAACAGCGATTCTATGGAACTCACACTTTTTGGAAATTGTGGATTTATGAAACTCTTTGGAAGGTTGAAGTCATTTATAGTATAGCACATGTCATGTATAACAGCTGAATGGTGGAAATGAAATGTGTGCTCCATGCCAGAGGTTTCAGAACACCTTTACCTTGTTTTTTGGAGAAGCTCCTTTACTGCTTCTTGGGATTTTGTTCAAGATCCAGGCCCACTTACTGATGTCATTTTAAAAATCCACATGGATTGTTGTAGTCTATTAACTTGGCTCTCAGAAAGTTTATATGGAATATGTATGTAAAGAAAATCTTTATTTCTTCTTCATCAAATACCTGAGTAAAAAGCATGAAATGAAAAAATGGCTTATACACCAAAAAAATTCAAACACAGCAGCTATAAAGACTTTCTCATATGACAGAGACTATGCCTGATATACAGAAAGCAATTGTGAATACCACAGGTAGATTCCCTGTTTCCTGAAGATGAAAGAGATGGTGGTAAGACAGAAATAGACTGACAATGTAAATATAATTAGTCTATGATTTTAATAATGCCTTATTTTAAAAACAGGCATAAGAAAGTCACATTTTCTTAGGCTTTATTCTTTGCTAAATGTTTCTATTCTTTAAAAAAACTGTGTCATATTTTTATGTCTAACAACTTTCTATCTCGCATGATAACATATAATTTCCAACAGCACAGAGGTATTTTCAGCCTTGGCCACTGTACTAGGCAGAACCATTGCATCTCAGACACTATATTCCTGCCCTAATTCCTACAAACAGAGAGTGTGTTACATTATATAGTGAAGAATTATGATGGCAGGCTACATCTGCTAATCATCATATCTTAAGACAAAGAAAGAGAGGAAAAAAGAAATGTCAGTGTTAAAGATTTGCTCCAGGGAATTGGTCTTCAACAAAGGAATGTGGGTGATGTCTAAAGGCAAAGGAGCAAGAAGTCGTCTGCACCCAGTGGGAACACATCTGTGGAAACATGATTTCAGGAATTCAAGAAATACCTGATAATATTTTTTTGTTATGTTAAGTCATGAAATTTGTGTCATTTTGATTAAATACTGCCATTACTATCCAGAAATTTATTTTATATCATTTTGTCCATGTAGTCTGTACCATAATTGTGATTGTGTACATATATATGTATGTGTTATAAACAAACAAAAACCATTCATGTCGGAACATGATACCAGAATTTAATTGAGGCATAAATCTTAAGAGAGGTCATGGAAATATGCAATAACCATATATATAAATAAAAGACATTTTTAGTATACTATTAAATTTATATCTAATATTTTACATGTTGCATATAGAAAGGTATGTTATATTGAAATATTTTAGCATTTTGAATTCAAAACACAAAATTCTGCATTATTTTAAGGTCAGTGTGCTAATTTTTTTTCCAGCATCATCACTTCCTTTTTTAGGCAGAGCCTCATGTAACCTACACTAGACAAGTATCCTTGTCCTCTGATCCTCCTGTCTCTGTTTTCTGAGTCTTTAAAAAAAATGCATATACTGTTACACCCAGTTTTTATGAAGTGCTGGCGATCATTCCCATAGTTATCTGCATGTTAGATAAGCATATTGCAAACTGAGCTACATCCCAGCGCTAAAGGTGTCTCCTTGGCTAGCCTTGCGCTCATGATAGCCAGCTTCATTCTATTTTAGCACTTGCCTGCTAACTTGAGGTACTGCAGCAAACATGAATGTTCCTGCTGCTTTTCTCAAATCATTTCATGTTCAGCATTAGATGAATTCTTAGACAACATTACTGAGAAAAATTATAATCAGAGTCATGGTAATATTAGACCAATACCATCATAATATTACTATTTTCTCAGCTGTATCTCTTCAAATCACCGCCACTTTCTTCTCTCAGTGTGTCAGCTCATTATGTTCCTGGTTCAGTATGGTAGCCCATTTTTCTCCATGGGAGATACAGACCTAGACCTCTAGGTATGCCTGATACATTGCATAAAGTATTGAACCCTATAATTTGATACCTTTTCTATTTTAACCAAGCAGTAACCACTCACTGTGACCCAACTTCACAGTTTAAAGTAGAAGAGCATATTTTTTTTTTACTTGCTCAGTTCCACAGAAGATGCATTCTCACTTACTGAGCTTAGTAAGCTCATCTTGTCATTTCCTTTTGCTCTCTTTCCTCTTAGCAGAAGTGTTTTAGCACTCATCTTTGTTATCTCTTAATTGTCAGCATTTCTAGCCTCATATTTGGGGGCCATTTTTAAGTAATATGAGGACCGGTTGAACATAAATACTCTAATCTCTTGAGAGTCAATTTGATAAGTGATAAAGGTACTAACAGATGGATAACATATACAAAGTGGACACATGGAGAGTTATAGTTAGAGTCTATTCTATTCTAAGTGTAGACAATTGAAAGTTTTCATGAATGCCTGGGGTTCTGAATAAGGTTGTAAGAGAGGTATTGAAGATACTGGGTTCATGTGCAAAGGAATAAGGACTCAGAAAATATATATGACACCAGTCAAGAGAAAGAGATAAGGCCAGTGGCACTTAGGTTGTTTGTTATTATTGTTTAGTGGCCTTGTTGCACGTGGAGTGAAGAGGGAAGATAAAGACTTTAGAACAAAGTTGGGAATCAAGTTTTTAAGCACTAGCTCTAGCTTTCTTAGGTTAAGAGTTTCTTTTACCACCTAAGTTTTGAAAATAGCATATTAATTCCCACAGTAAGGCAGTTACAGATATTTAACTTGCATACAAAATAGTTACGACTATTGTTGTGGTGCAGTGTTTTAGAGGATCCCTCTCTTTAAGAAAAGACATAAAAATGTTTCAGATTTTTTTTCTCTCACAACTGCAGAAGGGTATGTTCATGAACCCTAAGACCCTTGAAGATACCAAATGCATTTTCAAAACTAATGAATGATAAAAATGACCTCAGAATCTTTTTGTCTATCTTTCTGCTCACTGATTGTACTATGTTATGACTGTGTTCAGTTATTTCCAATTCTCTAGCAATCCTATCTAATGATGACATTAAAGTAATTCTCAGGTTTTCCTTACCCTTGACAAGATATCACTGTCTCAAATCACTTTTGGATATTTTCAGAGTAAATTATACTTTCTTTTACCTTCCGTCTTTGTGTCTTGGTCTTGCTTCTTAAAAGCAACTTATTTTTTGCTTGAAATCTATTTCATATCTTTCTCTTTTTGCACATGTACTTCCAAAGTTCATATCAGAATCAGGAGATCCAAGTATCTCTTCATAAACCTGTCCTTTTCCAACTCCCACCCATAACACATTGCATTACGCAAGAAACACTATTGGTATTACCAAAATATTCTGTCTCTTTTCATGAAATGCCTTTGGCACGATAAGTGATGTGCAAGAACGTGTTCTATAGAAATGCAACAATTAATTGTGAAAGTCTCTAAAAATAAAATCAAATATTTCCAACTCCCAAAATTGTTTTTGTTAAAGTAAGTTTGGTGGCTTGCCAGTTTTTGTACCCAAAGCAAGTGTGGGAATGGCTCTTTGTATCTTGCATCTGTGTGTATGAGTGAGGCCTGAGTCCTTTCTATATTTCAGGACTATTGCCTTAATGCAAGCATTGTACATACTGTGTTGAAATGACCAGTGCTTTTACTTATAAAGAACTATCTACCTTGGGGTACAGCTAAGGTTTAGTTCAAACAGCCCTTTGCTCAAATCAAATTAAAAGCAACATAAATCATAGGAGGGTAGACACTGAAGGAAGAAGATCTAGATAAACTGGCTAAGAAAGGGAAAGAAAGAAGGCAATATTTGTGACTATGTTGGAAAGACTGTTTCCAGAGAACTGAATGCCTGATTTCCCTCTGTCATAACAATGTACTCTCCAAATTTAATTCTAATTATTTGTTTATGTTCAGCCTGTGAACATTTTTACTCCAACACAGAACACTTTCAAATAATTCCAAGTATATTTATTTTCCCTGCCAGATCATTGTATGTAATCTGTTTTAAATATAGTTGTGTTTACTTTAGTCGAATATTGGTTGACTTTTTTCTTATTTTTCCTTTTGTCTAAGTGAATCCATGGTGAAGAAATTCAGCTCAACTTGTAAAAATTACTTCAAATCAATATCTTAGAAGCCTCAAATTAAGAGATGTATCATAATCTGGAGCTGGAGAAATGGTCCAACAGTTAGGAGTGTGTACCAACTTGTTGCTTTGTGTCTGCAATTAAATACTGGACAAAGTAATTTAGGGAAGAAAGTGTTATCTCCTTGTCAGGCATGAAGTCAAAGCAGGAACTTGGAGACAGGAACTGAAGCAGAGATCACAGAGGAACACTGCTTGCTGTCTTGCTTCCACGCTCACATCAGCTCACATTCCTTTATACAACCCAGATCCACCAGCTCAGGTGGACTAGATCCCACTCCATCAATTAACAATATGAAAAAAATGCACCAATCTGAGAGAGGAAATTCCTCAGTCTGTGTTCCCTCTTCCCATGTGTCCTAATTTGTATTGAACTGATAAAGACTATCCAGCAAGGACTATTTGGTACTCTTCCAAAAGACCTGATTTTGTTCCCAGAACCCATGTTGGACACTTCACAGCCTAATGCTAGCTGTATAATGAATCCAGTATTCTCACCTCTGTTGTCATCAACAAACATAGAAAACGTACACACAAATAAAATAAATCTTTATCAAAAGAAATGCACTGTAATCCAAATGGAAAATATCTAACCCACTCCTTTCGTTCCTTAATGTGTTCTTTTTATCAGCAGAGGGAGATTACAAGTTTGGCATATTTAACAAACCAACCATGTCTTAATCATTTATCATTATGTAAAAAAAAAACTCCATGGAGGTTTTATTTAATGATTCTTTTTCTGATTTTTGATTTTTAATTCATACTTAAAATTATCAATTTAACAAATGTGGAAGTTTTCACTCTAAGAAATTTAGGTCACCATTACTCACATTAATATACATCAGTAATGACAACATGGTAGCCCATAACATTCATTTACCTTTGAAGTGTTTCTAAGAGTTAGCAAGAACCATGCTCCAATTTCAGGCCTTGTCTGTGTCCATTTATCAACATTACTGAACCAGATGGCCAAATGAGCGTCTGCCTTGTGTTCCAAATGGTGAGAAACTGGTGACAGAGGGACAATTGCCTTTCACCTGTGATCATATTTCTACAGATGGGCATAATAAAGCTCAGCAAATGTGTCTTTCCTTTTCATCTCTCTTAGTAAGGGATGTGTTCTTCTCGAATATACTACTTATGTATTTACTGTGTATTTTGCTTATAGAAAACTGCTATTATACTTGCCTACATGATGTTTATAACCCTGAATCAATATAGACTTCTCATGGGAACAACATGTAGGGTAAGTTCATTTTGTGTTTTGAGGTGACACAAATGTTAATTTGTAGATTTCTGTGTTGCATATTTCCAATAAAAGGCCCAATAGAAAAAGCTAACACAGCCTGTGTCTAGAAATGTCATGGGGATATTTTATTCCCCTCCATTCACATGTACATTTTTTTTGGAAAAAAAAAAACTTTCCACTAGTGTCTAAAATAAGGAGTATTTAAGTAATTACACCTTGAGGGCACTGTTTAAAGGAATTAGAATACTTTCTTTTTCCTTGTTTACTTCTGACACTGCTTCCATAACAGAACAAGGATGAGAAGGTCATCACTGAGGCCATAGCATCCTCTTCTTGAATCACTGTGGGAAGCAATGGCCTGGGACAGAGCTGTATACTAGCGATTGTTGAGGAGCACAATAGTGTGAGTTAATGGGCTGCAAGAAACGTGCTCCAGAAACCTTATAGGATGGACTCAAGTTAGTTTGCCAGATTTTAAACATCTGTACCTTTAGTTTACCATGCAGCATTAGATACTTTCATCGAGTGAGATCTGACTCTTTTGGATGACTTGGTGTCATGTGAGTTTTCCCCGGTCCTCATAACTACAAGAATCCAGTTTTCCAAAAGTTTAAATCATTAGCCAGTCTCCTTCATAACAGTGTAGCAAGGAATGGAATTCACTTCTAGAAAAAGACATGCCCTTGTCTCTTCCCTTATGGGTCTGTGCAGTGGATATGTTAGTGACCTGGCTGGCCGACTACCACAAGGAAGGTGGATAACTTAAGACCATGTATCTGTTCTTCCCAAAATTCTTATCCTATAGTGAAGCCTCCTGGTTTGGGTGGATCTGACTGCTTTTCTTTTACTTTTTATTTTGTTTTATTTCATTTTTTGCTTTTTCTTTTTACCTTATTTACTCTTGGATGCTGACTAGAGTCTAAGCATGCTTCTAAACTCCTTTATACTTGGTGCTTCTTTGATTTCCTTTTAAAACTTTCATACCTCCATACCATGTAATCTTTTCCATTCTTCTCTGTGCAGCTGCTAGATTTCCAACTTGCCTGTTTTCTGGTTCTCTTTATGAAACTCTAATGACGTGTCCTCAAGATTCTGTTTATATCCATTCTTTGTCCTCAAGTGTCTCTTTCTATCTGTTCTTAAATTCTTAGGAGACAAAGAACTTCAAGAGGGGACAGTGATTTCCCCAGTATCTTACAATGGTTTTACTGGGACACCCCAGGATTTCCAATAACACTTCTTTCCTACTTTTCATTCTTTAATAGGCAAAAGGAAAAAAATCCATGGCAGAAACCCTAGATGGCATCAGTTTCTTCCTTGGAGTTTAAAAACAGAGGCATTTTTAAGTTTCCCACCTAACAAATGTAGATAGTACAACATGATGCAAATTTGTGGATAAAGGGCATTCGAACCCTGAAAAATAACTAATAAACACAAGGACAGTAGACATAGGAACATGAGAATAGACAAGGATAATGGCTGTTGCAAAGGTTAAAACAGAAGATTTGCTACAAATACCGATTAGTTTTTTTCTAATTTATCAATTTCTCTGGTATACTAATGCCAAGCTTAAAAATCTGCAAATAGCTCATGGACACAGCAGTCTCTTTCCCAATGTATTGTACAGAGAAGGGGAGTCTCTATTTGACAGATGACAACAGTTTTCAATCTCTTTTCCCTTGCTCTTCATTATGGAGGACATTTTCAGCATCATAGGGAGCCTTTCTTTTAGTAGCACATCTGTTCTTCTTCAGCTGTCTTCACTTGAAATCATAATTTCTTTCCTGGGAATGCAGGATTGGTGGCAAGTACAGATGATTATGATGCAATAATCAGGAACTATGACTTCAGGTGGGTAATAATAGTTAAGAAACCAGGCCTTTGCTTCCAACTGAGTCCCCTCACTGGAAATGAGGAAAAGGAAGGGCTAATGATGTTGAGTGCTGTTCAGAACAGCCTGAGAATTGAAAGCCTTCTCAATCTGATTGTTTCTGATCTGAGCTTGCCTATTCCTTGTGACTGTGTCACAGCTCTGGGTGCTGAAATAACTGATTATTGTCACTTATGCATAATGCGTACTTCTGGATTTCAAACCACCGCCGCTCCATTTTTACATAGTAGCAAGAGTTGAATCTTCTATGAAACAACATCTAATCAGTTTCTAGCTGAAGCATTTTGTTCTGTGATTGGGGGCATACTAATTAATTATTTTTAGTTTCAATTGTCTCTTTAGTAAAGTCATAGATAAAAATACCATTTCATTCTGAAAATATAAATATGCCTACGCTCACGCCTGACCCGCAGATGTGGTCAATATATAGAAGTTATGATTACTTTTTCTTCTCTGAAAACCATCTTAAGCCTCAAAAAACATCTGTATCTTGTAGATATGTCCTCTTATCTTAGATAGGATTTGCTGAAGTCCCTTTATTCTAATTCCTCATTTTGCCTTTTAGTACAGATAAGCTAACTTCTGTATTCTACCAGCTTTATCTGTCGATGTAAAAATTGGTTGCTCCTAAGTAAATTTTTAAATGTCAATAATTGTGTGTGTATATGTGTGCCAAAAGAGAAAATATGAATAGCTTTTAATATTACCAAGTATGTGTGTGTGTGTGTGTGTGTGTGTGTGTGAGAGAGAGAGAGAGAGAGAGAGAGAGAGAGAGAGAAGTTTTTTTTTTGTTTATGAGATAGTCTCATCACATAGGCCCGACTGGCTTTGAATTTATAAACTTCCTGTCATGCCAGTGCTGGTGTTACAGGTATTTGTCACCACTTTTGGCTAAGCGTTTATTTTAATATACTTAATATATTTATTAGCTCCTCAACTAGGAGTGGGTGTTCCTGAGCTCCATCTTGTTCCATGTTAGGAAAAAAGGTTTTTGAAAGAAAGTCTCTGTGTGCAGTCCTGGCCAACCTGAAATTTATGATGTAGACAAGGCTGGTTCCAAACTCTCAGACATCGCACCTGCCTCTGCCTCCTGAGGTTGTGATTGTGTCTTGTACCACCACAGTTAATGCAAAAAGATTAGTTTATAAATAACAACAAAGATTTACAAATTGATATCCAGCATCCTATGAAATTAAAAAGAATCTCCTACACTAACCTTGCCCATTGATAATTTGTATTTGTTAATGTTAGTACAATGGGTTTATATTTGAATTCTTTAGCTACTGACTTTTTGCTGAAGGCTATGTTGGTGAGAGTCTGGCTTGCCTTGGGTTTATTGAATTCTAAATATAGAATTTTCTCTAGCTTAAAGTTATTTTCCAGAAAAGAACACACTTTCTGACACTGGTGGGTGTTTCCAGGTGATTTATCTTCAGGAATGGACAGCTTGTTTTCCTATTTGCCAGAGTTCATATTAACTGACATGTAGTGACTTCCCCATGAAGGAAAGTTGTGTTCCTCCTTGTTGAAGAGATCTGTGCTCATTGAGAGGTCCCTTCACCTTAACTCAGATCACACCGTACAGTATCCATGACATTTTTCAGGGTGTGACGCTGTAAGTCTGAAATGCTTCTCATGGTTGTATGATGGATTGTACGTGAAATGTCCCCCAAAGTCCCCAATGTTGAAAAATTATACCCCAGTGTGAGGCACTGTTTCGGAATGTTGTGAGATCTTTATGAGGTAGAAGGTCATTGGAGAAAGTGGATTTCTGTAAGAAGACTTTGAGGATTTATTAAAAGTTCAGATCCAATTCCTGTCTGCTCTCTGCTCCCTGATCTGTTAAGATGTGATGAGCTTAGGAAGCAGATCCTGAGGGGGGAGTGGACTTTATGACTTGGGTGGCCTTTATGAACTGAATTCTCTTAAACAATGAACTACAAAAATCATGTCTCACAAGAGGTTGCTTCTAATGGGTATTTAGTTACGGAGATCAGAAAAGTAACCAAGTCTCCACTAAGACTATCCTCAGCCCACCTTCTCCCTCTACCATCAATACTTTCTTCACTTCCTTGAATCCATTTCCTTCATGCCAATCTTTTTTTTTTTCTTATCATCTTCTTCCTTCAGAATCACAACTGTGACAGCCAGAATAAGGAAGCCTGTACCCATGGTTGTGAAGAAATTAGAGGCTTCATATCTAGCTACTTTGATACACTGGCTGAAAGAGTCAGCCCTTAACAATATAAGTTGAACATTGACCTGACTAACTGCAACACCAATTGATAAAAACTGACTTCTGGCAGGACAGAGGAAGAAAAAAAAAAAAAAGATTGATAATTTTCTCCCAGGAAACGAGAGAGAAAGTGTCTGATATCTGCATGGGAAAACCTGAACTTACCTATTTGGGACTTTGATGCTGTTATTTGGGCACACAGCATTTGAAATAATATAGGAATCAGTCTCAGTACACCGTGTTACCTGTGGTGATGTATATGTGTAAGAACGCACAGAGGCATTTTCATGTAGAAAATCACAAACTAAACAATTGCTTTCTTTTAAAATGTTGGCAATATAAGCTATGAATAATTTCAGTCTGCCTCTGAGCCTAAAAGATCTATTTATAGTTGTTCAGCATTTATATTTATTTATCCTAACTTTAAAAAGTAAAGATACTGCCAAAAGAGAAAATATGAATAGCTTTTAATATTTACAAAGTATATAGAATCAAAATGTCTTGGATGGGGAAACATTCTTACATTTGAATGGTTCATTAGCCCTTCAATGCAATAGATTTAAAGTGCAGAGAGAAGGTGAGAACGAGGAGTTCCCATAGCAGTGCCTAGAAAGCAATGGCTGAATGAAGGAGACGTAAGAGGATGACAGCACTATCTGTTGATTGAAACAGGAAAAATATTAAATTGAACGGAAGGATACTATGTTTGCAAATGTGTATGATTATTTTGTTAATCAAGAATAAAAAAGAGAATAAACTTCTAAGTGCTCTAAGTTCATCATGACATATTTTAAGCCTTATCAAGTTATCACACTATAACCCATAAATATTTTATTAACACTGCAGTATTAAAAATAAATTTTAATTAAAATTTAAAATTCAAAATGAAAATAAGCATAGAATCAAGAGTAGCTTTAATGTTTTTATTTATTTATTATGTATATACGTATGCATATGAATGTGTGTGCATGTTTGTGCTTCAGCAGACATGTGGAGTTCAAAAATACATCCCCATAAGATTGTGCTTTGCCCTTCTGCTATGTGGGTTCTGAGGACTGAGATCAGCCCATCAGACTGTGGCACCACTCACTCAGCATCTTGTTATCTTTAGTTTTGTTCATTATTGTTGGCATACTGCCTCCTAAAGCTTTCATGACTTTTTGTTCTTGTTTGTTTTCTTGCCGTTTTACAGTCGGGGTCTCACTATGTAGACCTATCAGGACTAAAACTACTATGTAGAAGGTGTAGGCCTAAAATTCACAGATATCCATGTGCCTCTACCTCCCAAGTTCAGAGATTGAAGGCATGAGCACTATATCCAGTATCTTTTCTTTATTTTGATTATCATGGGGCATGAAAATATTTGTGTTTAACAGAATACTTTACAAATTGAAATGGAATGTCATATCTTCTAATTAATGTGATGAACCTATTAAACAAAAAATGTCAGTATCATTATTGTAACAGCTACCAAAAAACTTCGTATTCTGTCGAATAAATGAGTATCTGGCTCTGTTTTCAGTAAATTTCTGTACATGTATCCTGATCCTCCCATCTCCGTACAAAAATCACATCAGGTGGAGAATTAGAATTGAATACCATGGCTCTTCATAGGGTCCAGCAGACATTATTAGCACATTTTGATACATTCTCACCTTACCACAGCAATATCTAATGTCTTCACTGTTACAGTTCTGAAGAGAAAGATATCCTGACTTGCCAGGAACTCAGGCTGTACCTTGAGCTGGAAACTGACAGGCTACTGGAGCTGCAATAGGACAGCTCCAGAGGGAAAGGCATCTGGACTTGTTGGGAAGTCAGGCTATACCTGAACTTGGTGTGCTGGGGATGGTCTCTCTGCAGGATGTAGGAATCCCACTCCTCTCCTAGAGAGAGCCCTTACAGCTGAGCTTTGCTCGGAGTCCCTAAGGCAAACGTCCAAGCAGAGTTACTCATTTTTTCTTCTGCTCTGCTCCCTTCTGGTCCAAGATGCTGTTTCTTCTGCTCTACTCTGCTAAAGGAAAAACCCCCAGCTTTAGCAAATCCTCCGGCTCCAGTGAAAAGTAACTTTTTCTGCGCTAATAGTAAAGGGAGTTCCACAGCAAGTATAACTATTTCTTCTGGGTTTTTCTGCTCAGTTCCCCTAGGGGAACATGAAGGCTCTTCTGTTCTATCCCTGGAAAAGAAGATCCTCACCCAAACACTTTTTTAAGACAAAGATTTATTTAGGAAGAGTTCAAGAGAGTGTTTGCTTCTGCCAGTTTACAAAAGGACAGCCCATACCTAAATTGGCAAGGGGATTTATCTAGGGCTTCTTAAGGGTGAAGTTTTCCCAAGGAGAAGAGTTTTATGCTCAGGTATTTGTTAGTTTTCCTGGTCAGAAATTCGTTGGTCAGGGGCAGAGCTGGCTCTGGTTTCAGGCACAAACTGTATTGCTGTAAATGGCTTTTTTTTTTTTTTTTTTTTGGTTCGAGTTTTGGAGCCAAGGAATATTTCTTTCACTGGCTCTGGTTCCAGGGCCAAAGTGTGTTTGGCTCTGGTTTCAGAGTCAGGCTGTGTTCCTTAGGTTCTGGTTCAGGGCTAAAGTGTTTTTTTCACTGGCTCAGGTTTCAGATCCATGGTGGGTTTCTTTCACTGGCTCTTGTTTCAGGGTCAGGGTAGGTTTCTTTGGCTGGCCCCCTTTCTCTATACTGAACAGATATTATTAGAACATTTTAATAAATTATCATCTTTTAACAGCAATATCTATAGTCATAATTTGTATTTTAAGGGACAGTATGTCCAAAACAAATGAGTTCTCAATTATTTTTCCTAATTAAATGTGTTATGTCAAGCTCTGTGGGGGGGGCAGTTCGACAAATTTTTAGTTCAAGGTCAAACTGGGCTGTATGTAATAAGACCCTGTCTCAAGGAACAGAGAAAACAAATTCCTATGGATATAAGATTTAATATACATTACATATACATAAATGTATAGGATCTAATATACAGAAAAATTGGCTGACACTGTATAACTAAACTGACAATGACTGGTGGGCTGAAAAGGAAGTTAAAATTTGTCTTCCTAACTGGAAATATGGCTCTCACCAGGTAAACGTCCTTTGTATGTAAACCTGACAAGCTGAGTTGGATCCTTTGAAAGCCAGGGGTAATAAAGGACCATTGACTTTCACAAAGGCTCCACTGCACTTCTGTACACACATACATACATACATAAACACACACACACACACACCCTAATGTAGGAATAAATTTGACTTGTTTGTGTTTACCAATTAAAGAAAAAATATTGCACTGAGTGTCGTGGCACACAACTTTGATCCCAACATTTTGGGGGCATGAATTTCTGAGCTCAAGGCCAGCCTAGTCTACAGAGTGAATTCTAAGACAGCTAAGACTTCACAGAGAAACCTTATCTGGAAAAAAAAAAAAAAAACGAAACAAACAAGTAGTAACATCAGGAAAGAATGTTGCTTTGTTTGCTTCCAGAAAAAAATTATAGAGGTAAAAACTTAGGAGGTAAAAAATTAAATGGCTTTCTTTGGGAACAGGTAACAATAACCACACTCCCTGAGAACCATCAAAGTCTCATTCAATTGTTGTATTGCTTCATTCTTTAAGTCTCTTGCATGTCATGAAATCTCAGCCATTGAATAAATTGAGGACTTTAGCAGGTGTTTCAAGAGTGCTTGTCCCTTTCTAAGAAACTCAAGTCAAGATAGTATTAGATTGCTATTCGCACATCTGCTTTCTCTGATAAATGCACATGAGTTTTAAGATATAATTTTTAAAATAAATGTTGCTTAAGCAAAAATAGTTACATGATATTTTACTATTAAATATAAGTTGTAACTGAAAGACAAGATGGCCCAGCAGCTTCATGGAGGCTTGAGCAAGCAGGAAGGAGCTCCTCCTCTACTCCAGGGCATTGGTCAAGTCCACTAGAACAGCTCGTTTTACAAAGGTCTATTTTTGAACTTTAATTAGACCATTTCGCTAGTGGGGAAAAATGATTGTGTATTATAAGGTTACATTAAAAGGCCTGAATAAAATTGTTTCTTGCACAGTCTCTCTGGCTCTGGTTCACTGAAAGTCAGTGTAGGAGCTACCCCTAGCCCCTTTCTGAATGAAGTCTGAGATAACTATGGAAGTTTGTTCTGTGGCTAAGCTGTAGCATAAATAGGATAGCTTAAGGGGTTCATCATAAAATGTGCTGTAGTTTGGCAATCATCCCCAAAAGATAGCTTATGAGAAAGTGTACATCTGAGAAGATGGAGATATTTACAGGCTGCTGGGTCTTTTTGTCAAAAGACAGAATTATTAATTCTATTGAGTTACTTTGGTATTTTATTGATTATACATGTATGTTCTTATATAAATATTTTATTTAAAATATAATGAATATGTGTTAATATAATATATGCATAATTATTGGTCTAAGTATCTAAGTGCTAGTTTCAAAGGCATCATGGAACAGAAATTGATATTTATCTTTTTATTCTTAAATTTTACTTAATTATATTTCTTTATCTGTGAATGAGTATGTATGATTGTGCATGTGTGTGTGTGTGTGTGTGCATATGTGTGATGTGTATGTTATTTGAAGATATTCATGCCGGGCAGTTGTTGTGGGAGCTGCGGGCCTCTTCCCACAATCGAGCTTCTGGCCTCCTGGCTAGCTTATAGCATGAAATAACAACACACAAACTGCATTCATTTAAACACTGCCTGGCCCATTAGTTTCAGCCTCTTAACCCATTTCTAATAATCTGTGTAGCAGCCCAAGGTGCGCTTACGGGAAGATTCTTGCCTACATCCATCCTGGGTCGGAGCTTCATCACATCTGCCCAGAAGAGGGGAACATGGTGTCTGAGCTTACTTCCTCTTCCTCCCAGCATTCTGTTCTGTTTACTCCGCCTATCTAAATTCTGCCCTATTAGATGGGCCAAGGCAGTTTCTTTATTAGCTAACCAATGAACTTCCTCCATCAGGTGGTGGTAGCACATTCCTTTAATCCCAGCACTTGGGAGGCAGAGACAGGCAGATCTCTGGGAGTTCGAGGCCAGCCTGGTCTACAAGAGCTAGTTCTGGGATGGGCACCAAAGCTACAGAGAAACCCTGTCTGAAAAAAACAAAAAAAGAAACAAACAAACAACAAAAAAAAGATATTCACTTGACATAGGGTTTGTATACGGTTTGTGTGGAGGTCAGAGACAACTTGCCCAGTTTAGCTTTCTCCTTCCAAGATGTGGGTCCTAACGTTTAAGTTTAGGTTATCAGATTTAGCAGCATGCATCTCTGAGCCATCTACAAGTCCAAGATTGATATTTATTTATTAGTAGGTAGTAAAGATTGCTTCTCATAAAAGCTCTGCTTACAGTGTTTATTAATATTATGTCATAGCTGGATATGCACTTAACTCATAAGCCAGCTCTCTGGCCTCCTAATGAATTTTATTACACAAATGTGAAAACTGTACCTATGGGAAAGTAAGTGTCTGACGAATGTCACCAACATCTGCTGGCCTCACTCTCAGCTATACCATATAACCTTTTCCATATCATGGCACAC
The DNA here is from genome assembly GCF_014885135.2 of Alexandromys fortis. Taxonomy (NCBI): domain Eukaryota; kingdom Metazoa; phylum Chordata; class Mammalia; order Rodentia; family Cricetidae; genus Alexandromys; species Alexandromys fortis. The sequence goes on from NW_026067919.1 coordinate 3,846,533, forward strand.
CATTTCTCCTTAATGCATGCTGGCTTTCAATAACAGAGATAATTTTTATAGACTTGTAACCAACAATGATAAAGAAAAGGTGAAGTTATTTTGAAAAAAAATCCTTAAAATAATTCAGAAAGGAAAACATTATGACAAATGAAATTAGCTGAACTTAACAGAATTTAGACATTAAAATTGTAATTGTGTGCAAATAACATTAAAAAGATTTGAAGACACTTTATAATGGTTTGCTGAAGCATACGTAATAAGTTTCTACTGTTGTTATGCTCGTTGGTTTTATTTTTGTTGATTTTTTATTATTGGTAATTTTTAAAGTTTTCTTCAAAAAGAAAACTATACCCAGTACCATGGATGCAATCCAAATATGTAGTGTTTATGAAGTTTTTTTTTTAAATTGTGTGTGTGTGTGTGTGTGACATTGAATCCCCCAGAACTGGAGTCACAGGCAGTTGTGTGCTGCCTGATCTGCGTGTTGAAAACCAAACTTGAGTCTTCTGCAAGAGCATTATGTGCTTTTAACCATGGAACATATTTGCAGAACGTAAGTTTTAGTTCTTAATGAAAGCCAAACCTCTTTCTATATTGCTTTCTTTCCTGAATCTTTGCACTTATATGATATGTTTTATCTTTTTTTCCTTTGAATTTTCATCATGCCCTTTAATTTGCAGCTTACGTTTCTTCTGACTGCTGAAGACCATCTGCCTCATGTATGCTTCATATTGCATAGAAGACACAGCAAGTTGAGAGTCTTGGGTGTCATATTATTACCACAAAGTACAGTTTCCATGATTTTCCCTAAAAGATAAGTGTTTGATGGAAACTAACAGACCACAGCGCAGATCTGCTATACAAAACAGCTAATATCTACAAAGCAGCAGGGATCTTAATATCCACAAACGCTGCTAAAAAATCCTGCTTGCCTAACTTGCATACATTAGAGTTGCTGAAGTTTTCCGAGAGATAAAGTTTGGGCTGACATTTCTGTAAGTAGAAGACATTACTTTTTTTTTTTCCAATTTGTCACTTTTATCTGACTGTAGATCACAGGTGTTTAGAAGCTTAACCTCTTTAAGTTGGGCTTTCTTCCAGCATTTACCAAAATGCTTTCAGTGAGCTGATAAAAATAGTAGCAGAAAAGCAATTAGATGTATTCCCAAACATTTACAGCCCAGGTCAGACCAGCAAAAGTTACTCCTATTTCAGTTTCATGTAGATTCAAAATTCTCCATCAAAGTCCTGATGAATTGCAAAGAATGAAAGAACACTTGGATAGCACATCTTCAAGTTCAGCTCTAAATACACCAGTTCAATTCTAACGGCAAATATTGGCTGTCAGTGCCAACAAAACTTAATGTAATGAAGTTATTTTGTATCTGGGTTCACTGGCAGAGAATAACTGAAAATTGGATTTCAGTTCAATTTAGAAAACATTTCACAATTACCCACTGGTCACAGATGTTCTCAAAAGTCAGATAAAGATAAATATCGCCTCAGATCTCAGATTTTAGAGGTGGGCTGTAATCAGTTTTTGCTTCAGTACTACAAGCACTACTTCTTGATATATTCATTACCGTCCTCTTTCTGACCAAATGAAACCATTTTTGAGAGCTAAATAGCTCTTCTCAGGCAGATTTTGTAGTTTAGGAAACATTTCTATTGTATTAACTATTTTTCATATCCAATTCTGTTTTTCTGAGGGTCACCCTTGATCAAAGTTGAAGAAATTCACACATGTACACAATCTCTTTCTATTGACTCTCTAAATGACCCCATGCCTTCATTTCCCTCTACTAAAACTGGACAATTACACTCTTTAATTTCATAAAGGTAACATGGTTCCAAAGGAGAGATGTTGTTTGGAGTACTTAAGAAACAGATGCCAAAGTTAAGTACAGTGATAACATTATATATGGTGATGGTAATTCATAGGAGAAAAATGTAAAGAAGAAAATGGAGAGAAAAGAGCCAAAGGAGGTAAGGGTAGCCTTCTAAATAGATAGTGAGGAAGAAGCTGAGACCTAACAGAAGACACTGTAGAACAGCCCTGAGAGAAGCAGCCAGCCACAGAGAGCTCTAGTAGAGGCAACATGGCAAGGAGATCCAAGCAAGCAAAACGCGCAAAGGTTGTTTACAAGCCGTGCTCAGGCTTGAGTATCCACAATGCTCAAACAGAGATGGAAAAGTCCAGAATGTATGTAATCTAGGCTAAATTCTGAGGCTGACCTTGAAGGTGTCAGATTTTGAGAACTGTGCTCCCTGTTCCAGACTCTTGATTGGGAAGAAATTTATGCATCTCACACTTGCGGTCATAAAAAGGAATTGCTACTGACTTTACGTCTTATGCTGCATTGATTCTGTAGCTTTCTAATTGAGATCTATACCCACATACTCTCAAGGAATGTTATATATTTATTTTAATGTAAGTTTTCCATTTAACTTGAAGGAATTGCACCATTGCCTTTGAGAATGCCCACGTATCATAAAGAGTTTCATTGAGCATCTACCATTCATCAGGAAAGGCTGCCATATTAGTTCTCAAAATTACTTGAGAAACCAAATACCTCACGTGGAAAACATATGACTGGGTTGTAAGCATACAGTTGGAGCTAAAGAGTAAGTGAAATCAGAGGCTAATGCCACACAGTCAGACTCAGGTGATATCTCTCAGGGATCTTTCTTTTTCCACTTCGATTAGAATCTTTGCCAGCCAATTCACTAAACAGGGCACATTTTAAACTATACATTTTGGAGTGGAAGGGTGGGTTGGATATTGAATCAGTCCACTCTAAAGAGTTTGCTGTTTTTACATAGCATAGTTTCACACATATTGTTCAGCAAGTTGTCTGTTTGCTCTTAAAAAGTCATTTTTATAGCATTTCTTATCGTTTTGATATCATCACACTGCAAAATTGAGTTGTTACATCTCCAACTTTTTCTCATGATTACTTCAGTCCTAAATCAAACAGTAGTGAGAATATGAAAAATTCAATTTCTTGAACCATCTCTTAATACAAACATAAGCATAATGAAGAATTTTAAAATTATAAACTGAACTAAAAGTCTTTGTTATGAGTGTTTAAAAGGTAATATTCAATGCCACAAGATAAAAATTACTAATTAAATATCTTTGAAAATGTTTCTAATGTTTAATATTTCAAAAACTGAACTTTCACTAAATATAGACAAAAAGAAAAGCAATTTCATAAAAATTGCCATGAATATAATGTTAGAAATAATGTCATAATGATTTTAAGGTATGTATATATGTTAATCACAATGTTCATTTTATACATTTTTATGTATTCTTTGGAAATTTTATATCATGTAACCAAATTTCACTCATTTCCCAGTCCCTCCATATCTGCCCTTCACCTTTTAGCCCTCCCCACCCAAGGAATACTTAAAAATAAATAATAAAAGTGAAAAAAATAAATATAAGAATATTCATTTAAATGCAAACAAATAACAAAAACAGACAAAGAAAATAAGCAAACAACAACAGTAACAAAAACATACTTCCCACCTCCATCTTTCCACCTCTCTAGTGTTTCTTTATTCTTCTTACTGGTTTTGGGAGCTGCTGTGTATCATGCAGGATACCCTTTTGTCCAAATATCTTTACTTGCAAATGTTAATTGTGTACTGTGTTGTTTGTCAGGTTCAAGGCCTCTGGCTTCTAGTACACCATCAATACTGGCCCATCACCAGAACTTCTCCAGGATATCATGCTGTGGCCTCGAATCATGGAGATCCTGCTGCTATGGTTTATACAGCAGCAGTTCCTTCTGCTGCTCTAGCAAATAGATGCGGTAGATGTTGACGTGTGCCCCACTCAATATCTAGGATATGTTTCTCAGTTTTTTGGTGGTAGCTGTGTTGTTCAGTCCAGGCTGCTCAGACCACACCCCCCTTCCCTGACAAGTGAAGGGCAGAGCCAGATCTCAAACACCCAGGGGGAGTGGTGGGAACAGCTTTCCTAATGTGTGGGTGGGGCAATTCTTCCATGAGGGATAGGGGCATCTATACCATGCTCAGGTCATCAAGTTCCTGTATCCCAGGGCTAGAGAGGGGAGCCTGGCTCTACCCAGGCCAGTGAGGGGTGGGTCCAGCTAAAAATGGCCCTCATACTTCAAAACATTGTTAGCAAGGGGCTCTGTGGTAACATGGGCAATGGACATCGAAACACATTCCAGCTATAGTGGGATCAAGGACCCAGACATGGCCCTCAGCAGCAGCTTGAACCTGTATTTCATCAAAGTCTGGTTGGTAATAAAAACCTCTCAGATTGGCATGATCCCAATAGCAGTTGGTCCATGGACTCCAACATGGCCCCAAGTGGTGCCCCAGACCACAGACAGTTGCACGCTTTTAATTGAAAACAGGAGCCATAGACAATACAGACCTGACTGCAGTCAGGTCATGGATTAAGTAAGACATGACCCCTAGACACAGCTTGGGCCTGATGACATCATGGCCCTGGGTGGTAGCCTAGGCCACCCTGACCTGTATGACCCTGTGGCAGCATAACCCTCAGACACGAACATGGCCACACCCTGGGCATCTGCAAGCCTTTGGTGGTAACATGAGCCACAAACATTGACACAGACCTTAGCTGCAGTAGGGCCACGGATCCAAACATGGCCCTAAGCAGTAGCTTGGGCCTATATGACTATATGGCCCAAAGTGGCAGTGTAGACTATGTTGACTGACATTATACCAGCTTCAGGGTGACCCTCGGAAAGCCATATGGCCCCAAGTGGTGGCCCAGACCTAGAGACTGTAACAAGGACTATGGATATCAACATACACCCTGACTATAATAGAGTTATGGGCCCAGACTTGGCTCTTGGCTACAGGTTGGGCTCAGATGTCACCATGGCATCATAGGGCACTTGGATCTGTCTGGCCCCAGAGGCAGCATGACCCTCAGATACCAACATGGTCTTAGGTATTTGCCTAGACTCCCAGATATCTGTACATCCTTTGGTAGTAATAGAAGCCACAAACATCAACACAGACTATGGCTGCACTGGGGTCACAGACCCAAACATGGTCCCGGGTAGTAAGCATGCCTCCCATGTCAGCCTGTTCTTCATTCCCTTCACCTCTTCAGACCTGCCTCTCTCTACAGGACATGGACCATTCTGTTCCTCTCTCTCTCCCATATGACACCATATATTTGCTCATCATAATAGTACCCGACTACCTGGTGCCACATGGCTCCAGGTGGACATGTGGGTGTTCTTCACCTTCCAGGTGCTAATGGCACTAAGCAAGCTCATAGTTTCTCTTATCTACCCAGAGCAAGCAGCTGAAGTAGGGCCTATGGGTGTCCTTTTCCCACCCAGTGCTAATGACACAATGTTCTGTTTTTATAAGGAAATATATTAGATTTCTATTGCCGAATAACAAATTGTTAACATCAAGATCAGCAACCTAAAATAAAACATACTTTATCCAACAATTTGTGTTACAGAGATCATGGAATAACTAAATAAAAAATTAATTAATTAATATCATTTCAGGGTCTCATAAAGCTGTGATCGAGGGTCTGGCAACATTTCACTTTTATCTGGAGTTTGACTGAAGAAAAAAATCTACTCCCAGTTTGAAACAGGTTGCTGAAGAATCCACTATCCTTGGACTGTGTGATGCAGCATCAGTCTTTGTCTGCCAATCACGTTTTCCTCAGATGGAGGATACGTCCAAAGTTCCTAGCATCTACCCAACAGTCTTGACCAAGCAACTGTCTCCCTAGTAGCTATCTACTAACCTCATCTAGCCTGCAAAGAGAATCTTGAGCTCTAGCTCTTAACTAAACAATCCCGTATAACACAATGTTATCACAGGTTTCCCACTTTTCTTTTGCCAGATCACCTACAGTATAGGCAATGGCAACACAAGGTAATGATTATAAGTAAGTCACGGGTCCATATCAGACTTGACAATAGGAAAACATGCTGCAGAGGTTGGCAAGTGGTTCAGAATATGTACTATTCTCACAAAGGACCTGAATTCAGTTTAGAATACTTATCAGGTATCCCGCAAATCGTGGTAACCCAGGCTCCAGTGTATTGGATACCATCTTCTAATTTCTGCAGTCATCTGAAGTTGTGTAGAAATACTCACATGTAGCACAAGTGTACACACATGATTAAAAAGTAAAAATAAATCTTTTTAAAATATAAAAACAGCAAAAAAAGAAGAGGTGAGCACACAGAAATGTGAGCACCAGCATATGGCAGTCACAGGAGGACTTTCTAGAACTTTCTGCTATAGAAACCCTGCATTATGTTGAAATGAATTAGCAATTCAAAACAAATTAACATGTTTAAATAATATAAGCAATTATTTGAATCATGGATAAAGTTATAGCTTACTATAGTTTATTGGCTAGTTAGCTTTCAGAAGCAATTATTCACTAATGAATTTAATACATATTTACACACATTTAAGAGTTCCAGATCTTTATGCAATCAATGTTAATTATAGCTTGTAGTGATTTCTCAAACCTAATATAAACCTAATACTAAAATCAACAAATGTAGGTTTACCAAATACCAAGGAAAATCTTGTTTTCTATCATTGCCCAAAGCTGACCCTCCAGAGTATTAAAAGTCAGCTTCAGTCTTAAAACTTATGTCTGACATGTCATACTTTATTGAAATTAATTATCTATATCCAGAGCCTTTACTTATGTGTGTTATTATGCTTTATAAAACTATGTTATACCATAAAGTATTTGCATAATATATATCTATATGTGCTTGAATTATCATTTTTATTCAGCTTTGTTTATCAGTTTTACACTAACTCCACAACATAGGCAGGAAAAAATGGTCTTTTTCATGAGGATCAAGGCTCTTCACCAAGATTCTTCACAGTAGATTTGTAGATTTGACTTTAATAGTACATATACAAAAGCTGAAAAGAAAATGAAATTCCATTCTCTTTTATTTAGTCTTCTTTTTAAAAAATATTTCCTTCTCAGACTTCCAATATTTCTTGGTTTAAATATGTGGCATTATATCATGTTGTATTAATATAAAATTAGACACAATACCATGTGCCTTAAATTCTGTATGAATGATTGATGTGCAAAGCATACAGTCAGAAACAGATGAGAGTGCTACTCTCCGTAGCTGTTCATTCCACATTGAAATATTGCCCAGGGGACTTGGGAAAAAGCTTACAGGATCACTGAGTTCATTAAAACCACACAAGGCTCATGGGTACCCCTTCCTGTGATGTATAAATGCTGACTAACTGTAGATGGGAAGACAAAGAGAATAATCTGGAAATGTACCAGCCTGAAAATTGCTCAGGGAATGCCAGTAATGCAGCTTTTGTGAGTTCAAATCCACACTGGTCTGTGAATCATGACTGTTCAAGTCACTCATGATTCTGTAACTAATCACTTACCCATGCCCCTGTAATTAATCACAGTAAACTTTTTGGCAAGCCAAACTTGAATATTGGATCTGGATATAATTCTTTCTTTTATCTGCTATTGCCCTCTTTTTCTGGAGTCAATAGAAATAGATCCTTCCAGGAAGATTAATGCAACATTTAGTACCTGCACAGGGACCAACAGAACCAAAATCAGGTCTGGAAAAATCAGTTGCCTGTCTCTGGATATGTGTGCTATGATGTGCAATTTAGACTGTACATTCTGAGCTACTGTATATCTTGATAAGTTTGCACTTCATTGTGTAGCTTGGAATGACATGATCATTATTATAGTGGCAGTGGTGTGCACTTGTTGCTGGTGACATGATACAGAACTAAGACTGAACCAGATAATTGTAGAATATTCAAGTGGGCATCTTCAGATAGTCACCTTTTTGTTAGTAGTATGAGGTGGCATTCTTCTCTGATGAATGAGTTATGCTGGATGAATAAGAACTCCATCCCTCAATGGTTAATGGACTAAAATATATTGTAATCAATAAAAGTAGCATGGACAAGATCATAAGCAGATGGCAGTTGCATGACCCCTGCTGTAGGCAATATGAGATGCAAGTAAGGCTGAACCTTGACATATACAAGAGGAATTTCAACAGAAAAAGCATGTGCAGATGCTGTCCCTCATATTAGCCCTGATTTGACAGGAGAAGTAGTAAACATGGATAATATCATAAAGGTGTTGACTTAATGTTTCTTATAGTTGGCAATATGAGGGTAAAGAAAGTATAGATTAAACCTCTTCGAACGAGCCTTTCTAAGAATCTGGAATTTTGGAAACTGTGAGAAGAATCAGCCAAGGAGGAGGAAGGTAGTAAGGTGCCTGTGAAAGAATAAAGCCCTCCAATCCAACCTTAAGTTCAGATGAAGGGAAAAGTCTGATCCAGCAGCTAGATGGGGTCTCATTGGGCACCCCGAACATAAAACTAAAACAATAGATGAATTGATGGAGGGGGGTCTTGTATCTTATCTGTTGTGCTCATTGGTTAACTAATAAAGAAAACTGCTTGGCCTGATAGGACAGAAAATTAGGTAGGCGGAGTAGACAGAAGAGAATGCTGGGAGAAAGAAACCGAGTCAAGCAGTCACCATGATTCTCCCACGCCAGACAGATGCAGGTTAAGATCTTTCCTAGTAAGCCAGCTCATGGTGCTACACAGAATATTAGAAATGGGTTAGATCAATATGTAAGAGCTAGCCAATAAGAGGTTAAAACTAATGGGCCAAGCAGTGTTTAAAAGAATTCCGTGTAATTATTTCGGGTAAAGCTAGTCATACGGGCGCCCCGGTGCCCAGGACGCAGCCCCATTGCTCTTATTACTACAATGAATATTCTGTCACAACTGCCTGAGTTTGCCTTCACATCCTTGTTTATGAACCTGCATGTCGTAGCTGAAGATGGGGTCAATCTCATTGTTGTGGAAGAGAAGAAGCTGTAATGGAACTATACTTATCCCTCCTTAAGACAAACCATATGCACTGAAACAACATAAAAGAAGCTTGTTCTTTTTTTTTCAGTCTTTTTGCAGGAGAGCTACCCATAGATAATCCTCTCTCCTCATGCTGGGAAGCAGCAGCAAGTAGAGCCTCTTCTCAATCATTACTGTAGCTGCTACCATTCTACAATGGACTTTGCTGATGTGTTAGAATGTCAAATGTATTGAATACATTTTGACTTATTTTGCTTTCAACTTAATGCATTTATTGGGCCAAAACCTCATCAAAAATCTATAACACTTGCATTTTTAAACGCAATGACCTTTTACAAAGACTGTTTCTCTTTTAGTATTTTCTCATAAACTGTATTCCTTTGTGTTTTTCCTATCTACTGTACTGTCTGATTTTCATAAATTATGTGTGAATAAAAAACAAAACATCTCCCCCTCTGTAAATATCTCTGTCTACCTATCTCTATCTCCCTATGCAGCGGTGTCTTACTTTAAACTCATGATCTTTTTTTCCTTAATCTCTCTAATTCTAGAATTGCAGGTGTGACCTGCCACAGTAGTTTGTCAATATTTATCAGTATATTTTATAGAAAATTAGCTGATTCTTATGCTTTTGTTTTGAAATGTTCATTAATACAAAAAAATGCTAAAACTTGCTTGCCATGATTCACTAGCCCTTGCAATCATTTTCTTATAACCATCTTATTATTTCTATATCTTCAACTTTCTTCTTCTTTACCTCAACTCTGTGACTACTGAATTGCGTAACTACTGGAGAATATTGTGAGTTTGCTTCAGACTTCCCCAATCAAATGGATACCACAATCAAGTGAATTACTTGGGTTCTCACAGAGAATAAAAATTATATCTGTGCATAGTTTGCTAATTGGATAACAACATCACACCTGTTAGAAAGAAAAGAAGACATGTAACTTAGTTAAAATATTTACAGGTAAAATGGTACCAGTCACTGGAGCTTCACCAAGGTTTCAACTTTGTTCTGTGAAAGGTGTTGGTTTGGTGTTAATAGCTGCTAATTGTCTAGTGGGCTGAATGTGGAAGTACAGATGGCAAGAAACTTAAAATAATTCTTTGTTGCATGGATTGGCTGGCCTTTTCATAAAAAATTTTGTTATATAATTTGATGCTGTTGAAATTCCCTTAAGACTGGAACAAGCCTTGCTGCTGTGTTAAAAACAGTTTCTGTAGTACAATAAATACTAGCTTATAAATTTTTAAAAGTTCAGAGTATCTCTACTAGGAATCAATTCCATTTCAAGAAATCATATGCAGTCATCAATAATAAGCCACTCTTCACATACTAAGTTCTTATCTTGAAGTTCCAGCAATGCATTCACATCTCTAAGCTGTATTGTGAATTATATTTTCTTTTCTATTTCACATGTATTTATTCCACTGAAGCCCTGAATTTCTCAGTGACCAATGAGGGATAGAAATGTGTTCAAACTCCTCTTAAAATTGACATTTATTCCTTCTTTCTGATAGTCACAACAAATACTCTTAGTGGCATCTATGCAAAAAAAATACTTTTCCAGGAGGTTTTCCATTCCCACCTGTCATAGGAACTGCTATCTACAGCACCTATAGCTTCATGAATTCTATTTTTTAAATAATCAGTCTTGAAACTAAAATTTCTTTCCTTATTCATGGGTGGAGGAAATGCTGTTGTGTGAGCAGGCATGGTATCAACAATAATCCCCTTGCACGTCTCCATCAGAGCTCTTTAGGCTCTAGGTACATTATAATGAGCTGTAATATTGTTTTAAAGGATTCATTTTTCCTGAGTCGTAGGTCTCAATTCCCTCAACTTCAAAGATTAAGCAAATCATATGGTCAACAGATGAACTGCCACCCAGGCTTGGCTGTTCCATTTAACAAGCACAGGCAGAGTAAATAAGCATGATTGTTAAGAACCCTAGCATATCAGAATATCCAGTGAACATTGGCTTCAACTTAGCATTACCAGGTACATTACCCCCTAACAAAAAGTAGCCTGATTTTTGCAATTTTGAAGGCAAACATCAATTTCTCACCATCTAGAAAAGTTCTAGATAGTTCTCTCAGTGCAAGTTTGTTTCAATTACATGAGGTTTCTTCTCTCCAGGATCTCTTCCTTCATTGATCTGGATCACCATTGCTTGCTGTATTGTGTTAGCAATGCTGTGCTTTATACCGAATATTATATAATTAAGATGGTTTCTTCTCTTGAACCACATAAGCCAAATACTGCTATAGATTACATGAATCTGTACATTCTTAATTCTCTGGGCATTGTTCTAGTTTAGACTTTGGCTTCTTGTAATACCGAGGCTGGTTTAGTCATTTTCATATATCACTAAATCTTTTTATTCTGGGTGATTTGCTTTATACTCATCTATAGGGTCAGTGAAAGAGTACTATCCCTTAAAAAAAAACTCATGATACTATTATAATATATTCTATAAATCGATGGGAATGCTGTGATAAGGCTCACTGCTTTATACAATGAATATATGTTAACACTAACACATTCTAAACATTCTAAAAACTAAAAAGAGGTTGTCTCCCCTGTATTCACAGCTTGGTTTTTTAGCATAACAGCTCAATTTTGGGTCTATCTTCATTTCTTGCTGTATTTAGCATCAACAATGTTTTTTAAATGCAATGAACTTTTACAAAGACTGTTTTTCTTTTAGTATTTTTTCATAAACTGTGTTTCTTTGTATTTTTCCTATCTACCACATGACTTGTTTAATCACTCCTAGTTCTGTCGCTCACTTGAACATCTGGAGACTATTGTTTGTTAGTGCTTCACTGACCTCTTTTCAATATTATTCTATCCCAGGAAATAGGGAGTTTGATCACCATGACTTAAAATAACAAGAAAAGTAACACAAGGTTCTTTGATCACAAGCTGTCACAACACATATGCTTAAACTAGTTTGAAGTACTGTTAGTATCTCTAGGTCATAGCACGGAGACAAAAAGTAAGTGTGTGCTGTGGGAAAATCATTGCTTGGAACTTCAGTAAAACAAGGTTGCCACAGACTTTGAACTTGTAAAAAAAAAATCCACAAGTAAGCAAACGTATGCGTGCATTTAAAGAACTTTATAAGTTTATTTCACTCTTGAACACTTGAGTGTTACTCTGAATAAGCTTTTCTGGATTCATTAGTGTGGTAAAAATGATGCATCCTCACAACTAGATATCACATCAGAAAACAGTGTTTATGTTCAAATTTTTCAAATTTTCTGGTGTAAGTTTTACAGTTAATTTGTTCTGTGTTCAGAGAAATCCAGCATTTGTGTCATTTTTCTCTTAATCTGTTATGTTTGTTTCACATTAATCATCTACTTTCCTTATAAATTTTGCATTATTTATTGATGTATTACAAATTTATTTAATGCTAAGCGATTTAATTTTAAAATTTATTTTTTCCTTCGAATTTATCATATATTTTAATTTGATCATGCTTTCCTCCGTTCCCAACTTCTCTCACACCTTCCCTTCTTTTTCTACTCAGTTTCATGCTCTTTTCTCTTTTTTGACAAAAAAGAACAAAAACTACAATAAAAACAAACTGAAAAAAAATTATAGCAGCAATACGAACATATCAAAATGAAACTAAAACCAAATACAGATACACACACACACACAAACACACACACACTGAAATTCATTTTGTGTTGATAGGCTACTACTATGCCCAGAAAATGGCATGGAATGTGGTTGATAAAAATAGTAACCCTCTATTGGAGAACACTGAATTTCGCTTTCCCAGCAGATTAGGGGTAGTAATTTGTGTCCAATTCTTCTTTTCCTTGCTGGGATTTTGTCTGGATTCTCTTGTGTGTGCAGCTCTTGTGTGTGCTGTCCCGGTTCTCTGAAGATTCACAATTAAAGACCTTTTGAAAAGTCATATGGAATCCCATTGCTATAGAAGCTTCTAAAATATATACATATGTGAAAATTATCTAAATGAAGTCACCAAATAATGAAAGAGATAATGCCCAAATGAAACATCTTATCTACTAAATAAAATATTTCATGACAAGAATGAGCTACATAAAAATGAGTCACTGGTCAAAGGGGTATCACAGACACCCCCAAACATCACAGGCAATTCCATGGTTTTTGGTCACTCTCTATAACATGGTGAGTCTCTTTTGGGAATGATACAGCTTACTTATGTCATAGAACAATGAAAAACAGAGCTCTTCTCATCTACAAGCTTCAAACCTACTGATGGGTGTTACTGGTTCTAGAAGGCACTTTGCATGTTATTGGAGTAGAAGAGTAATCATCAACATCGTCCAGCTACATTTCCTGTAACCTACAAAAGTGTGCTGCCTACAAGATAAACTGGTGCTATAATGATACAAATAATTATGAGAGTAACCAATTTTTAATTGATTATAATTAAGATCCATTCATGAGCTAGAACTCATATGTTATACCACTAAAATGACAAAGGGTCCTAGATAGGTGATAGGCTTGTGGTAAAATCTACTACTAATATTTTGCTAAAGGAACATGCAACAAAATTACGTCTAATGAAATATTGCTATATTTATAGATCAGAGACTCACTGAACACTCTTCAGAGAAGCTTCTGTTGTTAACTAACACAGTAACCTACAATTGGATGATGTACAGAAAGTGTGAGACTCTGGAGTACTCAGCCCTAAATCATGTATCTTTATCAAACCCCTCCCATCTAATAAACCACATCCTGCTTCCTATTATAATATTCTCTGTGAATTACCAATAACTTTCACAATAGTCTAGCTGATTGTCTTCATTGTCACTCTACATAAGGCCTTGCTCTTTTCATGTACTAGAGTCTGATTTCTGAGCTCTCATCTCATTCTGCATTGTCTTATTTTTTATTTCATCTTTTATTATTTCTTTTTTCTATACAGTTCTTAAATAAACATCCTTAATAGACTAGTATTTGGTATCTTTGAAGAGATATACTTTTATCTATTTATGTACTTGCTTATTTCCCATGTGTATGTGTCTACATGAACTTGTAAAAGTGCTTATGCACATGTGAAAGCCAGAGAATGATTGTAGTAGTTGGATTTCTCCTACCATATCCGGTCACCAGACTTGGCAGGCTGCACCTTTATCAGCTGAGCAATGTTGCTGAGGCTGTCCTTTTACATTTTCTTAGACTTTTATATTTTCAGTCAACTAATTTCAGAATATACAAATTTGGACTCATTATTTTCATATATATGTATATATATATATATATATATATATATAATTTATCGTATGTACCATATATAATCAAGAAATACATTTCTTTATGCAGAATTATATGCCCAGTGGTGGCAATCCCTGGCAGGGATAAATACACATTTTTGTGAAGCAGAATAATTTAATTAATAAATTGAACTCACTTTGAAAGATAGTTTCCCTTTATTCAATGTCTAACCAGAATATTTTCAATTCTTAGCAACAATTAAATGTTTTCTCCAAGGCCTTTTGGGGTCTATGTTTTGTCTCACTCCAAACCCTTTCTCAGCTTCATTTCCAATTCATGCTGTTAATGACCCTGTTTGTGTTGGAAGCTTGTGCTTGGATGTTTAAAAGGTCTAGCTAGATTCCTAGCTTCTTTTTCCTTCTATGCACCTTCAAGTCTCACCCTATCTCTAATGTCGATTGCGTTGGGTGGGTTACTCAGTCTAGGGGTTTGTAACCCACCCTGCAATCGGTTATTCCAGGGTCTCGAAGGGGCACTACCTGGAAGGGAATGAGCTAGGACAGAAGAATGAGGCCAAGCAGATTTGTCAAAGCCCCCTTTATTAGGATCATGGTTGCTGTTTATATAGCCCCTGAATGAGGGCTTGGGGGGTAGGGAAACGAGATTCTTGCCGCATTTCAGGTCACGTGGTTCAGGTTCGTCACATAGGCCAGGAGGTTACTTTCGGACAGGTAGGCCAAGAAGTCACGAGTTGCCACACCTGTTTCCCTGGATAGCTGGAATGTGAGGCGCGTTCTGCTAACAGATAACAGTTAGTTGGGTGTGGGGCAGGTTCTGTCAATAGAACATAATTATGGGTGTGGGGTTCCCTGCAGACTCCCCAGGGTGATGGTTCCTGTAATGATTTTTAGGGGAGAAATGGCTCGTGACACTCTAAAAGCTCAACTTCCAATATACTAAGAGTTGTATTCCTGTCTGCAGCTGTGCATTTTCTTTGATACTTTCACTGGGTGCTGGATTAGCACTCACTAGCATACCTAGAATAGACTCCCCACACACAGCCCTATCAGTCACCACACACATACAAACCATGCATAGGCCTTTAAATCCCAGTGCATTATTTTAAATCCTTTGGGTATTATTATTGCCACTTTCCAGCCAATGCTGCTGTCTTTGCTAAGTTATATAATATTCTGGTACCACTATCAGCAATTTCCCTTGTAGCCTGTTTTCCATGTGGCCTACTGACCATTTTCTAAAAAATAAAGCTTCACTCTAGATTGTCCTGAAGTAAAGCATTCTTTTTTTTCTCCCTTTGGCTACACACAGAGACCTGAAAATCTAGCTTTCTAGATAACTAGATAGACCTCTTCCCAATGCTTTTCCATTTCTCACTGTGAAGAAATGGAATGTTCTACCCGTTAGCCTGATGGAGTTATTCCATCTTTCTTCGTTCTGCCATCTCTTTCATTAATTCTATGTATTCTCTATGGGAATATATATATATTATGATATATAAATATCTTATAAACATAAATATATAATATATAAATATATAAAATAATATATGTAAATTATGTCATGTTCCATAAATAATTTGCATATTACATATGATTTATAAAATATATGCATACATTGCATATATGAATTATATGCATGATGATATAATGTATGAATTATAAATTTACATAAATATGTAACTTTGCACCAATAATTACACATACACTAGAAATTTGCAAACTCTCTGAGGGTTTTAATTTAGGAATGGGTGTTTTCCAATAATTTTATGAAAAGCAAGTGTCCTGATCTTAAGTTAGTATTTTCTGTTAAAACTCTGTTAAGACTCCAGTGTCCATAAGAGACATTATGTAGGAATTACATTCACTCAAAAAATCAACTCTGATTATTAGATAAGTGGTAAATAAGGAGCCTGGCCATTCTCATGCCTTTCATTAAAATTTGTTTTTATTATTTTTACACATGTGTGCATGCTGGTGAGTGTGTGTGTGTGTGTGTGTGTGTGTGTGTGTGTGTGCATATGAATGCTGGTAACTACAGAAGATAGAAGAAAGGGTCAGATTCCCTAGAACTAGAGTTACAGGCGATTTTGACATTTGCCTGACATGGATGCTGGGAGCCAAATCCAGAAAGAATAACAAGTGCTCTAAACTGTCGACTCATCTTTCTAGGTCCCTCATGCCTTTTTTTTTTTTTTTTTTTTTTTTTTTTTTTTTTTTTTTTTTTTTTTTTTTTTTTTTGCCAGCTTATGCCTTCTCTCCTCACTTTCATGCTTTCTGGAAAGAAGCTAGCCACTCACTACTGCTTCTGTGCTCTGCTCATACACAGTCTTCGGAAACACGTATTGTTACGCTTTCTGTTCATTTGCTGAAATGTAGAAAAAAATGTGAATTTCTTTTGTGCAAGTCCAATTCAGCTTTCTAAGTCTATATTATCCTAAACTCACTCATCTAAAATGAATGACCTTGTCATCAACACCAATGAAGTGTTAAATGTGGAAAAGGACTCAGGAATGAGAAATCTGTTTTGGATAGCTCTTAGTTTCTTGGACTATGTATTTCAGAAGGTAAACGACACCTGAGAAGTGAAACATTTGTTTAAGACACAAAAAAATCTAAATTTTAAGAGCTGGAGGGTGGCTCAAAGGATAAGAGAATGTGCCTCTTTTATAGAAGACCTAAGTTCTGTTTCCTAAAATAACATCAAGTTGCTTATAATCACCTGTAACTCCCATTCAAGGTTTCTGATACTGTTTTCTGGCCTCTGCAGCACTAAAAATATTGTACACCACCACAAACATATATACATAATTAAAAATAAAGTAATCTTATAAATGTAAATAAAATATCCAAATTCATGTGTCTGGGGATTGAGATGTATTTTGATGGAACACCTTGCTTTGGAATCTTTCTATCATTCTGTGGGATGAAGATCAGCTCTCAACAAACTCCTAGGGAACAATGGCTGTTAATCTTGTCCCAGAGAATTGCTCAATGGAAGGAGGAGGTCTTTGTCTGAAAATCTCATGATCTAATTTGAAGCAAATGAAAAATATTTGTTCTCTCATTTCAAATAAAGTCTTATTTTGCTTAAATTTTTGCCTTGTTGGCTATTATTTAATGCTGTTTAAATGAGCTGATCATAGTTTTCAAAGATATTGGTCTTTGAATCTCTTTAGACTCTGAATACATGACAAAGAACTTATGATCTCTCACAAGCAGGCTTCATATGATTAAAACACTTAATATATATTCATTAAAATGTAGCAAAGGATCCATATCTCTTGCAAGTAATATGGCATTTTAATCTCAAGACCTTGGATGCTAAAGATAGAAGGTCCTAGCCAACCATGCTATG
This sequence comes from Alexandromys fortis, assembly GCF_014885135.2. Taxonomy (NCBI): domain Eukaryota; kingdom Metazoa; phylum Chordata; class Mammalia; order Rodentia; family Cricetidae; genus Alexandromys; species Alexandromys fortis. Next base: position 3,864,035 of record NW_026067919.1, read on the forward strand.
TAGTACCACTATATCTTAACAAAGAAAAAAAAAACATTTGTTTTTGTTTCAGTATCAGGGGGAAGATTTTCTTAAGCTTCGAAGTTTTCAGAATTCCTATAAACAGTGGTAGTGTTCAAGTATAACACGATCTTATGGTACTGTAGCGATGGCTCTGTATGTAAGAATGCTCTTTGTTTGAGCCTGAGGACCTAACTTCTGATACTCAGAATCAACATAAAAAGTCAGATATACCTGGAATTCCATTTAACCCCAGAGTTGGAAGGTAGTGTAGACAATCTTAACTTATGAACTCCTTGACAACCTACATTACCAAGATAATAAGCGCTGGGCGGTGGTGACACTCACCTTTAATCCCAGCACTTGTGAGGCAGAGGCAGGTGGATCTTTGTGAGTGCGAGGCCAGCCTGGTCTACAGGGTGAGTTCCAGGACTAGCTCCATAGCTACTGAGAAACCCTGTCTTGAACCACCCCCTAAAACAACAACAATAACAAAACCAATATAACAAGTTTCTGGTTCAATTAAGTACCCTGTATCAAGCAAATAAGGCATAGAATGATAAAGACAATGATCTCCTCTGGCAGCAACCTTTGAACAGTGACATGTACTCACACACTCGTATGTATGCAATACAAACACATGCACACACACACACAGACAATAACATCAACAACATCCAAGAAATGTAAAAAATACAAGATGGTTATTATTAGTCACCCTAATCCCAAATATTGAGCAAGAGTTTTGTACTTGGTTATACTTTCACTTTGAGCATTAAGGAAAAGAGCTATAATTCAGAAAAAGTGAGTGACACACTTTAGGAGCTGTGTGTGTATAGACTTGGTACAATCAAGTTGGCTAGTTTCTGAATAACTGCTGAATTCGGTTCTAACCATGACAGCAGTTGTGCTTCCTGTGGTCTCCAGATAGATGCCTTTGCTTCTGATGTCAAGAGAGAGCTTGTTTGCTTTTGTAATGGTGAAGCTCCTGGGTTTTCTGTATAGTTAAAAGCCAGATCCTACTGCACGTACTGGCTTTGTGGGAGCCTAGGCTGTTTAGATGTTCACCTTACTAGACCTGGAAGGAGATGGGAGGTCCTTGGACTCCCCACAGGGCAAGGAACCAGGTCTGCTCTTAGGGCTGATGAGAGAGGGGTGTTGACTGGGGGAGGGGGAGGGATATGGGAGACCGTGGCGGGGAAAAGACAGAAATCTCAGATAGATAGATGATAGATAGATAGATAGATAGATAGATAGATAGATAGATAGATTAAAAAGTCAGAAGGTAATGAGGTCTGTTGAGGTCCCTGTTAGTAAGTTGGGGAAACTTGAATTGGTAATTATATAACCATGAGTGGGACATAAAGAGAAGACATGACATATTTGTTCTCTGCATTTGTCGTAGGTTCCTAATAGCTAAACAGAGTACTCTGTGGAAGACCAGTGTGATGTCATCAAATGAGATCATGCAGTTAACGAGTACTTAAAAAGGTGCAAAGCAGAGAACACTTGAAAAAAACTTTATGACACATTATCAACATGAATTTAGCATTTGCATCAATGAGAAGGCCTGTGAAAATGACAGCCCTAATTATCTGAGTGAAATGGTTTTAAATGATTTGCCTGAAGTAATTACCTATTAACATTCCCCTAACCCTTTCCAACAAGGCAAATAAAATAATAAAATGGTAGGGTACAATTGCAGGTGTGCACTCTCCATTAACCACTTAAGCAAGCTTGAAAGGCAGGTGTGCTAAGTCTGAAACTTGATTGACTTGTTCTCGGGGGTGGAAAGATTTCTTTTCCTGATAGGGAAAGAAGGCAAAGTCTCTTGTTTCTGATGCTCTCTTTAGTCCTGTAACCTTTCATTACTTGTTAATGCCTTTAAATGAAGCAAAAACAGGCAGGTGAAATAGAAGATTAAATAGTGTTCAGTCAGGTGCTTCTCTTGACCACACTGTGCCCGAGATAAATATATCATTTATAAATGTCCCTTTTACAACTTGATAGATTTTTTTCTATTAATAATTTTTACTCATATGTTTCCTTTCTTATTTGGAACATAGTTTTTCTTTGTTAATATTTTTTAACTTTTTAAACTTCATTCATGTTTGTGTGGTTGTGTGTGCACATGCATTAGTGTGCCCATAGAGGTCAGAAGAGGACTATGAATCCTTTGGAACTGTAATTAGAGATGGCTGATGTGGATTCTGGGTTCTAAACTCTTGTCCTTTGCAAGAACAGTTGGTAGTCTTAACTGCTAAGGCATCTCTCCAGTCCTCATTCTCATTTCTCAGTTTTTGCTCAGTTTGGATCATTTATTAGAATTCCTCCTCCTTCTCTCTACCTCTCTATTACAGTTAGTATACCTAACTTGCTAGGTTCCCTATAATTACCACATTTGCTGCAATCCAGAAATTTTGCCTTACTCTGCTTTAGATTTTCTCCAAGTATGCAACTTGATGCCTTTTCATAACTTTCCTGGTGATGTGGTTCTAGGACTGCTAGGTTGCTATAGAACTATGCAGTGAGAGTTCAGCACATAAATCAGGGTCAGCTAATCAGACATGCATATCTCATGGAGGACACACCTCATTCATCACTCAGCCAGGCGATGAGAAATATTGTCACCAGAGATGCATATCTCATCAACTTTATCTGCAAGATGGTTAGGAATACTGCCTTCTGTATGTGTTAAGCTGCCCCCATTCTCTTGTAAAGAGCTGCTTCCCTTACATCACATCTTAGGAATTATTCCCATAGCAATACAGTGTGTTAATCATTTACTAGGCACAATCTTCCCAATGCATTGTTATGTTGGATGACTTCCTCCAGCAGTGCATGATTTTGGCAAGAAAGTAATCACAGTCAATACCGTTACTCTTTCGACCAGGCCTTTGTATAAATCTAAAAGTATGCCCTCCTGTAATTATTTTCCTTGGCAGCAGTTGTTCAGTATTAGTATCCAGGAAAAGAGATTTCTTTTGAGACACTCACAGATGCCCAAGGACAAGAATTACAGCATGCCCAAAGTTGTTGAGCCATAACTCTCAGAAAGAAAGAGATCAAGAGTGTCCTGGATTTACTCTGCCAGCAAACAGGAGGGTGCTATCCTAAGGTAAACTTACATTAACCTTAAAGCATACCTATTCTTTGTTTGCCAGTCTACTACAATGTATCTGTGTCTCAAAGTTGTCATTGGGCCCTGGGCCCCAAACCCTCCTCTAGTTGAGTTTTGCTCCTATGGCCTTGGACCTTTTCTTTAAATGGCTCAGTTCCTTATTGTTTCAAGGATCCTATAGAAGAGTCTTTAGAATAGATGAAGGAGCTGGAAAAAGAAGCATAGAGAAGTTAGAATTAGATCAGGATCATTAGTGTAGAAACAGAACAAAAAAAGAACACATGAAATGAACAACATGACCCTTAGAGAGTGTATATAGTTACTATAGAGATCTTCCCCCCCCCCCTTCACTTCGTAGAAGCATTTCACCTTTGGGTCACTGGGTCAGGACTGGAGTTGGACTGATAGCCTTTAACAGTGAGTCATAATTGAGCTCTTGAAAACATCATCCTGCTCCTTCCAGCCACAGGGTCGAGGTGCTGAGCCCTGGATGTCTGTGAGCAAATTCAAATTATAAAACACACTCTTCTCCCTGCTTTATTGGCAAGAGCATCTTTTCTTTAAAAATTAATTGACATGTAATAATTTTCTATAGTTTCAAAATGATAGGTGAGTAAGGAAGTTTTAACTAGAGATTAAGCAAATTAAGATACAATGGGTCTGGCCTTGGTCTTGCTGGCTCTCTTAGGCTTAGCTGTATTCTGTTTAGGTTGCTGTATGACTTCGATTCGTTTCCCAACCTCTCAGATTGTAGACTTCGGTCTCTATTGTCAGGCTTTAGAAATTATGGAGGGTAAGGTTTTCCACAGTAATTATGGTGGTTGGAAATAAAATTGCCCCCATAAGGAGTGGCACTGTTAAAAAAATGTGGTTTTGTTGGAGTGGGTGTGGTCTTGTTGGAGGAAATGTGTCTTTGTGGGGTTGGGATTTGAGGTCTCATCCATGCTTAAATCACACCTAGGATCTCAGTTCACTTCCTATCGCCTGCAGGATGTACAATTCTCAACTACCCCTCCAGCAATATGTATGCCTGCAGACTCTTGTGCCCCACTATGTTGATAAGAGACTAACCCTCTGCACTCTAAGCCACCCCAATTAAATGTTCTCCCTTATTAGAGTTGCTGTGGTCATGGCATCTCTTCACAGCAATAGAAATCATAACTAAGACAATAATCAAAACACTATTTTTGCTGATTTCACTTAACTTAAAGAATAAAAATAGAACTAAAATGATATAAACTCATACAGAAAAGAAAATCTAATAATTTCATCTCCAGTATGAAATACTATTTTTTTTATTGAACAATCATGATATTGAATGAGCTAGATGGAGTGTGTTGGGCCTGAGTCCTGAGACCCCCCAAGAAGACCACCATGGAATGCAAAAGCTTCCAAATGCAAAAGCTAGGTTTTGTTTATTAAGTACGGGCTAGCACTGGTCCTCTGCCTCACGGTCTGACACAGCAGATAAAGGGAGTACAACCCCTTCTACTTTTGTAAGGGGTTTATAAAAACAGAAGCCAAAAATCAGTCACAAGGTTGCAGTCTCAAAATACAAAGTTACGTATTCTATGTCATAATTGGCTAAAGATTAGGTAAAGCCCAGCTTTTAGTTCCTAATAACCTATTATTGTCTAAAAGGGAGAGCAACAGATCTCCTGGTTATGTCTTCCAGACATCTGCTGACCCTTTGCTAACCAAGGGACCATTTGAAATGTTACCAAGCTAACAGGGGAAGTTTGGTGGTCAACATTCTCTGTATGACTATGGGTGAGGAAATGGGTTGCAGTTAGCAACTTTGTGTAACTTAGGTTTTTCCATTAGCTAATACTTCTAAAAAGGGGTCTCTTAGCCTTTAACTTATCCTTGAGAGCTGGAGTGTTGCCCTTCAACTTTTCTGTGGCCTTCAGATTTTCCTGGGGACTGGGGTATGTACAGAAATGAAATAATTTCTGGCCTTTCAGGGCCCATCAGTGAATCTGATTACCTGTTGAAGATCAAATAGTCTTGATCCCAGGAATCACACCTTTCTTACAAATGAACAGACAGAGGCAGTGAAAAGACTTTCTTTATATAGTAGTTAAAGAAGTTCTCAGGCTAACTTGAAAGACATCTTTATTATGTAAGATACTATTTACTCAAGATCTCAAATAGGATGGACGAAAGGCCTCCCAGAGTTAAACAACTCCGTATAACAATTATGTTGTAGAAGTTTTGTTTGAGTGTAGCCCTGACAAGCTTGGAACTATCTCTGTAGACAAGGTTGGGTTTGAACTCACAGATCTGCCTATCTCTGTCTCCCAAGTGTTAGGATTAAAGACATGCTCACAATGCCTGGCGTGTTAAGAAAATTTTTATGAAGCAGCAACAATTGAGTTTGATTATTTTTTCCTTAATTATTTAGGATCCAAGCCAGAACTTGATGTATTCTAAGTAAGCGCTTTAATACTGAGCTGCATGCTTAGGCCCAGATGGTGTATTGATTAGACTCTGGAGTCTTCAAACTTACTTATCTGTCATGCCATGTCAGTTTTCAAAAAAAATTTACAAAATGTGATCACGGTACTAACTATAGGCAGTAATATTTAGAAAAGTTTAATAACTTTCCCTGAGTTAAAGACATGCATTACGCTTAATACGTTAAATTAAATTAACTTTTACTAAAAAGTCAAGTGTCTTCAACATAATTGGTTATGTTAGAGATGCTATTGACAGCCACACAGAAAAAAAATCTTATTATTCTCTTATATAACACATTAAGTTCATGGATAGTTAAAAGAAAGGAGGCTTTGAGGTTTATATTAATAACATCCAGTTAATGTTATATTATTGTTTAGCATTATCTTTAATTCTCATTCCAATTTAGTAATATGGGTTACTTGATCCTCTTTACTGTTGTTTGTTCTTTGGGAAAGTGTTTTTTGCGGCACAGGCTGGCCTGGAAATCAGGCATTATATAGAAACACATGAATCCCTTATTCTCATATCTCACCTACCAAATGCTGGGATTGCAGGTGTGTGTTCCCATTCCAGGTTGCTCTTATTATAAGATAAAAATTAAAGGTTAACAAGTATAACCATGTTCTAATATCACCAGTGAGGAACTTCTTTAGAGTTGCTTTCAAAGATAACAGATTCCATAGATCAAACTATTCTTACTCTGCACAAAAAGTTTATTGCTTAATGTTCAAAGAACTTGCCATTCTCCTGGTGAGAATGTGCATCAGTGGTACCCAATGTCAAGGCAGCATAGATGAGATAGGACTTGATTGAATGGTTCTACAAAAGAATTGCAAACAGCAAAAATGGACATTTCCAACATATTCCACTAAAACCTAGAGATTCCTCAAATAAGTCCTCAGACAAGGTGGAAAATTTGCCATTTGATTCTTTTATTTTAGAAACTAAAAGGTAGAAACATGGGAAAAGAAAAGTATTTTTGCCCTGAACTCCTTTGGCCGGCCTTGATAAAGCTTGTGCAGGTTTTGTGTAGATAACGACACCTGTAGCTGCAAACAGTTCGTGAATGCAATGCCTATATCATGGCTTATTCACTTAGTTTTCTTGGAGGATTGGTAGTTGTTTATTGCTTAAGTAAGGAGTATTATTTTCTTCAGTGGTGTAGGCACTGGAAAGCTGCCATGTTGTAGGAAATAACTTCCTGTCTTCAATAAGACAAATAGTCATAATTAAATGAAGCAAGCAGACATTAAAACATTAAAGAAAACATTAAAGAAGCAAGCAGAATTGTATGGAATAAAAGAGTAGGAAAAGAAAGGAGTAAGGTAAAGGGAAGTAAGGAAGAAATCATTAAAATTCATTGAATTAATAGCTCACTAAGATCAATGGCAATAGCCTGCATTGTTCAAAATGCTTTCAGGGCTTCTCTGCCCAAGGAGGTAATATGTGCCTGTTTAAATAGTAATAGCCAATGACTTCTTAAAGAAGCATTTTTTAAAATAATATGAAGGTGCTTCTGGTTAAACTTCTTCTTTAAGAATTTTTGAACTTTTTTCATTCTTCTACAGGTTGACATCCAGTTGTGCCAGCACCATTTGTTGAAGATGCTTTCTTTCTTCCATTGTATACTTTTAGCTCCTTTATCGAACATGAGGTGTTCATAGGTTTGTGGGTTAAAATCTGGATCTTCTATACGATTCCATTGGTCAACTTCTCTGTTTTTATGCCAATACCAAGCTGTTTTCAATACTGAAGCTCTGTAATAGAGTTTGAAGTCAGGGATGGTAATGCCTCCCGAAGTTCCTTTATTGTATAAGATTGTTTTGGCAATCCTGGGTTTTTTATTTTTCCATATAAAATTGATTATTGTCCTCTCAAGATCTGTGAAGAATTTTGATGGGACCTTGATGGGGATTGCATTGAATCTATAAATTGCCTTTGGTAGAATTGCCATTTTTACTATGTTGATCCTCCCAATCCAAGAGCAAGGAAGATCCTTCCATTTTCTGGTATCCTCTTCAATTTCTTTCTTCAATGCCTTAAAGTTCTTGTCAAATAGATCTTTCACTTCCTTGGTTAGAGTTACTCCAAGATATTTTATGCTGTTTGTGGCTATCGTGAAAGGTGATGTTTCTCTGATTTCCCTCTCTGCTTCCATATCCTTTGTGTATAAGAGGGCGACTGATTTTTTGGAGTTGATCTTGTATCCTGCCACATTACTAAAGGTTCTTTGGAAATTCGGGATCAACCTACCCCTGGACCCAGCAATGCCACTCTTGGGAATATACCCAAGAGATGCCCGATCATATGACAGGGGCATTTGTTCAACTATGTTCATAGCAGCATTATTTGTAATAGCCAGAACCTGGAAACAACCTAGATGTCCTTCAATGGAAGAATGGATGAAGAAAGTGTGGAATATATACACATTAGAATACTACTCAGCGGTAAAAAACAATGACTTCTCGAATTTTGCATGCAAATGGATGGAAATAGAACACACTATCCTGAGTGAGGTAACCCAGACCCAAAAGAGGTTAGAAAGGGAGGTTAGAAAGGAAGGCTCTGTGAGAGCTCCAGGAAATGGTAACTGGGATGGGGGGCAAGAAAGACTGCAGCAGGTGTTCTATTGCAGAGCAGGGATGTAGGCAATAGGAAGGATAACTACATCTCCTGTGGATCCCACAGACCATACTCTTCTACCCTTCTCCCCTCCACATACTGCTTTATTTCAGTCCCTAGCCCCAGCAGAAACCCCTTGCTAACCCAAAGGTCACACCTGCCAGGAAGCGAGGTAGGCTATCTGCCAACTTTTCGTCTACTCTCTCAGATTCAAACTTCTAGTCTCACACCCTTCACCCACAACGAGCTTTGTCCTAGCCCCCAACTCCAGCAGGCACTGCCCCCCTAACCCAACACCACTCCGGTCAAGAAAGCAGGTAGGATGTTTGTAAATATCTTCTCCTTTTCTTCCTCCAGACCTACCCCACCCCAGCCAGTATCATTCCCAATATTAGAGCAGACCATCTGGAATGAACCGTCTTCACTGTCTCCCCCAGTTAGAAGGAGGCAAAAAAGCAGATCCTAGTTAAACTCTCTGCTCTTCTCCTTCCCATGACCCTATCAAGGAAAGAAAAGCAAGTAACAGGGCTGGGCGGTGGTGTCTCATGTCTTTAATCCCAGCACTCAGGAGGCAGAAGCAGGTGGGTCTCTGTGAGTTTGAGGACAGCCTGGTCTACAAGAGCTAGTTCCAGCACAGGCTCCAAAGCTACAGAGAAACCCTGTCTCGAAAACAAAACAAAACAAAAAATCCCAGGGCAGGCTGGTTTTAGAGCTATACTCTTATACTCCTCAGTGTTTCACATAATAAAAACAGAAGGAACATTGCTAAACTCTTTTTATGGGGCTACAGTTACCCTGATACTGAAATCACACTCAATCAAGAAAGAGAATTACAGACAAATCTCACTCAGGAATATAGATGTAAAAATAATCAATATAATACTGATAAACTGAATCCAAGAACACAGAAGAAAGAAAGAAAGAAAGAAAGAAAGAAAGAAAGAAAGAAAGAAAGAAAGAAAGAAAGACCACCATGATCAATTTGGCTTCATCCCAATGATGCAGAGATGGTTGAACATAAGAAAATCTATCAATGTAATTCATCATATAAATAAACTGAAAGAAAAAAATATGATCATCTCATTAGATGCTGAAAAATACATTCAACAGAATCTAACATCCCATCATGATAAAGGTTTTGAAGCGATCAGGGATACAAGGAGCATATCGAAATGTAATAAAAGCAGTATACAGCAAGCTGGCAGGCACCATCAAATTAAATGGAGAGAAACTCAAAGTGATCCATTAAAATTCAGAACAAGCCAAGGCTGTCCCCTCTCTATACATTTATTCAACATAGTTCTTGAAGTTCTGGCTATAACAATAAGACAACAAAAGGAGATCAAGCGAATTCTAATTGGAAAAGTAGTCAAGCTTTTGTTTGGGGGAGGTAAGTGGAGGGAATAGGGAGGGAGTGGAAACTTGGATTGGTATGTATAATGAAAAAGATAGCTTGATTTCTTTTTTAAATAAAAAGTTGAGTTCAAAAATGTAAAAAAAAACATTAAAAAATAATTGTTGCATGTCTCAGTATCCCAATTTCAAGTTGTACTTCAGAGCTATAGTAAAAGCAAATAAACCCCACAAGTTACTGCCATAAAACACAAACATCCTCTTCAACAAATGGTGCTGGTCAAACTGGATGTCTGCATGTAGATGAATTCAAAGAGATCCATATTTATCACTCTGAAGTAAAATGAATGCCACATGCATCAAAGAACTCAATATAAAACTACAAACACTGAACCTCATAGATGAGAAAGTCGGGAATAGCCTAGAAGACATTGACACAGGAGATGACTTCCTCAACAGAATGCCAGTAGTTTAGCCATTAATATCAACAACTGAAACATGGGACTTCATGAAACTAAAAAGCTTCTCTAAGACAAAGAACACCATCATTTAACAAAGTGGCAGCCTATAGATAAGAAAATAGTTTTTGCAAACTCTATTTCCCATAGTGGACTAATATCCAAAATATGTAAACAGTAAAGAAAAAAAGAGAAGATAAAGAAAGGTGGACGACTCCTGAGGCTCCTGTGGAATAACATCCAAGTTGACACCTGAAGCTGACCTCCAGCCAGGGCATGTTTGTTCACATATATGTACAAGCAGTTACACATACACATGCAAGGGAACACAAATACACAGTCACTCCCATGTATACACACACACATACAAAGAAAAAAAGTTAAGCAGAAGAGTCACAAATATCCAGTTGGTATAAATAATAGGTTTAGACTCTGATGAATAAATAAATACAGATTTGCATCTCAGAACGTGCTGCTCTTACCTATATAATAGAGAGACATTAGAATTAATTTTAAGTTATTTGAGGTTTTAAAGCATATGTGGGAAAATTATATGTCTATAAGTATTTGAACATTTTGGTTAATTGTATGCAAATGATAAGAGAAGAAAAATGTGATAGAAACACGATTATCTGGAATGAAAATGTGAAAAGCTGATTACTGAGGACAAGAGCACTACCCAGCTAAGAGGCTGCATCTGAAGACTGTCCATCAAGAAAATGATTTCCCTGTATTACCTGGACCAACAAATGCTGGATGCTCAGGATTTTAAAATAAAATAGTATTGGTAAATAATTCACAAAATGCAATATTTTACATTTACAGAATGTAAGTTAAATAATTTTTAATATAGCATATTACAAAATTAAATTATTTTTAATATAGCATAATATAGGCTTGTGAAGCCAACACTGTTTTAATTCCAGAACTCTTTTTTATAGTTTCATACATACTGAGGTCATATTCATACCCATCACCTTTTTATTCCTGCTGAACAACCCCTTTGTAACTAGTCCCATCTCTCGGCATGCCATAGTTATTTATTTGTTTTCTTCTTTGTTTAAATTTTATTTTATTTAGTTAACATTTTTATCATTTCTTTTACATATTGAATACAGTTTCCCCTCTCCCCTTTCCTCTCATTCCCCTGCACACTCCCTTTTATGTTCCTCCACGTCCACTCCTCCTCCATCACCATTCAGAAAGGAAGTAGCCTAGAGTAGCACTGGGCAGCTTATGTAAACATAAATTTTAGGCATCCGTTTGGCTCCATTTAGTAAAACATCAGGAGATTACTTGCAGTGCCTGTGTGTATTTATCCATGGACTTTTGAATAGGTTTACAGTATCAGCGATGGATTCTGTTCAATGGAACAGATCTTATATCCAATTAGAAAGTTGTTGGTTTCTTCCCCAAAATAGCCATTTTACTACTGAACCAGTGGGCATGTTTTGCCTGGCAGGTCAGTATTGTAGCACACAAGGTCCACAGCTGGGTAAGACTGCTGATGTCTTTTCTTTTCTTCCCTAGTAACCTGCTTAGCAACTTCTGATTCTATAAAAGCAAGTTGGCGGGGAGGAAGCTGACAGCTCAGTTCCTGTTTGATTTCTCTGTTACTTCAACTCTAGTACAGGCTGATGATATCACACTGGGCAGATTGAGGAGAAAAGGTCATGGGGTTATAGAGTAAAACTCTGTCACACAAAAGAAAAACAGTGTGTGTGCGTGTGTGTGTGTGTGTGTGTGTGTGTGTGTGTGTGGAGCACAGTCCTAATTTTATGTGTTAAAGCATCTATCTAATATGCCAGGTGAAAATTTTGCTGTTATATAGTTACAGAGATGGTCTAAATGATAGAGAAAATCACAAAGCCCAAAAGTGTGTCACATTAAAAAGAAGCAATGTTATGATAATATCATTAATTTCATTTCCATTGTAAATCAACGTCACATAGAAAATTTAGTATAATCTAGAGTGAAAGAAACATTTTTCAGTGCCCATTAGGTCATTCAAACTCACCTTTGAATTCAGATACTATCTAGAAAGAGGTCTGTAATATTTCCTTTGTTCTGATGTCAAATCCCTTAATTTATATGTATATTCTTTCTCACAGTAGCATAGTACAGCAGTGCTTCCTTAAATTGCTTTAATGCACGTTTTCCTTTTCAAATATCATTAGCTATTTTACCAAGAAATCATGGCACAGAGATTTCAAATGCTGCACTGAAGGTTCACAGACAATAGGATGTCATGACAGTTTTATGCTACTTTTGTTTAATTGTATGGTGTCTGTTGTTTGCTTTTCTTCTGGGCCATTGAAGGGTCAAACTGAGAAGGTACTGCATTAATTTGTACGTTCATTTAATAAACACCATGCTTTAGGTTCTATTGAGGTGAATCAACTTCTCATTCCATTTCTTCCTTTCTTGAAGACTTTGCTGTCTACCTCAGCATTAACACCCCATGCCTATCTTCTAGACTTAACCCTGGTAGAACAAGTAAAGAAGTATGCAGATCTCCACACAGTGTTGTTCAGAACAAGCAAGCATACTATGGGCACTCAACGTAATTCCTAAAATCTGGTAGCCACACATAAAAAGTGTAAAAAAGTAAACATAATTTTCTTACTCCAATACATCTGGGGCTGGAGATTCAGCTCCGTGGTATAGTATGCCTACCAAAGTAAAAGGCCCTGGGTTCAGTGCCCAGCTCGGGAAAAACAAACATCAACATATCCAAAATATGGCAATTTCTACTAAACAAATTACACAGAAAATACTATAATCAATAATACAGAAATATAATTAATTACATAAAAATGATAAAACATTGCAGAAATTATAAATTGTTTACATTTTGGTACTAATATTTAATTAGTACCAAATCTGAAGAATTTCCAAGCTTTAGGTAGACTCTTGAAGAATTATCATGGAGTTTGCTAATTAAGCCCTGTTCTCATAATCTCTGTACAATTTTTTATTACTTGAAATCTGGGGTTCTTTTTTTAACAAACTCTGATTTTTTTTATTTTCTCATTCTATTCTGACATTATTTTACTTTACAATTTTGATGGCTAACTGTGTGTGTGTGTGTGTGTGTGCGTACTGCTGGAGAAAAAAAGGCTTCAGATTTCTCTTACGCCAACATTACAGGTAGCTGTGAGCAGAATAGCCTGACATGGGTGCTGGAAATTGAACTCAGATCCTCTGTGAGAACATTACAAGTCTCTAACTGATAAGCCATCTCTCCAGGCCATGACCTCTTATATTCTATAGAGCTTTATTGTAGCGAGGGAGGACCAACCATCGATTCCAAACATTACACGACACATCTTGAGCACAAGCATTATTAATAGCCATGTTCACAGAAGTCACTCTGTCATTTTTATCTATTACAAGCCCTCTATTTTCTCATGAATGCAGGGTCTCTTATTTTTATTCAAATGCTAAAATCCAGCACCTTCACATGTCCTTTTCTAAGCTGTATGATGAGATCCTGCCATAAACTGACAGACTTCTTTCATTTCACCTACTTGTCTGGTAGAATTTCTTCATATCATTGGTGCAAATAAATATAATTATATCATTCCGCGTATCAAATGAGACCTCTTTGAAATTTTTTAAAGGTTTTGTCTTCCCTCAGATAAATGTTGTTGTGTGAAGCTCAACTCAAGCTGTTATAGTCATAAAATAAATGTCTTCTGCACCTTAAAAAAAAAAAAAAAGAAAAACACCAAAAATTTCAGTTGCTAAATTTCTAATGTACACTCTCTTAGATTATAGTCCAAATTCAGGCTCTTTCTCAGGAAGGGCTCCAAAAGCTGGGAACTAGAAATATCCCACAGTTCCTCAGACCTCAGTTCGTTATTCCTTTTAGAATTTACTGTCCAAAAGTGCTCTTTTAAGTCAATAGATAAAGAGAAGAATATAACACCATTTCCCCCTTTTGTTACTTTAGAATGGAAGCAATAGACATCAGTTTTGTATATGTTCTATGAGTCACTCTCTGACAAGCGAAAGTCTGTAAATGTTGGCACAGTTGTTGAGGAGTTTCGTAGAATCACTTGCTGTGGATCGAAAATGAACACACATCTTTGACAGGTACCAACTCCTCTGCCACAGGTTCTGTTTCTTCCGAATTCACAGAGGATCTTGCTAATCTGAGAAGTAGTGGAGGTACACTTCCTAGAAACATGGAGACCTGCTTCTACTTTGGATTCTAGCACCAGAAAATCAATTTCTTTGAATCAATTTTCCTTCCACGAAAAAGCTGTTAGAGACTGCGACAGAAATTGGAATTTTTTTCTTTAAATCTTTATTCTCTTATTCTTTTAACAGCAAAACTCCAGTTTTCTTTGATGAACAATTAATAATTTATTCAACAAAAAATGATATATTCCATGTTGAGCTAAATATATAATTTGTTAGTTTTTCACCAATGACAAGATCACTAATTTATTATTATTTTATTTAGTTTTTTGATATTTTTCTTTTATCTTTGAAATTATAACATAATTATACATTTTCTCATTTTATTTTTCTCCCTCTAAGCCTTCATGAATACCAATATCTTTTCTTTCTTTCAAATTCATGTTTTACTTTTTATTAACTGTTGTTACACACACATTTGTATATGTGTGGAAGCCCAAAAAATGTGAGCTTATTTCCACCTTGACCAAAGTTCACACGGTTGGAAAATTATACCATAGGCATAGATGAGTAATGAGGGCTCAGAAATAAATGATAATAGATAATAAAAAAAGAAAGAAAGGCAGAGCAAAAACTAAGGAAGAAAACTGTAAATAATAATTGTAAATATGGGTCAAGGAAATAATACTCAACTATCTGTATAGTTGCTGGGATGTATTTTTGATAGCTAGGGGAGCTGAAATGGAGCAAAAGCAAATTCAGTGATTTTTAGAGTTTGTAAATATTATATTCCCACCCCCATGTTGGCAGAGCACCCACCAGAGTCTTTGGGCTGCTGCAGAACTCAGAGAGTCAAAGTACAGCCTCGCCTTTGCCCTGAGAAGCTGTAATGCTATGGTAACCAAGTCGCAACCTCTGCTGCTGCTGAGCAGGTGGGAAGAGCGAAGGGAGTACGAACTCAGGCCCAGCAATGTCCTGGGTTATTGCTGAGACTGTGGTAGTCGTGGTCTGTGCTGAGACTGCTGAACATAACCTGTGCCCAGGAAATGAGGGTCCAGCCTTCTGCTCCCAAGTACCCGAGCAGGACTGCCAAACAACAGAGATCATGGCTTGAACCACAACTATGAGCCCAGATTCTGATTCCTGGCATGACTGCCAAGGTGTAAAAAGATAGGAACTGCAGCTCTGTCTGTGAAAATGTAAATGAGGAAGTCAAGCCTGTCAGCTAGGAGGACTGTAACTTGGATTAGAAAAAAAAAAAAAAAAAAAAAAAAAAAAAAAACAAA
>NW_026067919.1:3879512-3904978 GCF_014885135.2 Alexandromys fortis
AAAAAAAAAAAAAAAAAAAAAAAAAAAAAAAAGCTTAAAACTTTTAAAAAGACATACAATGGTGAAAACCTTATTTAAAATAATCCTACAGGAGATCTCGAGTCACTAAAAGAAATTCTTAAAGGGAACAATGATTCAAACTCCACTAGAGAGTTTACAGAAACTGTCAAACAGTTACTCACACAGGTAGAGCGTGCTATGCAGAATCAGCAAGCAAGTATGTTATATTGATTATGATCAGCCTTGGCATGATGTGGGATTCCCTTCTGTATGCTGTGAATATATCTTATTACCCTTGATTAAGAAAGAAGCTGCTTCAGTCAATAGATCAGCAGAATAAAGCCAAAGGGATATCTGAAAAGAGATATATAGAGTAGGCAGAGTCAAGAAGATGCCATGTAGCTGCCAAACAATAAAGACGCCAGAATGACAGTAACTTACCAGTACGTCACAGCTTCATGGCAAAACACAAATTAATAGAAATAGGTTAGTTTAAATATATAAGAGTTAGCAAAAATATGTATGAACTATTGTCCAATCAGTGTTGTAATTAATATAGTTTCTGTGTGATTATTCAGGTCTGGAATGATTGTAGTCATGTTAGTTTGATTTTCTAGATGTACAGAGATGTATGTCAGATAGATAGACACTATTAAAACCTTTCAAAGACTACAATATATAGCATTTTAAATGTTTTAATAATTTAGGACTTTCATGACAGTGAGACATGTTTGCTCCTGGCATCACAAATTACTTCAAGAGGAAGATGGGCACCGGAGAGGCTCCTTATGTAGCTTTCTAGCCATTTGGAACAAAAACTGTTCTTGCCTAGACTGCTTTATGCTGTGTGAACTGGATATGCAAGACCCACCGAGAAATGACTGTTAAACTTGCCAAAATGTAAGACCGTTCTTAGGGGTTCTTGCTTTATGGAAGAGTCTGCCAGACATTCTGCAGGATACAAAAGAAAGTGACTGAACTGTCTTTGAAATTTCCTGTTTCATGGAAAAGTCTGCTGGATTCTATGGGCCTCTAGGCTAAACATGGATGCCCCAATGGTACAGAAGAATTTTGGGTGACTATCCAGGCAGCGAAAAGTCTCTGTCAATTCTAGAATTTTGGAATTTGCTTAAAATGTACTTCCTGTTTACTTAGGTAATATTATAGCCTTCTGGAGTCTTTGGTGGAGTTGAAGAATAAATAAGTATAGTTATAGTTTTCCTTAGATATGATAAAAGATCAAATAGATATTAATATTGTAACTGTAATTCTTGCTTGATACCCATCTTGTTATATGTAATTTTACTATGTTAAAGTTCAAACTTCCTTTTAATTTAAACCGAAAAGGGGAGGTGATGTGGAATTTCCCTCTGTATGCTGTGATTACCATTGATTAACAAAAAAAAAAAAAAAAAACTATTTTGAACCTATAGCAGGACAGAACTTAGTTATGCTTGGAAAGCTGGGCTGAATGCTGGGAAAAAAATGGAGAGAGTCAGTGAGAAGCCATGTAGACCCTGCCGGAGACAGACACTGGACAGAACTTTACACAGTACTTTACCCAGTAAGCCACAGCCACATGATGAGACACAGATTAATGGACATTGGTTAAATTTATATGTAAAGAGCTAGCCAATAAAAAGCTAGAGATAATCGGCCAAGCAGTGATTTAATTAATATAGTTTCAGTGTAATTATTTCAGTGCTAAGCATCTGGGAACCAACAAGTGGCCTCCTCCAACAGGTAATATCATAAAGCAATAATGAATAAAATCTATTTTTCTATGTTTTATTACAGGGGGAATTTTTGGATGACTCATACATAATATCTACTGTCAATCAGTGTGATTTCTATGGCAACTTTTCTCTAATGAGTAAATGAGCATGAAAGATTAAGGTGCACTTCCTGTCCATTGGGCTCAGACATTCTCAATGAGCAGTACAGTGGCTTCAGTCCCTATGTCTAAAACATTCAAATATTAATTTTTTGTAAAGGTAGTCACTAATAATCTGCCTCTGTGAATATGTTCATAGTTTCTTTTAGTTTTGTATACTCTTTCCCAACTTATTGATGCATCATGAGCCATAAAAGCCCTCTTGGGAAGATTTAAGAGACTATGCATAAGTTACTTTTGTTTCAAGATATAGCAAACACAACCATTTACACTCTTTTCCTCCAATGCTATTTTAGTTCACAAGAAATAATTGTTACTTAATAACTTCTCTGCAAGACATGCTTCAAATCACTGTTTTATGAAAGCTACCAGTTATAGACTTATCCCTTGTTATGGTTGACTCATGGAAGACAACCTCCTTTATGACAATCAAAGCAGAAGCTTTGAGTTTGTTTCACAGACAGCTGTCCACATGCCTATTTGTACATAGGAAAGGTGAAAATAAACTTATATTTCAAGTAAATGACCCACTGATTCTGGCAATTAACTGACTGTCAT
Organism: Alexandromys fortis; assembly: GCF_014885135.2. Classification (NCBI taxonomy): domain Eukaryota; kingdom Metazoa; phylum Chordata; class Mammalia; order Rodentia; family Cricetidae; genus Alexandromys; species Alexandromys fortis. Next base: position 3,881,965 of record NW_026067919.1, read on the forward strand.
AGGTATTCAATTATCTAATTAACTGCTAAATCTGTTCCCTGTGTTCAAATTTCTATTACAGTTCTTTTTATTATGAGATATTTGCTTTGAGTATTCTTACTTGAAATACATAAGTTTGATAAAAGTTCTTTTATAATTTTCATATTTAAAGACTCATACTTATAGATGAAGGCATTCTGTATAAAACATGGAAGATGGACATGGATGCTAACTTCTTGTGATGATTTGTTCTGGCCCAACTGCTTATTATGTGTGCAGATGTAAAATGTGTGTCCCAGATCATCTGTTTGTAATGCAAACTGACAGGTTTTACTTCACTTTATGTAGTCAAAATAATTCAGGTGTCTACTTTGACCACAACATGATGAATGCTATACAGTGACAGCTGAATGTGCCTGTGTATACTCATTTCATAACATTTAGAACAGGTAGAACCTTTTTCTCAAGCTTCAAGTGAATTTTTCCCTTGGTACCAAGATGGTATAAACAATATTATTTTCCTTCATTGCCTCCAAAAATATTGTATCTGTGAGTGATATGTTCAAGATTATGGGATCTACTTCAGCAGATGTGGGCAAAAATCACTCTTTGAACTTATGTAAGGTTTACATAGAAAAACTCATAGGGTTTGATAAAGACCCAATTTCTACTCACTTTATATTAGAAAATTTTACTCTTTCTGATACCAGAAATATGCTTTGTTTTACAAAACAAGTAACTTTGAAAGCATTTTCCCAACATAGGGCAATAAAACACCCATACACAGTTTGGGCATGAAGATAAGACTTACACCATCCAAACAAATATGTCAAAAGCACAAACAGAGAAACACAAGGAAAGAGTCTTTCACAAATATGAGCTGCATATGTCAACAGAGGCACATTTTACAGTGTCATTTCTTTAAATTCTAAGTAAATAACCTGAACATTTTTAAAGACCAGAAGGCATACCCATCTGTGCTGTGTTCTCAGCCCACAAACGTTCCTTGTAAACCCACCTGCACATGAACATCTTCAAGGAGTTGAGTTTATTGTTTTGTGGTGCTGTCTATTTACTGGCTTGTCGGTTATCTGGGATCATCATTTTAATGCTTAAATATAGAACCTAATTCACTCAACTGTTGGGTATTAGCCACTGTTGAGTTGTAGCCTTTCATGATTTTCTGACATGTTCCCCCTTCTTTTTCTGTCTAGTTTCAGCTCCTCAGCAGCACTTGTGCTTTATTCTCCCAGATATCAAACTCAGTTTCCTGTTTATATTCAAGAGACCCACACTTCAGAATAGATCATTATACACAAAGATGTTTGCAGTGTCTTTTCATGCATTATGTATCTACTAATCCATGCTGCCATCTTTTTATAGATCTGCCATTCTACCTAGAAACCAACATTTCCTTCAAATTTATTCACACTGGTCCCCGAACTGAAATGTCATTTTTATTTTGTTTTGTTGTTATTGTTTGTAGAACTGTGGTGTGGGAAGTCCTTCTGTATATGTGTTGCTTTTATTGGTTAATCGGCCAATGGCTTAACAGAATATAGCCAGGCTGGAAGAGATGTATAGAGAGAGAGTGTACAGAGTCAGAGAGAAGCTATGTAGCCCCACTGGAGACAGATACTGGATGAAAAACTTGCCAGTAAGACCCAGCATGTGGCGATACAAAGACGAATAGAAACGGGTTAACCAAAAATATAAGAGTTAACTAGCAATACACTTAAGCTATTAGCCAAACAGTATTGCAATTAATACAGATTTTTGTGTGGTTATTTTGGTAGTCTGAATGGCCAGGAAATGAATGAGTGGCCTTCAACAATAGTACTGGGAATTAGAACTTGAACCCTACAAGATAGGTATGAACTCCAGAAATTAGGCATGTGCTCAGCCCTCTTTAGTTTTTTTTTTTTTCATTTTGAGATAAGAGTTTACTTTTTAACCCAAGCTGTCCTTAAACTCATTCTATAACCAATGTGGTCCTCAAAATGTGATCTTTCTGCTTCAGCCACCAAAGTACCCAGGATAATAGGCCTTGTACACTTTTTACAAACTTACCAGAAGACTTTATTACTGTTTTATGGCACTTACATATTAAATTTTCACCTACCATAAAAATTTATAGCTGATAATAAAATTAACTTATAAGCCTTTGCATAATACAAACTGTATATTTATCTTTATTCTTTCTTCATAACAATGACGAAGAAAGAAGATTTATAGAGATAAGTTAGCTGTTCAGTAAAATTGATTAGATGATTTATTCAACAGCGATTTATTAAGCTCTTATAATATACTTTATGTAGGCCTAACCTAAGAATGTAAATATATGAGATGCAGAAAAGTAAAATATATTGTTCAGGGCAATAAAAAACCCCATTGGGCCAGGGATAGACTGTTAAATTTCCAAATTTTACATGGGAATATTATAAAGGAAAAATTTTAAGTAATAGTACTAAAATATATTTGCTTGTGTGACATCTGGGTTATAGTCTAAAATGATTCCAATAATCTCAGACATTAGATTCAAGTTCACTTTGTAGTTCTCAAATTCTAAGACTAACACTAACTCTTTTCTAGTAATGCTTTCAAAGCCTGTCTTCAATTATTAAAGAACAGAGCATCTGAATTCTCTTTTCTATGTCTGTCTTATAACCACAGCAAGGAATGTGACTCAGCACTGGGTTGTCTGTTTCTGTGAAGACTATGGGGAAGTATTGTTGTTTTGGTCTTGATATAACACAAAGGAACAATTGAAAATACACTGATTTAAGGTTTTGATCATGATTCCGTAAGATTGTAATTACTAGGATAGTAAAACTTGCACCTGCAACTCCCTCTTTCCTCTCCTGTACCCCCATACATACATACACACAAGCAGAGTGAAGCAATGCATTGGGAATCAAACAGACTCCTACTGACACTCTTGATGATATAATTAGGCTTGAAGAAATCTTTTTATAAAGTTGTTATTGGTTTCTGGATGGAAGAGCAGATCTCTCAAAAATACCCTAGTTTGTTTGACATAGCAAGGAAGAATGTCTTAGATAGAGGTATTTATAATTTGATTTGTTTAGTGTTTTTATTGATAGCTAACTGAACCTGAATGAGTCCAAATATGTAAGAATGATGAGATCAATACATAGGATGAAGAAGAAGAGTAGGAGGTAATTAAGGAACTTTGTAAATATCACTGAGCATATGAGAGAAAAGTCATAGGGAAGAAGGATGAACTTGAATTAGAGATATTTTATAATATGATTCTTAAAAGGTAATGTTAGAATAAATGTGTTGTATGGACTGCTACTTGAGAAGAGGGTTTACAGATATCAAGCAAAAGAGTCTGGAGATCAAATAATAACTTGGAGTGGCATTATGATTTATTAATTTAAAAAAGCTCTATTCTGCTAAAATGGAATGTATGCTTTTCCCTGGGGGGAGTGAGTTGACAATCTTCTTTTTCATTGAAGCATTTTTTGGAACAGCTGTCTCTGTAAATGTTATAGAAAAGTTAGGACTTGGATACAGTAGAATATTATTTTAAGATGTGTTATATTTGTTGATGCTGTGGAAAATTTGTTTTAATGATGTAAAGATATGTTGCATTCTTTTATGTTGCATTTGTTTAACTCTGTGAGGCTGTGATTCTTTGTCTGTATAAAATACCTGATGATCTAAGGAAGAGTTGAATGGCCAATAGCAAGGCAGAATAAAGCATAGGTAGGGCAGGCAGGCAGAAAGAATAAAGAGGATAAATCTGGGAAAAGAGAAGGAGGAGCAAGAAAACAAGGAGAAAGGATGCTAGGGGCCAGATATCCAGCTACACAGCCAGCCAGGGAATAAGAGTCAAAGTAAGGTATATATNAAGCCTGGAGGCAAAAAGTAGATAGGATAACTTAGTTAAGAAAAGCTGGCAAGAAATTAGCTGAGGAAAGGCCAGGCATTTATAATTAAGAATAAGCCTCTGTGCATTTATGTGGGAGCTGGGAGATAGGCCCTCCAAAAAAGTCAAAAGAGTAAAGATACAAAGAGCAACATTTGGGTCATATGTATTTGGTACAATCCCTGGAAGGAGTTGTAACATTATAAATAATAAAAACCGACTTGAGTTTTTGCCTTGCATGAGGAGAGAGTAATGTTATTCTCTGTTGAGACAAATTTTTTTTGAAAGATCATCATTTTGTCCATGGACCTACTTTAGTTTCCATGTCCCAAAGGGCACCCAAAGTTCACAATTTCCCAGTAGTTATGTAAATGGCAATTAATCTGAAGAGCATAAGAAAATATGTTTGAACATGTGGAGACGCAACAAACTTTATGAGCAGAATTCTGGTAGCACAGCCATTAAGATCATATAAACACATTTTTACTTTATACTTTCAACTTCCAATTTGCTTATGACATACTGTTTATCAAGGTGCGTCTCTGCCAAAAAGAGCAAACATAGGTTTTCTTTCAGATTAACCATATATTAAAAAATAGTTTGACTGATTAAATATTAAGGTATATTTTATTTGATTGGACTTTGAATTCATGGGCCAATACTGGCAGTTTTCAGCCTAAATTGTCCACTACGGGTCGCAGGTAACTTTTTGTCTTTCACATCTAAAATAACAGTTCAAGTTGGTATTAGTTAGTTTCTAAAATCTTTGTACCATTACCATAGATCTGTAAAACTCTTAAGTTCATCAATAACGTGGAACAAGAGCATTCTGGGTCCATCCATGCTTTCTTTTTCTAGTGATAGTTAAACTTGTAAGCAGATGCTAAGAAGAGACGAAAAACACATGAATTACAACCAGGTTTTGGAAGCTGCTGAGATGAATAGGATGATGAATTTAATGACATAAAGGAATTTTCTAGTGAGTATTGTTGAGACATGGAATACATCAAAAATTATTTGCTGTACTTTAATTTTAATTCAAAGATTTATTAAAATATAAGGGGCATTAGCCAATTAAGGAATAATTAAAGAAGAACAGGATTTTTGTTTGAGGTGGACACTGCATAAAAACAAGCTAAATTTAAAATTTCATTGGAAAAATAGCTTTGAGAAAAATAAAAGTGTAGTAGAAGGTATTTTGAAATTAAACATTTTAAGCATAATATAAACACTGCTTTTAAAGTATTTTGATAACATGAACAACTGTGTACACATGATGTCTAGATTAGCAGTAAAATTGCAAGGAAATAATTGAAAGGCTTTTCTCATATAGCAAATTTGAAATTTCCTTGTGTTTATGAGTTTCCTTTTGAGTTCAATATCAACCATTCTAAGTTGATATTAGATTTAGATAATTTACTTAAAATGTGATAGTTGCACTCCTGCCAGGGAAACAGATAGGCTGACTAGAAGCTTCACTGATCTTTTTGCTCCTCCAGTTCTAATCCTCCATATCATCCCCAGCTTTGCAGGAGAAGGTCTGTGTGGTCTCCTTTTCCTCTGTTAACTCATCCCAAATGGATCGCATGATCATCTTCTCCTACCTTCCTCCCATAACTCAACTCATTATGCTTCCTCCAACACCAGCAGACATTCACTGGGAACACACCAGCTGAGCAGGTCAGGGCAGCATAACCTAACTGAAGACCTATTCCCTCCTTTCCTCCAACCCCATTAGCACTGCTAGCTTTGTCACAGAACACCTGGTTCAGACTTCCTTTGCACCTTTTCCCCCAACACACTCACCACTGTGGCTCCCTCAAACATTCCCATGTTCATCTCCCTTGCATTACATTTTGTTTTATAACACTGCCAAACTCCTAAAGCAAAACTTCCTGAATATTAGAGACATTATGAAAAGACCAAATATAAGAGTAATAGGAATGGAGGTAGGAGAAGAAACAGGTCAAATGCCCAGACAGTATTTTCAACAAAATAATAGGGAAAATAAACATTCCTAACTTAAAAAAGGAAATGTCTATAAAGCTATAAGAAACATATGCAACAAAAATTAGAAAAGAAAGACCCCGCTCCTCATAATAATAAAAATACTAGCTGTACAGAACAACGGAAGATTATTAAAAACTGCAAGGGAAAAGACAAGGCAACATGTAACAGATGAGCTTTTAGTGGTGACTCTAAAAACCAGAAGGAGCTGGGCAAATGTGCTACCGTTTCAAAGAAACCACAGATGCCAGCCCATACTACTATACTGAGCAAAATTTAAAATCACTGTAGATGGAAAATGTAAGATATTCCATGATAAGGCTAAATTTAAACAATATGTATTAACAATTCAGCTCTATATAAGATACTAGATGGAAAACTCCAACGTAATGAAGTTCACTACACTCATGAAAATAGAATAAATAGAAAATCTCAGACAACAAAATCAAAAGAGGGAAACATACACACCACCAACAACAACAAAAACAACACCAATAAAAAATAACAGGTGCCATCATTTATAAAGGTTTGGGGGGCCAGAGGCTGGTCCCATGAGACAGAGAAAACTTGGGTGAAGTTTATTTAATGGCTTCTGAAGGGGAAGGGGAAAAGGGAAGGGAGGAAGGAAAGAAAAGGTAGAAGAAAGAGAGATAGGGGGAAAGTGGCAGTAGTTACCTCTTCAGAAGAGCAATGGAAAGTGAGAGAAAAGGCTGGAGAGGAAGCCAGTGGTCCACTTGCCTTGGCGGAATTGGGTTGGGAGTGGGTGAGGCTTGTTGCTTAAAGGGACAGGGTACCCAGGAGACAGACCAGGCCAGCAGATTATAACAGTCCCATCTTTTTCTTATAATAAAAAAGCAGGAAGTTAGGCATAGCAGGTTGAGGGAATTAGGAAGATAGATTCCCAAGACTGCTTCCTGCTTATTTGTGGGCATTGTCTTGTGGGGGCGCTGAGAAAGCTGGGGGCTAGTCACATCATGGGTTAGCTGGTACTTTACTCCTGTCCAGGGTTTATATATGGGACTGTCTGGTGTTTCTTCGACCTGGAAAGGTGTTGGCAGAGCAGAGAACAAAGTTAAGTTTAGGAAGAAAAAAATTTCAGGACCAGGCATTTGAGAGAGGTGTATCTGACCTGTTTAAGGTGGATCCTTCAATTCAGCTCCCTGGAACTTACAAGAAAGTTTTGAATTTGTGAAAACATAAGTTTTAGACATATTATGTCAGAATGTCTGTGACAGATGTTTTTGTATAATGAAAAGTATTTTTAAGATAATGAAAGGCAGCTTGAGAGAGAAATTTGATAACTTGTATTTGTCCTCACACCTTTATAACTTGCAGGCACACACAAGGTACTTGGAAACAAAAGTCACCCACAAAACCCAGTAGCCTTCCTATATACAAATGACAAATAGACCAAAAAGGACATCAGAGTATCAAAATCTTTTACAATAGCCTCAAATAATATAAAATAGGTTGGGGCACCTCTAAATAAGCATGATAAAAACTTCAAGTCTTCAAAGAAAGAAATTGAAGATAATTTCAAAAGATGGAGAGATCTCCTATGTTCAAGGGTCTCATCCTATCAAAAGCAATCTAAAGATTGAGTACAATCTTTATCAAACTTCCAACACATTTTTCATAGACCTTCAAAGGACAATTCTCAACTTCATATGAAAAAAAAAACAAAAAACCCAAGATATCTTAACATAATCCTGAAGATATTGTACCCACCAGACTTCCCATGATATCTATTTTATTTTCTCTATCAGGCAGATCCAAATGCTCCCCCTCACCCCGCGCCAAATCCCAATCTGTACCTAACTTTGTCCAGTTTACAGACTGTAACTTGTTTGTCATTTATCTAGTAGCTAATATCTAGGTATAAACAAACACATACCATACTTCTCTTTCTGGGTCTGGGTTACTTCTTAAAGGATGATTATTTTCTAGTTCCATTCATTTGCCTAAAAAATTTATGATGTCATTTTTTAACTGAGTAATAATACATTGTGAAAACATACCACATTTTCTTTATCCATTCTTCTGTTAAGTGACATCTAGGTTGTTTCTGGTTTCTGACTATTATATGTAAAACAATATAGAACATGGCTGAGCAAGGGTCCTTTTAGAAGTATTTGAAGGTTCATCTGGGGAAGAGGGGGGGATATAAGGATGATAGAAGGAATGGGAGAAGATAAAGCTGGGATTGAGGGGCATTTGAGGCATATTATATGAACAGTGTAGTGAAAAATTCCTTAAATATATAACAGAGATACAAATGAAGTCTCCTACTAATTAGAGAAATGGAATCCCAACTGGCCATCTCTTGCCACCAAATGCAGCTCCCAATACCAGGACTGGGTTACAACCAATTGAGTTGTCTAAAGGATTCCCATAGAAATCCTCAAACAATATGAATATCCTTGATCCCCATATGTTGTCTTATTGCTATTGCTAGAACTTCAAGCACACTATATTGAAGAGGTATGGAGAAAGTGGACAGCCTTGTTGTGTTCCTGATTTTAGTGGGATGGCTTTGAGTTTTTCTCCGTTTAATTTAATGTTAGCTGTCGGCTTGCTGTAAATAGCTTTTATTATATTTAGGTATGACCCTTGTATCCCTAATCTCTCCAAGACCTTTATCATAAAGGGGTGTTGAATTTTGTCGAATGCTTTTTCAGCATCTAATGAAATGATCATATGTTTTTTTTTTTCTTTCAGTTTATTTATATGGTGGATTACATTGATAGATTTGAGTATAAGAAGGTGAACTCATATAGGCATCCTCCTGGATATTAACCTTCATCAGGCAATGAAAGGAGACAGAGACAGACACCCACATTGGAGCACTGGACTGAAATCCCAAAGTTCAAATCAGGAGCAGAAGGAGAGAGAGCATGAGCAAGGAACTCAGGACTACGAGGGATGCACCCACACACTGAGATAATGGGGATGTTCTATAGGGAACTCACCAAGGCCAGCTGGCCTGGGTCTGAAAAAGCATGGGATAAAACCGGACTCGCTAAACATAGCAGACAATGAGGACTACTGAAAACTCAAGAACAATGGCACTGGGTTTTGATCCTACTGCATGTACTGGCTTTGTGGGAGCCTAGGCAGTTTGGATGCTCACCTAACTAGACCTGGAAGGAGGTGGGTGGTCCTTGGACTTCCCACAGGGCAGGGAACCCTGATTACTCTTCAGGCTGATGAGGGAAGGGAACTTGATTGGGGGAGGGGGAGGGAAATGGGAGGCGGTGATGGGGAGGAGGCAGAAATCTTCAATAAATAAATAAATAGAAAAAAAAAGAAATCTTCAAACAACCCAAGCTGTTGCCAAGACAGTAAGTTGCTGTCCACAATTGAAACTGCAACCCCAGTGCTGGAAACAATACCCACACAACTGATTGAACATGGAGATGTCCAGCTAATGTCTACACATAACCTTCATTATGTCTAAATGTCTTTTTTATGGGAAGGTACATTGCATACCACCAAAAGAGAAACACAAACACCAAGCTACCCTCAAATTCTTTGATCTACAGTTGATGTGGGATAATGCACTTATGGTCTGTAAAGATTTGCCACTTTTATTGGTTTAATAAAATACTGATCAACCAATAGCCAGGCAGGAAGTCAAGGCAAGGTGACAAGACTAGGAAAATTCTGGGAAGAGGAAAGTCTCAGTCTGCAGGCATTAGCCAGAAGCAGAGGAAGTAAGAAGAGAATGTCTCACTGATGAAGGGTACCAAGCCATGTGTCTAAACATAGACAAGAATTATGTGTTAATTTAAGTTGTAAGAGTTTGTTAATAATAAGCCTGAGATAACAGACCAAACAGTTTATAATTAATATAAGCCTCTATGTGTTTCTTTGGGACTGAATAGTTGTGGGACCAGGCAAGACAGAAACTTATATCTACTTACAATCTGTCCTCCCTGGAAAATATGCCAGGGAAATGGTGGAAAAAAATCTTGTAGGAGTAACAAATCAACATTATGTTTGGCATAGGGCACATTTCACAAGATTGAAGTTGTTGAATTTCATTGACCTGTGTAGATCTTGTCTGTTGGATTGGGATCTGAGAATCTGAAAGAATGGGATAGACTACAGACTAATGGTGTAAACAGCCTGGCTTCAGTTTCAGTGTACTTTATACACTACTTTTATACACAAATGAAACATAAAAAACAATGATCCAAAGAAGGTTGTTTGAGTTCAGAAAAAAACATGACCAGAAAAGCATTTAAATTATCTTCAGTAAGCACATACTAAATATTAACAGAGCAGCCTTCTCCCAGAACTCTCTCAGAACAGATCAATGTAAACAGAGTTGTCTGGCGTGTACTATAGATTATATCTAGGTCTAGGAAAACATGAATATAAGGCAAAAGGCCATATCCAGATTCATATACTGATCAAATTAGGATCTATAGCTGCATTTTGATACCCAACAAGAAAAAAAACATGTCATAAATTGAATGCAAATATTTGTCATGGGAGTATGAAATCACATCCAAGAACAATCCAGGGAACAAAATGCACTTGAGGTAATGGCTCTCTGCCTTTTTTCTTGGAGGTTCTTTCATATTTCTCCAAAGCATTTTTCACCATGGGTCATTCTTTTGACATTGTTCAGATAGAAACCATATCCAATATTGCTTAGATTACCAAGAGTCAGAAACTAGATAGCTCAGAGACCTATGGTAAAATCAAATAGCACTTGTCTTTTAAAAAATAAAGAAAAATGAAAAGAAAGAACGGAAAAAGTAATACTAAAATACCTTGTAATGATGTCCTTCTATACTTATAGATCGGTGTCATACTCAGCCAGAATCAGAAGTTTATTCCTACAGCAGACAGCACCAATAAAGGGATGCACAACCAGTCATTAAGCAGGGAGAGATACTTTGAAACCCACAACTCTAAATGGGATGTCTCCATCAAATCTCTCCCCCTCAGAGCTCAGGGAGCTCTGTGTTAGAAGAGATAGGAAGAGTATATGAGCTAGTGAAGATAAAGAACACCAGGAGAACAAGACCCTCTAAAGCATCCTAGGAAAGCTCATATGAACTCACAACGACTAAAGAAGCAAGCACAATCCATATATATATATATATATATATATATATATATATATATATATATGTGTGTGTGTGTGTGTGTGTGTGTGTGTGTGTGTGTGTGTGTGTGTGTGTGTATGTATATATACACACATATATATATGCACTATCTTGTGCACTTTCTTGGGTTCTTTTCTGCCTGTTGGTTTGCATTATCCAACTTTAATTTATTTTTTTCTTCTTCAATTTTAATTTTGTTGTTTTTGGTTGTCATATTTTAAAAGCCATTTTTAAAATAGATAACAGAAAGAGAGTGGATGCAGATGTGAGGAGATTGGGAGAGAGCCTGGAAGGAGAAGAGGGAGGAAAAATTCTAATTAGGTTATATTGTATGAGAAAAAATATTTTTAATAAAATTGAGGGAAACAGTAGCAAAAAGAAGAAAACAGTTTTTATAAGGGATAATAGTAATGTGGTTAGATTAAAAAAAACTAACACATCAGAATGAGACAGGGTAAGTAACGAGAAGGAAAAGTCATCAAGGAAAGGTACAAAAAACAAAGAGATCTTTGAGCTCTGCATATTTGGTTTCATTCTTTATTTTTATTCTTAAACCTATGTACCTGAGCTAATTAAAGCATCCTCATTAGCAAAGTATACATATTCTAGTGTCCAATAAAACTGGCTTATTATTTCTAGAGAGAATGACATGGATGTATGAACTTTTAATAATTTTAAATTTGTTGTGCCTCTATATATGTGTGTGTTCGTGTTTTTGTACTTGCATCTACTTTCACATAAGCTTCAGTGTGTGCACAGAGAGGTCAACAAACAGCTTTCAGAGGTAGCCTTTCTACCGCGTGGACCCAGGGAATGAACTCACACACACCGTCAGCTTGGCGGAGCATGCCTTTGCCAGCTGAGCCACCTCTCTAACTAAAATCCTGGTCTGGCTTCAAAGTCAAATCAATTTTACCAATAATGACTGCTTTGTCAAAATAAATGTGAATAGTAACTGGAAAATCTCTTCCCTTATTATAAAAACTATTAATTAGGTTTGGAGAATCAATAGGATGTAAATCATATCTTTCAGCTAAAAATTATAATGAGCTATAAATAAAGAACAATACATCTTATGACAATTTAATATAGAATTAGGATGTACCAGAAATATAAAATACTACTATATTTTTTAAAAAACTCACATTTATACTAGTCATGTCTTGAAACAGAATTTTAGTTTTTGATTGATAAATAATCTATACATAATTATAATTAGTTAATTATATATAATTATATTAATAAACACTAAGTTAGTAAAGCTTGTTCAAATACTGACTAAGTTGTGTACAAGTAAACATAATTTAGATTTATATTTACATTGGGATATTTCAAGAGAAAAGAAAAAATACCAAAATATAATGTCCAGAACCGAAACTTAACTAAGACTCATATGCTTGAAAGTATAGCTTCATATGAGTAGAGCTTAGAGGAAAATAATAAACAGAATAAAGGTGGCTTGTTCCAGCCACAAAACACAAATTTAAAGAGAAATGGAGAGCAAAGAAGCATGAAAGAGAGGCTAGAAACAGTTCAGAGAAATTACAAAAAGACTAAAAAAGCTAGCTACCAATAACGACTATGTTGGTGTTTTCCATTTCAGTGTTTAACCTGAGTGCACACACCTAGCATTTCAAAAGCTCCAGTGCATTCACACATACTGATGTTTCACGTGAATTGTACATTGATGGGAAAATTTCAGATTGACTTGTTCTGATTCTGGATCGCAGCAGCACAGAACCGAGGTAGCTTATGTGAAATCTCTAGGACAGAGCATGTGTTTCTCCCTAATTTAGTGTGCAGCATAGACTGAACTTGGAAAAACACACACCGTTTATTTTTCTCTTTCATATTAAATGTCTAGAGATATTTGCTGCTTTGAAAGCTGTGGAATCATCAACAGAACCGGTCTGGGTTCACAAAATCTTGTTCGCTTTAAGAAAACCACAGTAACACATCTGTTTTTGGCTAACCGTTTCTAGCTAACTTTTTTTTTCCACTCCACACTTTCACCTTGATTTTTAGATACTCAAGTTATGTATATTTTAATGACATTTTCAGGTTTTATCCAGAAACTAAAATTACTTAAAAATATATTCTCTTTTTATTTGATCAATTGTGATTTCTGGGAGTGTTATTGACCTACAGCTATAGGGTGACACCTGTAAAACCCATTCCCTTGAAATTGCCCCTCGTAACCCCTGACTGCTTTCCTGATGTCTATGGGTCCTCCAATCAACACGCAGATCTGGAGATTCAAAACTAACATTTGCGTATAAGAAAAACCATGCAGTCTTTGTCTGGTTTGGAACTCACTGCGCTCACATGCTTACTTTCAGCTCCATTAATTATCCTGCAAATTTCTTAACTTCAAGGTTTTTGTTTGTTTGTTTCTTATACCTGAATGATTGTGTATATGTTTCATATTGTGTTATTATCCATTCATCGCTGTTGTAACTAGAGCATCAATAAACATGGATAAACAAGTATCCCTCTAGTAAGACACAGTCCTTCAGGTATATTCCCAGGAGTAGGAAAGCTGGGTCAGGAGGTAGACATCATTCTCGCTTTTTGAGAAATCACCACAGCAACTTCATAGTGACTGCACTAATTTGCACACACAGATAGTAAATATCTGTTGTCCCTTCCATGCCAGCATGTGTTGTCATATTGTTTCTTAATTTTATTTTAGCCATTCTGACTGGGTCAAATGAAATCTCAAAGTAGTTTTAATTTGCGTCTCCCTGTTGAGAAGCAAACACACTTTGAAATATTTCTCAAACATTTGTGTTTCTGCTTTTAAGAACTCTCAAGTTCCATGCTCCAACTTTAATATGGTTCGTTCTTGCCATTTAGTGTTAAGTTATTTGTATATTTGCATTCTGGACATTTACTCTATGTCAGATGTATGTATGTACACACACACACACATTCACACACTTGTATATCCCATTTGTTTTTACTCAAATGAATAAGCAGGACTGACTTACTACTGCAAAACTCACATCACTGAATCTGAATACATACTCAAAACCCATGTAAAAAATCTGGATGTTACCATATATGTTTATACAATTCCAGCTTTTCTGCGAGGGATAGGATTTAGAGACAGGATTATCCACAGAAGCCTCTGTACAAGGTAGCTGGTATATGCTGAAGCAGACACAAGGGGCACTTCCACAAGCAAGGTAAAAAGTTAGGACAACATCCAAGGTTCTGACTTCAATACTTATTCTGTGTTACATATGTTCCCACACTGAAACACAGGAAAATACAAATACCACATTTTCACAACATATAAGTACAGAGCATGCACACTTAGGATTCGAGAAAAGATAGTTCCTGAAGATAGTCTGTTGTGGGAAAGGACTTCTTCTAAGTACCAAGAAGACAATAGTAAATAAAACAGTAAAATATCCCCACCTTTATGGTGCTTGCTTGCCTTCTACCATTGACAGGTATATAATAATTTGCTGGTAGGCAAATGGAATGAAATATTAGAAGGTGATAAATGCATTAGAGGAACATCTAAGAATAAAAAAAATGGGATTCAGATTTGGAGAGTGAATATTGACATATTTAAACATTAAATATAAAATGGCAGTAACTTATAAAACCTAAAATAGATAAAAGTGTGAGCCATGAACAGTGCCCAAATGAAGCAACCATGACAAAGACCCAAAAGAGGGAGGCACTTAATGCTTCAAAGAATGGGTTATTGTTGGTGGAAGAAAATGATTTGCAGGAGTGAGGAAACAGGAGGGTGGAGAAAGGCCTCAGAGAAGACTCATAGTCATTGTAGGGGGTTGTTTCGAGTGACATGAGAAATTATTAAATGGTTTAGTCAGTAAAATGATAGGTTTATAAGAAAACAATTCTGAGTGTCATTTTAAGAGGATGAGTTAGACAAGGCAATTGTTGGTCCCAATTCTCCTGCTTGGAAGAATGTTTAAGACATTTTTAAGACTGTCAATGATAAAATCAGGAAAGTCCCAGAAAAAGAGAGATATTTATTCACATCTGCAGTACACAAGAAGTGTGAAAACCAGCCAGTTAACTGTTGTAAACTTCACTATGATGATAATGATGATGTTGATGATGGTGGTGGTGGTGGTGATGGTGGTGGTTCCTTCCAGTATCACAGTCAAGGACTTCGCAAGGATGATATCATGTTCTAGTGTATTTTGAAGCTAGAGACACTGGTCTACTGAGAGATGGGGCAGTACGAGGTGAGAGGAGTCTGGAATTCCTGTATAAGGAAAGATTACACCACCATTAGCTAAATTTAGAAAGCCTGCATATGGCGTTGAGCTTTCAAAGTACAACATCTACTTTGTTACATGATGTTCACCATGTGCATCAGACAGAGAAGACAGTCTGTGGTTAGATATCTCTGCAAATACTCAGTAGACCTGAAAGGTCTGAGCTAAAGGTTTGGTTTAAGAGACATCAGTGAGAGATTTCAAATACAATGTACGAGACTGAGTGAATATTGAAAAACTGGTAAAAGGTAAGGAAGTCTAAGGATAAGATGAAATCATATACTTAAACTGAGCAATGCTCTCAGTGCCAAGAGTAACACTTTGAAGCATGTCATTTTTTAAATTGTTCTCATTGAGCTATAATTTTCTCTACTCCCTTTCCTTCCTCTCCCCTCCCCTTTCATCTTCTCCCGTAGTTCCCATGCTCACAACTTACTCAGGAGATCTTGTCTTTTTCTACTTCGCAAGTAGATTAAATCCATGTATGTCTCTCTTGGTGTCCTATTTGTTGTCTAGGTTATCTGGGATTGTGAATTGTAGACTGTTTTTTCTTTGCTTTATGTTTAAAAGCCACTTATGAGTGATTATATGTTATATTTGTGCTTTCTGGGTCTGGGTTACCTCACTCAGTATGATGTTTTCTAGATCCATCCATTTGCCTGCAATTTTCAAGTTGTCATTTATTTTTTCTGCTGGGTACTACTCCATTGTATAAATGTACCATATCTTCTTTATCCACTCTTCTGTCAAGGGAAATTTAGGTTGCTTTCAGGTTCTGGATATGATAAATAATACTTCTATGAGCACAGAGCACATGTCTTTGATGTATGATTGAGCTTCCTTTGGAAAGATACCCCAAAGTGGTATTGCTGGATCTTGAGGAAGGTTGTTTCCTAATTGTCTGAGAAATCGTCATCCTGATATCCAAAGGGGCTGTATCAATTTGCACTTCCACCAACAATGGAGGAGTGTTCCCTTTACCCCACATCTTCTTCAACATAAACTGTCATCAGTGTTTTAGATCTTGGTCATTCTTACAGGTGTAAGATGAAATCTCAGAGTTGTTTTGATTTGCATTTCTCTGATTGCTAAGAATGTTGAGCATTTCTTTAAGTGTCAATTAGACTTTTAGATTCATCTGTTGAGAGTTCTCTGTTTAGATCTGTGACCATTTTTTTTAATTGAATTCTTTGTTCTTTTGATGACCAATTTCTTGAGTTCTTCGTATATTTTGGAGTTCAACCCTCTGTAACTGTAGCCTCATAAAAGAATTTGGCAATGTTCCTTCTATATCTACTTTGTGGTACAATTGGAGTATTGCTATTAGTCCTTCTTTGTAAATCTTGTAGAATTCTGCATTAAGATCATCTGGTCCTGGGCTTTTATTAGTTGGGAGACTTTTGGTGACTGTTTCTATTTCTTTAGCAGTTATAGGTATATTTAATTTGCTTATTTGGTTTTGATTTAATTTTGGTAAGTGATATTTATCTAGAAAGTTGTCCATTTCCTTTGAGTTTTGCAATTTTTTAGAGTACACATTTTTGAAGTATGAACTGATGATTCTGTGGATTTCTTCATGTCTTTATTATGTCCCTCTTTTTATTTCTGATTTTGTTAATTTGTATATTCTCTCTCTGCCTTTTGGTTAGTTTTGATAAAGGTTTGTCTATTTTGTTTATTTTCTCAAAGAACGAACTCCTGGTCTCATTTATTCTTTGCATTGCTTTTGTTGTTGTTGTTGTTTGTTTCTTTCACCCGTCTGACAGCTTTTTCTTCGTTTTCATTAGGGATTTGTTGATTTCTTCCAATATTTTATGTCTTTTTCTCTATTTCTTTGATAGAATTTTTCATTTCTCTTTAAGAGCTTCAAACATTCATGTAAAGTTATTTTTAGGCCATTTTCTTCTGCTTCATCTGTATTGAGGTATTCAAGTCTTGCTGTTTCAGAGTCACTAGTTTTTGTTGGTGTTGTATTGCTCTTTATGGTTTTTAGTGTGCCTTGTTTACTAATATTTTATTCTGATTGGTGTAGTTTGGGCTGTGTCTCTGGTGATCACTCTTCCAGGTGTCAATGGATACAAGACTCAGATGGTTGCTCCTTGTGGTAGAGTCGGGGCCACAGTTCAGATTAAGCTGGAGCTCATTCAGTGTTCCTGGAGGTACCTAGGCACTCCCAGAGATTACTTAAGCCTGGATTTGCTCCCATGGAGGGTGCTTGCTTGGATTTGCTCCCGTAGAGTTTGCTGGTTTGGGCTTGCTCCTGCAGAGGTCACACTTGGGCCTACTCCCACAGAGGTCGCTGGCTAGGGCCTGGTCCCACTAAGGTCTCAAGGTTGCTCCCTTTGTACCTGCTCCAGCAGAGATCACTGGCTCAGGCCTGCTCCAGGGGAGATTGCTGACTCTGGTCTGGTCCCATGGAGGTTTCTGGCTCAGTCCTGCTCTAGCAGAGATCACTGACTTTAACCTGCTCTCATGTGTGTCAGTGTCTTTCGCCTGCTCCTGCAGAGGTTACTGGCCTGGATCTGGGCCCATGGAGCTTACTCCCTGGGTCCTTTCCCTAAGGAGGTTGTTGGCTCAGGGGTCTGGTCCAGGTTGCTCACTTGGGCCTGCTCTGGTGAAGGTTACTGGCTTGTGCCTGCTCCTGCAAAGGTCCTTGATATTTATAAAAGGGGAAGACATTCTGGTAGCATTTAAAACTTCATAGGTAGAAACTAAAAGCAAGGGAGATATGTAAGAACAGAGGTCAGAGTCCAAGGGAGAAATAAAAAAGGGGGCTCACTGCAGTGATACAGGGAAAATTGATTGTTCTTTGGCTACAGCTCAAATTTGGAAGATTTATCTCCAGCTTCGTTTTGAATCAACTCTGTTGGTCTGTGATAACACACACAGCTACAACTATCAAATTTGAAGCTCTGTTAGTCAGGAAACCTATTTTCTAGATACTAGTTCTCTGAAGCTCAAGTTTAACATGGGCTTAAGATGGCTCTCATTTGAAACTTTGCCATTCACTGCACTTCATGTCTT
Organism: Alexandromys fortis; assembly: GCF_014885135.2. NCBI lineage: Eukaryota > Metazoa > Chordata > Mammalia > Rodentia > Cricetidae > Alexandromys > Alexandromys fortis. The sequence goes on from NW_026067919.1 coordinate 3,900,252, forward strand.
CTCATTTTCTCCTGCTGTCAAGGACTGTACATTTCCTCTGACAGTATATTAATATTGAAAGGATGATGAGAGTTACTAAATATGATTGTGGAGTCAGACAAGATAAAGACAAATGACAAAAACTGGACTTACCAACACAGAAGTCATAGGTTGGTGTAGGAGGTTTTTCTGTCTATGGGTTGCTTTTGTTGGTTGAATAAAGAAACTTCCTTGTCCTTTTGATAGGGCAGCACTTAGGTAGGTGGAGTAGACAGAACTGAATGCTGGGAAGAAGGACAGAGACAGAGAGTCACCATGGAGCTTCCAGGTCAGACATGCTGAATCTTTCCTGGTAAGCCACAACCTCATGGTGACATACAGAATATAAGAAATGGGTTAAATCAAGATGTGAGAGTTAGCCAATAGGAGGCTAGAGACAATGAGCCAGGTAGTGTTTAAATGAATACAGTTTCCATATGATTATTTTGGGTGTAAGCTAGCTGGCAGGATGAACAAAGTGCACGCTTCTCCCAACAATAGGTAGCATTTCTGAGTCTTTGTGGGTAGTTATCAGTGTTCTGGATAAGCTGAATAATGAGTGAGAATGGAAAGGGAAACAGAGAAAAAAATATGTCCCATCTGCCTAAACACAGTTACTTTATTTCAGAATTGTTTTAGATTTACAATCAATTTATAAATACAGTAGTGCAAATGTATGAATAAAAAAAGAGGGGTGGTAAGTATAAGCAGAGGGGAAATCGCAGTAAAGGAATTTGGAAATCTTTGCTTCCTTTTACTTATTTTTTTCTCTTTGAATTTCAAATAAGACAGACCTCATTAGTAAATGATGACTATGGCTATCATGGAGACAGAAAAATATGAGGATATATATCTACCTTTTTATTTATTTTACTTTTAGCCTATAAATCACTGTATAAAATTATTGACTTAATCATGACTTCTTCAGCTGCGTCTGCAGTGGAAAAAACAACAAACAGAAATGTGAAATTTGGTAAGGAAAGATTTGTGAGCAAGTTTAGTGAAGAAAACAAAGCCTCTGTAACTGCTAAGGAAATGTGAAATACTGAGAGAGGTCAGGGCACAGGTGCCTGGGAGTCAAGCCCACCTGAGAGAGGTGCTAAGTTGTGCAAATCCAAATTGATTTCAAAGGACTGAGCTTAAAATGAGAATGTCATCCAAGGGGTGCCCTACTCCAAACAAACACAAAATGAGTTCTGAAGGGTCAATATTGCAAAGCTCTATCCTGAGCAGGCAAAAGAACCTGTGGTGCTGGTTTTATGGGCATAAGGCTGGAGCATTGAGATTTAAAGAATCACGAGGCCAGGCTGGCCACTGCATGAAATTATGAAGCTGAAGCTGAAGATATAAATGGAGATCCCAGGGTATTAGAGAAGCCAGGATTATGAGTTCTCCACTGAGAAAATCTTTCTGTGTCAAGTGGGGTTTATGTAAACTCTTTGGAGGCCAGATCATTTCACCAGGAGTCCCAGATATTAGGCATAAAGCTACAGGGTTTGTTGTTTTCCTGCTATTTTGGTTTGTTTGTTTTAATTGAGAGAAAGAATATCTTTTTTAAAATTTATTTTTGTTTTATATACGTGCACGTCTTGTTTGCAAACATGTCTGTATACTACATGCACACTGTGTTTGCAGAGGACAGGAAGAATTTGGGAGTTGTCATGTGGTTGTTGGAAAATGGACTCGAGACTTCTAGAAGAGCATCAAGGGCTCTTATCCTCTGAACCATCTCTTCAGTTCTAAACTTCTGCTCCCTGTTCTGTAGTGAGTAGCAAGGATTGAACTGACAAGCATGCACTCTACTACTGATCCAAATCCCAGCCCCTTGCTGGATTTTGATCTTGCTTTGATATGATACTTTATTGTTGTGCCCACATTCTTCCCTTTAAAAATCTTTATTCTGTGCTATTGTATATTGGAAGTATATAAATTCATTTTTATTGTGGATGAACTCACTACAAAGAGGTTGTTTTGGACCTTTAAACAATGTTGGAATTGTTAGACTATGAAGACTTTTGTAAATGGACTGATGGCATTTAGCAGTCATATAAGTCTATAGGGATGAGGTGTGGAAGAAAATGCCTTAAAATTGATATATTTGGAGATCAAATTGACAAAGATTAGTGTTGTGATGAATAATCTTGATTTTAAACTTGATAGGATTTGGAATCAATCTTGATTTTCAACTTGATAGAATTTAGAAATGAATCTCTGGGAGTGTCTGTGAGAAATGGTCTAAATTAAGTCAGTAGAGGTGAGAAGAGCAACCCTGAGTGTAGGCAGTGCTGTTCAATATCTAGGGCCTAGAATGTATGAAACGGGAAAGAGAACTGGGTACCACCACTATTCATCTTTCTCTATTTCATGACCACAGAGAAATTCTGAACAGCTGCTTCTTCAAGTTCCTGCCACCATGCCTTCTCACCATGATGAACTGTATCCTCAAACTGTGAACCAAAATTAATCCTTCCTTCACTGAGGTGTTTTTCTGAGGTATTTGTCACAATAACAAGGAAAGTACCAAATGCACTCTTCTCCCTCCCCCACTCATTCTCTTCAATTTTTTAAAATGGTCCTCATATTATTATGCTGTCTGTACCGCATGTGCATTATATTCAAGTGTGTTAAAACAAGATTCCACATATAGAGACCATATGTAATATTTATATTTCCCAGTGTTCCTCATTTTGTATACTACCACAATGATCTCCCATTCTATTCACTTTTTCATACAAATTAGATAATTTTATTCTTTTTCCCAGCTGGATTCATTGAGTATGTACCCTGCTTCGTTCATCTGCTCTGTTGATGGACATCTAGGTTAATTCTTTAACTTAAGTGCTGAGAATAGTGCAATAATAAATGTGGATGTGCAGTTATTTCTGATTTAAAATTCACATTTGTGGCTCCAGACAAATCTTTTGCGAGTGATTGATTTGGTTTAACTTGCATTTTACTGTCAGCAATATCCCAAAAGAATTCTATAGTGCTGTTCCCACTCCAGCCCCACGCCAGCACAGCTATCATCAAGGAGACAAACAACAAATGCTGATCAGAGGGCAGAAAAAATGAAACCTTATGAATGGGTGGTGGGAGTGTAAACTGCTGCCGCCATTGTAGAAATCACTATAAATGTTCTTCCAAAGACCAAAAATAGAACTGCCATGTGGTGTAGGTTTGCTACTCATAGGTATTTGACTGAAGAAGCTACGTCAGCACTTCGCAGAGATACCTGCATGTCCTCATTACAGCACTATTCACAAATGCTGACCTTTGGCTTGGGAGGAAATACGCTAGTCAGTAATGTTTTTATCGCATATTAATAGAGTGAATGCCTTAAAGGATGTGATGTAAATCAATAGGTTAATAAATACAAACTTTTCCTTCAAGAAATATTTAAGTCAAAAGTGAAGGTTTGATAAAGAAGGTGGTGTGTTACATAAAACTGAGACTACAAGGAAGCACTTTAGAAAAGACTCAGATAAACATAAACAAGGCAAAGCACAGCCAATGCCACCAATAACAGGCGACAAGAACAAGGCAGCATGGCAGGCAGAGGTCCTTCTTGTGCATTCACTACAGCCATTTCCTTCCTGTTGGAGGCTAGTAGCATCTTCTCCTTAATGGCAATGATCCTGTGCATACTTTCCCTCTTTCTGTCTAAAACCAATCTTATGTGTGCTCCTGACACAGCCCCCAACATGAGAACTATCAGGCTAGAAATAGCACAATTACATGTACCAGAAGACCCAACATTGTTGGAACAGACAGCTTATAAATGTAGACAATTGGGACCAAATAACATGGCAGCGACCTTATTTTCCGCTTCACTGATGTTCTTTCATTAGAATTCGTTTCCACAAAGCTTGTTTCTTTCCTTCCCTACCTTGTACGTGTTTTGTTGAACACTGATGAAGTGTGACGTGGGTCAGCTCCAGTCCCCTCATTTTCTGGTGATCTGTGTAGACACCTAAATGCTGGCTAAAACTGTTAAGAAAATGTGCAAGACAAGACAGGCCTTATGGATATGGAGAAATTATGGTATGCGTGGGTGTGGAGTGGTTCTACAAATTTCAGTTGGGAAGAATATAGTGGGAGCCTCTGGATGACAAGATGTGACATAAGAGCAGAGCAACACTCTAGTTGAACATCATGACCTTCAAGCTCAACTTGGAAAACAGTGATAGCTTCTTCTGAAAACTGTCATAAAATTCCAGGTATGCCTTTTGTTTTAGAAGTCTGTTATTGTATTTTTTTCCTATGTGCTCCTACTTTAAGAATACAGGTAACTATAGGATAGGGTCATTTCAGGTTCTCTGTCCTCAGCTGCCCCAGGAACTAACTGGGGACATCGCCCTGGGCACCTGGGAGCATCAAATCTCTTGCCAATCCAAAGATGGCTCCCTTAATTAAGATGTGTGCTTCCCTGCTCCCCTATCCAACCTTCCTTTATCCCAAACATCCCGTTTCCCAAGTTCCCCCCAACCTCCCCTTCTCACTTTTCTCTCCCCATCTCCCCTTACCTCCCTCCCCCCCTCCCCCAAGATCCCATTTTTTGCCCGGCAATCTTGTCTACTTCCCATAATCAGGAGGATAGCTATATGTTTTTCTTTGGGATCACCTTCTTATTTAGCTTCTTTAGGAGATCAAATTATAGACTCACTGACCTTTATTTATCTCTAGAAACCAATTATGAGTGAGTACATCCC
>NW_026067919.1:3905772-3941305 GCF_014885135.2 Alexandromys fortis
GGGGAGGAGGCGGAGATCTTTTTTTTCAATAAAAAATTATATTAAAAAAAAGAATACAGGTAACTCTACTCCAACAGAAAAGGCATATCAGTACAGATGGAACACAAAACAAAACTCACCGCTGGGCCAGCAGTCCTAAATAGCCATTACACTGCACACTGGAGATGTTTCCTCAGATGGCTTATGAGTTCTTTTCCAGTGCTGTCTTCTGTATCATCTCAGAGTAAGGTCTTGTCACTGGTCAAATCCTAACAGAATAGCATGAACCAGTGGCGAGATCACCAGAGGAGTAGTCTTGAGAATATGTGTGCTCTGTCTGACTCTTCCACTTAATAAATAAGTCTGTGCAAGGTGCACAGCAACAACCCAAAAGTTGGAATGAAGCATTTATCCACTAAATATTACTATGGTTTCAGAATAAAATGTCCTTCACAGACTTATGTGATGGTAGCTTGGTTTCTTGGAGGTAGGCTTATAGGAAGAGACTACAGTGAGGGTTTTTAATTTTATTACTTAAAAAAAATACCATTCCAAATTTCTACTCCCTCCCCTCCTTCTACTCCTCTCCCACTCCCTCTACAGACCCTCCCACCCCACCCCCTCCAATCCTAACAGATGTCAATGCACCCTCCCTACTATATTTAGGTTGAGCAAGGTATATATCCGAAGATAATAGGATCCCAATAAGCCAGTACATGCAGTAGAGATAAATCCCAGTGCCACTGTCAGTGGCTGCTCAGTCTGCCCTAATTGTCAACCACCTTCAGAGGGACTTATTTGTTCCCATGCTTGTTCATTCCCAGTCCAGATGGAATTGGTGAGTTACCATTAGCTCAGGCTAGAGTGAGGGTTTTGCTGCAATCAAAAGATGAATCCTTTTATCTTTATTTATGTTTATAATGTAGTAGTGTTAATAAAAGGGCATTAAAAACAGGAAGTAGGGACGAATTGGAGGAAGTAGGTTAATGGGAGCAAAACCCTGGTGGCTATATCTTGCCTTGACTCTTCTTACACTTTTTCACATTCTCCCTCTGAATATCTGCTTGTCTCTGTCCACTTTCTCCCCCACCTCTCCATCTCCCTATCTGTTTCCCACCTACCATAAGGTAAGAGGCTTCTGCCCCATGCTCCCACCACCATGTGATACACCTCATCATGGGTCCATAATCAGCAGAACCAGGTTAGGTTGATGGAGAGAATCTTTTGAAATCAGAGTCAAAGTAAATCTTACACTTTCCTAAATTGTTTTGTCAGATATTTCATCTGGTAAATAGTGATCTGTAGTTACTTCTCCCCCAATTTTTGTTTGTTTTGTCTTTTTAAAGAAAAACTCAGACCTCATTGATTACCATTTGTTAAAGTCAACATAAATAATGAAAGATTATAAATAATATGGAAATTTGTTTTTTTTAATTATAATGAAATTTTTGTGAAGGTTAATTTCAATTGTAAAATTAATGAGATTTAGGATCATCTAGGAAGTTGGTCTCTGGGGATGCTTATGGGAATCATTTTCATTATCTTAACTTACAGAGAATATATGCCTACTGTGGGTGGTACCATTCCTCAGACTTGGATCCCAAACTATATAAAAACAGAAGTAGTCATCTGAGCACAAGCATCTTGACCCAGATGCAATGGGAGTAGATGTCTCAACTTCCTGCTACTACGAAGAACTGTAGCCTTGAAGTATGAGCCCTTAAATACCTTAAATCACTTTCACGAGAGCATTTCATCACAGCAAATGTGAAAGTAAGAAGATAGGCTTCATTTATTTCACTAAATTTTATAGGGAGCATGTGAGGCAATATCTGTGAACTGTAAAGCACTGTGCAAGAGTAAGAAGGAAAAATCTGTTCAGTTTTAAAAGGAGGAATGTCTGTACCAAAAACCATAACATCAACAAAAACAAAGCCTACTGTTCATTAAGAATGTTGCCATCTCTTCACACTGTGCTGGGCTGGATAGAGTTGTAGCTTTGAAAGCAGCATACCTTCTTTTCTAATTAACTTTTGTATTTTCTTAGAATTTCATTCATGAGATGAGTACATTTACAATTATATCATTTCCTAGCCCCTCTCCCCATCAAACTCTTCTACTATATATTGTCTCTAAGAATCAGTACTTCCAGGTATGTTGGAAATTCCAGGAAATAACGTCTACAAATATCTTTCCAGTGAACAATGTACGTGGTAGGCATTTAACACATTTATTTCCTGAGTTGAGATGCTCTCCTCCTCCAAAATATTGTAGACCCTACAAAGAGAATTGGAATACCTCTTGTATTTGAGGACTTGGCTAATCATAACAATTGGAAAACACACATGTTGAGTCAAGTTATACTCTAGCTCTGATTACTTCTTCTGGGCACAATTATATTATACTGGGATGTGTGATCTATTAATATTGAGTGAGGTAATAAACCATGTGTCAGACTAAACTGTTTTCAATTGAGCACCAGTAACAATAGGCTAGAAGGCAAAATTCAGAAGATTTTTAGAATCTGAGAAGGGAGAAGCTGAAACCAAACACTGAGCATATTTCAGGCACTAAATGAAAGCCATTTTTCTCAGCTAGGCAGGATGCTTCATGTGGAAAATGGTCCAGGGGACAGAACAGAAGACATTAAAGGGGGAACGGTATAGATAATGTGGAAGGAGGTTCACCACAGCTTCTCGGTTGTTGCAATGAATCTAAGTGTGATTACAAATCCCCTCATTCTTATAAATTACATTTTCTTTACCTGTGAATGAGATTGAGGTTTATTTAAGTAGCAAACGCCTAGTGGGACAATAAAGGAAACACCTGATAGTCAGGCACAATGTTCATATTATACATATGTGACTGGACTAAATCTCACTTTCATATGTATTTAATTTCATTCAAATAAAGCATCCAACAAAATAGAATATAAGCATTTTTTTCTTAGAAAATTCAGGCATAGAGCTTCAGGATAGTGTTGCTAGTAAGCTTAACATTTTTAATCTGTAATCTCTGCTGATAGAGTCACGTCTCACCTTTGCTCAAGCTTCAGAGTCAACAGCCCAGGGTGTAACTAGCCAGGGTTCAGGAAGCAGTTCTCCATGGCAGGGGGAGCCTGGGAAAAAAAAAAAAAACCTTCACAACTGCACTAACAAAAGAGTGGAATACCCATTCACCATCCAGACTTGGTGTGGGATGTGGGCTGCACAGTGACCTAGAACAGCTCACTGAAAATGCAGGGTAAGTGCTCCAGTGAAGGCGTCAAGAGAGCAGTGAGAAAGAGTATAAGGCTAATTTCCCTCCCCAAGCTTATGCTAAAGAGAAATAATTCTAGAGACCACATTTTGAGTTTTTCTGATTTGTTTTAACAAAATAATACATTCTTATACCATGTTCCCCTTTTCTCCTGAATCCTCTTCATGATATCACAAGGATGAGCGATCAGCACAGTTCTGTTGGAACAATCTCAGTGTTCCTTTTTTTTTCTTAAAAACTTTAGTTTTTTATCTTTTTTTTTTCTTTTTTGAACAACCCAGAATGTGTCTGACTATCAGACTCTCAGGAGGTTTCATCACAAAACTCTTTCTGCTCCTGGAGTTTCTATCATACCAGGAGGCACTGATTCTGTGTGACAGTTTGCAGTGTTCCATATAGGTGATAGCTGCCTTAAAAACTAGAAACTGGAATTCTTCATACACTTTAGTCAGGATGAAGACCAGTTGTGGGAATGAATGAATGTTTCTCACCAGTCACAATAATAAAAATCTCTAATATTTGCCTGAATTCCTATTATATGTCTGGTTCTATAAAAACAGCTATGGCAATGTTGTCAATAATGTTTGAATCAACTTCAAAAGTGGATTTTAGGCTTTCACTCTGTTAGAGGTGATGGACTTGCCACACAGACCAAACACAGTTAGATGTAGAATACAGGACTGAAGTTAGGCCATCTACCCAAGAAGGGTTTTATGTGACAGACTCTCTGCAGGGAGGGATATTCTTTTTTCTTTAGGATGAAGAGGCACCGATTTATATTTTATCAAGGATCCAAATTAAGTGAATGAAAAAGCAAACCTTCACAAAAAATTCTCAATTTATTTCTAAAAGGCAGCTCTAAAGTTTCTCTGCCTTAAATCAAAGCCACTTACAGCCTCAAAAACCGAACAGAACATACTCCACCAGAAACTCAACAACCACAAAAATATAGAACCCCCTTGTTCATCAGAATGGAAATTTCTGGCAGCAGAGAATCAGCGTTTTGTGGGGATGGCTGCTACAGGACGGGGTATAGACAGCGCCTGTGGCCTGACTCTAGCAGTTTTCTTGGCTAAAGAATTATTACTTCCTTCACTTTATGAACTTGCTGAGCCATCAGGAAAAGGAAAGCCCTATACTCTTTGGATGGCAGGTAGTTCTAGAGGAAATATTGCCTTGGATGGGATATTGTCTCTCAACATAAGAGAAAGTGTGCAGGATGTGACCACAACCCAGTTTATTGACACAAAAATAAAATCCCGTGTTTCTTCCTTAAAATATAATGTGATACTCAATACTAAGTTTGATATATTTGCTGTGGTAATTAATTTTTTTTCACTGAATGAGTGTCCCTACAATAGCTTCTTCTAATTGGTCTTACAAAGTTGGTAATTTTAGTTTTAAAGCCCAAGTTTTAAAAAAGTTTAAAAACTATAAAATTGTATCTCTATCTTGGAGAATTCCAGATGCACCCATTTGCCTTTTCTTTCTACATGTCTTAGAGACCAATTCATATGACAAACACTGTGCTACATAATGTGATTAAAGCATGTGAGTTTATAAAGTCAACAAAATGATAATGCCCACAAGAACGGGATCACCTCCATTCAGTGCTGATGTAAATTACTGGAGAATATGCTTAGGATTAACACACATTTTCTTACTAAATCACCACAACTAAAAGTGTATTAGCTTCATATGTGATGGAACTGGAGTATAAGAACCTTTTACTCAGGCAGAAAGCAATGAACCCAGTTCAAAGGAAAGTGGGTGAGAGTAGAGAAACAGACTGACTGCCACTTTACAATCTCACCCTGAAATGTTCAAGTCTACCACACGGAAGACAGTCCGGGTTACTTCTTTCTGAAGGGCAGAGCCATGATTAAACACACTATATTTAACATGGAAACTCTAGCAGATGCAATGGCACACAGACTTGAGTTTCTCCGTGTTCCCTCACAGCAAATGGACTCAGGACCACACAACCAGCAGGGGTATCCAGTGTGATCTGGGTACAAGAATAATAAGTTATAGATGCACAGAACATAAAACTATAGTCAGTCTGAGAACTGTTTACATAATTAGCATTAAAAATGCTGCCTTAAGTTAGAATATATGCATTTGCTGATAGTGTAGTATAACACCTTTCTTTCCATAGACGCTCATAAATGTTTGAGCAGAAATCACCTGTCAAATGCATTCCTGCTGCAGCCTTCTCAACTACTTTTTTTTTTTTATTTTACTTGAGAACCTAAATTTTTAAATGGATTTTATGTTTTAAAAGAGACTTTGGATTTTGAAAGGGTCTGAGATTATAAAGGCTGTGTGAATTTTTAAATTTTAAATTTTCATCTTGTGGGGTATTAAATGTGTGATCTTAGTGATGAACAAGAAAGGAAAGGTGATGGCTTAACATGATATGTTTTTGTGTTAAGCAGACAACGGGTCAGTTGTACTGGCTAGTTTTATGTCAACTTGACAGGAGCTAAGGTCGTATGTGAGCAGAGAGCCAATATTGAGAAAATGCCTCCATAAGATCCAGCTGTAGGATATTTTTTATTTTTAATTTATTCTTATTTTATATAATACATCCTAATTGCAGCCTCTCCTCCCTCCACTCCTTCCAGTGTCCCCTTCCCCCATCTCTTCCTCAGATCCACTGCTCTTCTGTTTCATTTCAGAAAAAAACAGGTTTCCCAAAGATATCAACTGAACATGACATAACAAGGTGAAATAAAATTAGTCACAAATCCTTATATCAAGACTGGAAAGGCTAGCCAAGGCAACCTAGTGAGAGAAAAGGAGTCCCAAGAGCAGGCAAGAGTCAGAAACTGCCCCTCTCCCACTGTTAGAAGTCCAACAAATACCTCAAACTAAACAATCACAGCATTTATGCAGTGGATCTCCTAGCACAGATGCATACAGGCTCAGTGATTGCCACTTTAGTCTCTGTGAGCCCCAGTGGACCCTGCATAAAAGAGTCACAGGATTGTGTTATCTTGGTATCCTCAACACCTTTGGTTCCTACAATCCCTCCTCCTGTCTTCTATGTGGTTCCTTCAAGCTTCACCTAATGCTTGGGTGTAGAGTTTTTCTGTATGAGATATATANATAGGCCAAAGAAGCATGTTATATTCCCGGAAACTGGAGTTATGGGAGTTTGTGAGCTAAGAAGGGGTGCTAGGAATAGAACCTGGGCCCTCTACATGAGCAGCAAGTGCTCTAAGACACTGATACATCTCTTCAGCTCCATATTAGCTGTTGAATAATTTTCTGTTTTCAGCCTCTCTTAACACACATATGCATGCACTCACCCCGAAGTTATTCACTATTATTATAGTCTAAATCTTCAAATTAAATAATAATTATATATAAACTTTCATAATTTCAAATTATACACACACACACATACACACACACATATTTGGGAAGTGGTAGTTTTCTAAAGGATTTCATCTACAATGTAAGGACACTTACCACGCATGTTGCTTATATTCAAACTGTCTTTGTTTACATTATTTAAACACGCAAAATTTTAGCTTCTCATTTTTATAAATAAGATCATTTTACATGTGTTAAACTTGATAAAACTGACATACCAGACAGTATATTTTAGAAGCCTTGTGCTGTAAATTGAGTGTTTCATCATTTATCTGTCTCGAACTTGTAGAAAAACACTGGAATTTATAAATCCAAAACATTAGAGACAATACTTCGGTAAGCTTCCTCATAGATATGTGGCACTGTGGAAATAATGATAGCTCTATCACATGTCTTTGTCTATTTGGACATATCTTAGCAGCAGAATGTTATATTCAAATGTACACAGGTGCAGGTATCCCTCCCACTTCTGTTTTGAAAAAATATTCATCGCAGTTCTTACATTTTTCACTTCAACCTAATCTTTAGAATCAGTTTTTCAGTTCTATGGCATTTATTCACAATATGATTGGAAGGACCAAACATCTCTTTAAAGTGGTGTGCTAGCAGAATGACATTGAAGGTCATTTTAGATACAGATTATGACATGGCAGCAAACCAGATGATGTAACTTTCCCAAGAGAAAAATAAACGAATATGTGCCAGTCTACCCAGAGTCTGCTGTGCTGAACCATCACTCCTGATTATCATTGGTTGGTAAAAACAGGTGTTTTTCATTATGCAACATTGTAGCTCATTCCTCTATATTTAACATAATGAAGATGTTATATAATAAAGGATTTATTTTTTTCAGAACATAAAGTGAAATCTTGTTAGCATGATGAATGCAGTTGAAAAACTGTCCAATAGGGATTGGTTTAAGCTCACAGTCATCTCAGCTCTCATGAAGGAAGAGATTATGTGTATGGGTTGCCCAACTTCATCACCAAGTTTTCACATAAAAGAAACTCTGTACTCATCACACAAAGAATATCCAGCAAATAAGTAAAGGTTCAGTAAAGGTTTACTGTGTCCGATTTTATGAAAACCCTAATAACATATTACACATAAAAATGCTAAAGGGCTCTCTTCAAATTTACTTCCTGTGGTGGCCAGTCTTGGATATCAACCCCATTGAATCTGGTACCAACTTGATGGAGGTGGGTCTTGTATCTTATCTGTTGCTTTCATTGGTTAATTAATAAAGAAAACTGCTTGGCCCTGATAGGACAGAAAATTAGCTAGGCGGAATAGACAGAACAGAATGCTGGGAGAAAGAAGCCGAGTCAGTGAGTCGCCATGATTCTCCCACTCCAGACAGACACGTTAAGATCTTCCCTGGTAAGATCCCTGTGTAACCTCGTGGGCTACACAGATTATTAGAAATGGGTTAGATCAATATGTAAGAGCTCTCCAATAAGAGGCTGAAACGAATGGGTCAGGCAGTGTTTAAAAGAATACAGTTTCCATGTAATTATTTTGGGTATAAAGCTAGCCGTGCAGGCAGCCAGGTGCCAGGAACTGTGAGCAAGCTCCTTCAACAGAGTGGCACCCAACTTTTTGGGTGGGTCAGTGAAGATGTTTCCTAGAAGAATTAATCACATGGGAAAGACCTTTCCTCATGGCGAGGCCCAGAGGTAAAGCACAGCTATTTGCTTGCTGACATTCCTCCTTCCATACTGGAGTGCTTGCCGTGTACTACCTTGGCCCTATCAATACTGTCATATTTCTGCTGGTGTTGGAGCCAAGCTTCTTTGACTTTCAGGTGTGGAAAAAGAGAGTGATAGCTTTTTTTCAACACATTTCATACAATCTGTTCTTCTTATAGATTCTTGGGTGTGCAGCTTGCAGGTGGAATTTGTTACTACTTACCAAAGGTAACATTCCTAAACAAAAGTAAAATTCTCTCTGTGTGTCTCATCAGTTATCAGTTGCCAGAGGCTACTTGGCTACTCCCCTCTCCATGACTGAATTTGATTTGTCTTGAGCATGCACACTGTGTATGCTTTCATAACCACTATGAGTCCATGCATACAACTGTCATGCTGTGTTGGTAGGACAGTGTTTATATGTATTTCATTGACCACCTCTGGGTCTTACATTCTGTCTGCTCAATCTTCTGCAATGATCCCCAAGTCTTTGAAGGAAGGGTTATAGTATACAGTTACCACTTAAGACCTAGCATTCTGAAGGCTTCTATTCTTTGCTCCTTGGCCAGTTTTGGAGCTCTGTGGTAATCACAAATTATTGAAAATAAAAGCTTCTCTGATGATAATTGAGAGATATAATCTTCTATGGGTATGACAATAAATCATTTGGTGTCAGATTGATAGTATGTCCATCAGCAGAATCATTCCATGACCTGCCTCACCTCCCATTCTTAGACCAACAGTAGTGCCAGGTGTGGAGTTCATCTCATGGAGTGGAACTTAAATCCAATCAGAAAGTTGGTGGATATTCCCACGATGCCCATACCACTACTGTACCAGTAGGCGTGTCTTACCCCATCAGTTATTACTGTAGTTCAGAGTTTACAGCTTATTTATTTTCTACTCTCATAGCATGAATTGCACTTTCTAATCCTATGAATGCTGTCTGGTAGGGATGGAGATCTGAGGTTTGTCCTAGCTTGATTTCTCTGTGGTCTGTGACTCAAGTACTTGGTATCTTCAGCAATAGAGTCTTACCATCAAGTTTGAATGGTAATCAATAGGATTGGGGAAACATAATATTTGGGGTCTATGGAAGCTCATGGTAAACAACTCCAAAAAAATGAAAGCTGTTCCTGTCACTGGGATTTTTATTTATTAACATGTGGTATCTAATAGGGTTATTATTATCCTATTATAAGGTAACTACATTTTAATTATTTCTCTATACTTGTGTATGTATGCATATATGTGTATTTAGGAAGCACATATAGCAGTATATAGATTTTGAACTATCTTTAGAGTTACTTTTTCATGTCTCTATTCCCGCCTTTACTTGGCTTTCTCATCCCCACTGCAATGTAAGCTTTCTGTTCCATTTATCCCCTTTAAGTTTTATATCACATTTTGCTGGTGTTGGTCCCCTCGAGAGTCATAAATGACACATAAACACCTGCTGGTTTTCTGCTCCCTGTACCTCATTTCCTGCTTCTTCACTCAGTTCACTCTTTACTTGGGAACTTTTCCTTCTTGTTTCACTGAGAACACTGCTATAAGAGATTACTACCCTGTTTTTATGCTTCTGCCACGTCTGCCATCCTGCCTTTGTTTGCTCTGGCCTTCACCTTCCTGTCAGGATGGATGAAGTATCTGCAACTCTAAAATCAGCCCACCATAATTTCTATTCCAGTATTGGTTCCCTACCCTTTTCCCAATCCAGTACAAAATGCTGTGCACACGTAATGCATAAACAATCTGAAAATAGATATATTTTAGCTACATTTATAGTTTTATTGTAGAGAAATACATTTTGAACATTTACCATGAATAGAAAACCAGAATTAACGTTTGTCCTTTGAAAGGAACCAGAAATAAACTGTGTAACAAAGAGCCCCTGGACTGGTCCCCACTAACAAGAGCTCAGTTTAAGGTAACATCTTTTGTCTGCCATGTCCCAGATCTACCCTTCTAACAGGAATTCAGTTTTTATGACCCCTGATCTCTTATGCTTCCATCTTGTGATTTCTGGTACACTCACTCAATTTTCCTAGTGGATGCAGTCAAGAAGTTGTTAAAACCATGGCAGGGCAGGAGAACCCCCTACCCCCTGACTAAAGCAGAAGGACTGTCGGTAAAAAAGCCAGGCAGATCACATTCGTGTTTCTACCAGCCATACTAAAAACTTTAAAGACTCCCCAAACACTGTGCCAAGGATGCATGCTTGCTGCCTGGCTGCTGAAGACTCTGCCCAGTGAGAGTTCTCTGAAATATCCGAGAAAGTGTGTTTTACCATTATAAGCCTGAATGAACATTTCCACAGTGGCTACAGGGTGAGCACATCACTTGGTGGACAGACTATTAGATGACTAGTAGCAAAGCCACACCTAGTGCCCAAAACAGGGGCTTTAATATATGAAATTCACTTAAAAATGAATGACTGCTATTAGCCCAGCTTCTTCTTTATAGACCTAGAAGCAGCCTGTGCGGTGTCACTAAGTGAGTCAGCAGAAGGTACTCTGCTCTGTAGCCTTCTTTGTGTTGTTGTATCAGGCTCATCTCAAATGGTCTATTTCTTTAGTGTTGTACAATGAACTGCTAATATGTTTCAGCAGAAACCTCAAAGAGATTTGATCGATGGAAAAGTGAGAGTAGAAGCTTGGCAGCTAGTAAAAGCCTTGCCCCAGTGAGCTGAGCCTACAGATTTTTAAACCCAGCCTTGTGGGCATTTTGTACACTATGAGATGTCCTGGCACACAGTCAAGCACCTGCCATCTCAGACAGTGGCACTGTGCTCCCAGGAGCTGGAGGGAGTTCAGAGCTCCTGGGCAGCTCACTGAGTTCTGGCTGTGGCTACAGTGTGGTAGGAATGTCTAGCAACCAATGGCCTGGTAACTGAAGAGTCACTGACATTCAGAATCAGCCACAGCAGAAAGAAGTGGGGAGGTGGGGGGGTGAAAATTCAATGAAAGAAAACAGGACAGAGCAGGGAGCTGGACTGTGTAGAAAGAAAAGCTTTCAGGAATCAGAGATGAGAAACCTGCACCCTGGTTACCAGAAACATACTAGAAGTTGCCCAGTTTCAGAGTTAAGTATCTCAGATTCTGTGAGGGCAGGTACAGTGGTGGTAGGTATTAGAGGACAGCATCCACACTCCCAAGGACAATGCAGGGACTATGACACTGGACAAAGCTGCTTGCTGTCATTTCTATCTGTCTGTTTCCCATGGCTGCAGCCAGACTGTTGGAAAACAACTACCCCAGCCCAGCATTTGAAGAGCTCCTGGCCGTCCTGTGTTTTCTACCCAGTTAGAGTAAAGTTCTTCAGTCTCTAGCCCAAATAAGGAATACCTGTTAAGGTACACAACATATACTGAACACCAAAAAGACTGGGCCAGGAAAAAAAATTCTCTTAGCACATGATAATAATAATAATAATAATTTTTCTATATTATTATATAGAAAATTTAAAAATATATAAAATTGCAAGAAAAGTGGGCAAAATAACACATAAAGGCAGAACTACTAGAGCAACACATGACTTCTCAATGGAGACTCTAAAAGCCAGAAAACTTGGAAAGATGTTCTACAAACTAAGAGATCCAAAACTTTTAATAACAGTAGTTAGAAAAACTAAGACATTCCATGATAAAACCAAATTTAAGTAGCATCTATCTACAAAACCACTGCATGTGGTGCTTCAAGGAAATCTTCAACCTGAAGAGTTTAATCCCAAGAAAATCATGAATAAACAATATCATGTCAGAAAAGAAGAGGGGAAATCACACACCAATGCAAAAAAAAAAAAAAAAGGAATCAACAAACACTGCCCATTGATGATACTCTCAACATCAATGATTACAATTCCCCAATAAAAAGACACAGACTAACAGAATGGATGCAAAAAAAAACCAGAATCTATCCTTTTTCCATATATGAAAAACAAAAACTAAACAACAACAGAAAATCCCCACATACTTTAACATAAAAAGTAGACATTACCTCAGGCTAAAAGGGATGGAAAAGATATTCAAGCAAATATATCTAAGAAGAAAACTTGAGCAGCCAATTTGGTATATAATAAAAAGAGACTTCAAACCAAAACTAATCAGAAGAGATAGAAAAAGATAACACATACTCATCAAAGGAAAAATCTACCAAGAGAGCACTGCAATTTTTAACATCTATGTGCTTGGCACAAGGTCACCCAAGTTCATAAAATAAACACTTCTAG
Source organism: Alexandromys fortis (assembly GCF_014885135.2). Taxonomy (NCBI): domain Eukaryota; kingdom Metazoa; phylum Chordata; class Mammalia; order Rodentia; family Cricetidae; genus Alexandromys; species Alexandromys fortis. Next base: position 3,918,309 of record NW_026067919.1, read on the forward strand.
AGCTGAAATCACATATTGATCCTCACATTAAGAAACTGGATGACTGCTCTCATAAAGAGACAGGTCTTCCAGATAGAAACTAAGCAAAGAAATGCTGGGGCTAACTGGCAACATAAAGCAAACAGATTTATCAGATATTCATAGAACGGTCTATGCAAACACAAAAGAATATATCTTCTTCTCAGTACCTCATTTTTAGAGTACTTTCTCTAAAATTTACCACATACTCAGAAAGCAAGTCTCACCAGTTATGAAAAATTGAAGTGACACACTGGATCCTGTCTGACCATCATGGATTAAAGCTGGATATCAACAAAAACAGAAACAAAAGAAAGCTCATAAACTCATGAAAAAATGGATAACTACCAAATGAAAACTGGATCAAGACAGAAACAGAAAGAAGTTAAAAACATTTTAGGATTAAATGAAAATGAAAACACTACCTACCCAGACATTTGGGATACATTGAATGGTGTCCTAAGAGACAATTCATAGCACTAAATGAGTATGTAAAATTTGGAGGGAGTATATATTAGTAACTGGACAGTACACCTGAAATTTCCAGAACAGAAAAAGAATTAACACTCAAAAGAAGTAGATGACTAGAAATAATCCAACTCAGGCATGAAATCAATAAAAGAGAAACAGACAATCAACCAAAATAAACACAAAGAATCAAAGAAACAAAGGAAAACTGAGTTTAACAAAACCTTAACCGATTTAACTAAAGGGCAAAGATAGATTATCCAAATTAACAAAATTAGAGATAAAATGGGTCATGACAAACATAACAAAAGAAGACATATTTTAAAAACCTATATTCCACCAAATTGGCAAATTTAAAAGAAATGGACTATTTTTTATATACCACCTACCAAAGTTGAATCAAGATAAGATAACCAATTTAAATAGACCTATAATACTTGGTTTAATAGAAGCAGTAATTAAAAGTCTCCCCACCAAAGGAAGCTCAGAGCTAGATGGTTGTAGCCCATAATTATACCAGATTATACTATACTCAAATTATTACACAAACATACACACACACTCATGCACTGCCAGAAGAAACATTGTCCAATTACATTTACAAGGGCACAGTTACCCTAATACCCAAAGATATATAGACCTACAAAGAAAGAGACTTACATACCAATTTCCCTTATGAATGTAGAAACAAAAAATATCAATAGAGTACTCTAATATCAAATTCAAGTACACCTTGAAAAGATTTTCTACCAAGACCATTGTAGGCTTAGTCCCAAAGATGTAGGCCATTTCCACACATTTAAATTAATAAATATAATCCCCCATATAAAAAAATTGAAAGATAAAACCACATGATCTCATTAGATGCAGAAAAGTCCTTCAAGGAGAGAGAGCACGAGCAAGGAACTCAGGACCGCGAGGGGTGCACCCACACACTGAGACAATGGGCATGTTCTATCAGGAACTCACCAAGGCCAGCTGCCTGGGTCTGAAAAAGCCTGGGATAAAACCGGTCTCGCTGAACATAGCGGACAAGGAGGACTACTGAGAACTCAAGAACAATGGCAATGGGTTTTTGATCCTACTGCAAGTAATGGATTTGTGGGAGCCTAGGCAGTTTGGATGCTCACCTTACTAGACCTGGAAGGAGGTGGGTGGTCCTTGGACTTCCCACAGGGAAGGGAACCCTGATTGCTCTTGGGGGGGGACTTGATTGGGGGAGGGAGAGGGAAATGGGAGGCGGTGGCAGGGAGGAGGCAGAAATCTGAAAGAAAGAAAGAAAGAAAGAAAGAAAGAAAGAAAGAAGGAAGGAAGGAAGGAAGGAAGGAAGGAAGGAAGGAAGGAAGGAAGAAAGAAAAAGTCCTTTGATAAAATCCAACACCCTGTCATCAAGGAATTCTTGGAGGAATTAAGGATACAAATGACATACCTCAACATAGTTAGGGCAATTACTTGCAAGCCCATAAACATCATCAACCAAAATGGAAAGAAACTCAAAATAGTTCGACAAAAATTAGGAACAAAATAACATTCTCTCTGTATTTGTTCAATCAATACTTGAATTCTTAGCTAGAGCAATAAGATAAAGGAGATCAAGTAGATGCAAATATGTAGGGAAAAGTTAATATATATTATTTGTCAATTATGTGGTAGTATGTATGTTACCTAAAAATTCCACCGATAAACACCATCAGCTCATAAACACTTTCAGCAATGTATCATGTTACAAAATTAACACATAAAAGTTAGTAGCTTCTTATATCAAAATGACAACTGAGAAAGAAATCAAGATATATAAAATATCTTTGACTAACTCTAGTCAAGAATGTGGAAGACTCGTATGATAAAACCTTTAAGACACTGAAGCTATTGAAGAACATATAAGAGGATAGAAAGATCTTCTATGCTCTTGGATTGATGGGATTAATATAGTAAAAATGGTCATCCTACCAAAAACATTCTACAGTCTCAATGCAATTCCCAACAAAATTACAACACAATTCTTTACATATCTTGAAAGGATAATCTTCACCTTCATATGGCAAAAATCAAAAACTCAAGATCCTGAATAATAATATAACTGCAGGAGGTATTATAATTCTTGAAATCAAATTGTATTACAGAGCAATGATAATAAAACCATCATGGTACTGGCATTAACACAGATATATCAATCAATGGAATCAAATATACACACCTATGGACACTCTATTCTTAATAAGTAACACACACTTCAAAAAAATGCCTTCAGCAAATGGTTTTGGTTAAACTAGATGCATGCAGAAGAATCAAAAAAGATCCTCTGTTGTCACCCTGCACAAAACTCAACTCTAAATAAATTTAAAACCTCAACATAAAACCAAATATCCTAAGTCTTATAGAAGAAAAAAATAGGGAATTGCCTTGAACTCATTGCATAAGAAAATACTTTCTGAATGGAACACTCTTAGCATAGGCACTAAAATAAATAATTAACAAGTAGTATCTCATAAAACTGAGAAATTTCTGCATGGTAAAGTATACCATCATTTGAATGAAGTAGTAGCCTACAGGATGGGGAAATATTTTTACCAACTACACATGGAAAAGATGGTTAATGTCCAAAGTATACAAGGAATTTACAAAAGAGATGTCAAGAAAATAAATACAATTTAAAATGAATTCTTGAAACAAAATTCTTAATAGAAGAAACTCAAATGGCTGAGAAATACTTAAATGATCAACAGCAATCATAGATATACACATCAAAACTTCTTTGAAGATTTCATCTTTTACTGTAAGAATGACTGAGAGAAAAAAAGAACAAGTAACAGCTCATGCTGGCAGGGATATGGAGTAAGTTGTTGGTGGGAGTGAAAACTTATACAAACATTGTATAAACCAGTGAGACAGTTCTTCAAGATGGAAACTGACCTTGCTCAAGATTCTTTTATAACACTCTTGGACATATATCCTACGGATGTTTCATCTAACCACAGAGACTTTTACTTAATCATTTTCATTGCTGTTTTATTCATAAAAGCAAGAAAGAGGAAGCCACATGGATTTCCCTTAACAAGAGAATGAATAAAGAAAATGTGATACATTTACACAGTGGAGTATTACTCAGATGTGTGTGATATCAAGAGCATAGGATTTCCATTAATTGTTCTGTGCCTAACACCAAGTAACTTTAACTACATTTCTTCTTGTATATCACCTCCTGAAAAGATCTGTCTTGAAAATTGTACATGAAGATTATAAATTCCCAAACCTTGTTTTATTCTTCTTCCCAAAACTTATTTTGTGTTGTTCTTTTGCATAGTTTGCACTAAACTTGGGCTGTGTACCCACTTACTCTCTATATCCCCCTAGATTATAGGGCCCATTAGTGTGTGGCTCTGTGGCTGGATTGCTAATGCCTAGATCAGTGTCTAGCAGGTAGAAGGCAATTAACACACATTTCTTGGGTAGTAGATGAGACAAATCATGTAATTGGTGTGATTTAAATTCTCAGTCACTTGAACTGTAAACTCAGGGCTTGGATTGCTAGGGAAAGCTTTCACCATTATTTACACCAATCAAGAATCCCAAGGCCATGCTAATAAGGCATCAAGAACTTTATGGACATATTTTTATACATATAATCTATCACAAAGATGGAGAAAATAGATTGTTTGAAAAAAATTAATGTTTCCCCAGAGGCTCTCTCTGCTCAGTGTTATAAGCTGGCAATAATATGCCCCTGGTACCTTCAAGGGAGATTTCCTATTTTCCCCAAGGCACCCAGTCTCTTGGCAGACTGGTTATCATTTTGTTTGAATGAAATCCCAGAACTCGGGATGCTGAATTCTGTTTCTCAGATCTGCTAATGACTGACAATGTGACTTTAGCTATGTGATTCCAACCATCCTCTGACTGAGGGTTTCTCATCTGTAAAGCCAATTCAATTATCATGGCACTGCTTCCTAAAGATGTTATTTGGTAGTGCTTATGATAACAATCACTAAAGAAATATTTTAATTTATACTGTCTATTAATAAGTGACACTATGTGCTGATTTCCAACAAGACTGTAAAGAGCAAGGTAAAAGATTCAAGTGATTAAGAGAGCAAGTGGTTTATCAGCCATCATATTCTACCTAAGGAAATGATGTTAGAAAGGATACAAAAAATACAATAGAACTATGATCTTAAAACATAATGAACAAACACACAAAAAATAAAAGTAAAACAGACAATAAAAACTATGACTGTCTATGTGGCGACAGTTTTCTGCTGTCTTTCTCTGTGTCTAAACTTTGTTTCCTTACCTGTGACACATTGGGAGGGAGACGCTCAAAGCATTTGGGCCTCAGTAGATCTCAATTCTGATCCAACGGCACTTTGAAGACATGGTACTTGACACCAAGAGAAATGGGAAATGGGTCAGAAGTTTCTCTTCACAGGGTTTAAGGAAATTTTATTTTAAAATTTAACCTAATGGTTTATCATTTCATTAATTGGAGAAAGGGTCTTGCTGTTTCTCAGGTTATCTTCAGGATTACTATGTAGTAGAAGGTGGCCCTGAACTTGTACTCTGACTGTCACAGCACTTGGAGCGCTGGGATTGCAGGTATGTGACAATAAGCCCAGATGTTATTTTCACAGTTATTATAGCACTTCTGACTTATGCAGATGCCTGGTCTTTAAAGTCTCCTCTTGAACTGACTAGACTACTACTAGTCTCGTTAATTAATTAATGACTTAAATTTTTAAATATATTTAACTTATAACTGACAATCAATTTTTTTCTAGAGGATCATCCATTATAATCTAGTAAAAATAATTAGCATGGTGCCTTTACTACATCTGTAATCCTAAAATGTGTTGTCATATTGGCTCCTGACTAGAGGAGATGTGAGAACAAAAGATTGGTGGGTCCCTGTACAGACTCCCTGAAGTCCTCTGGGCCTGATACTCACCCTTAGCCCCATGGCTGATGCTGTTGCTCTTTTTGCTTAAGAACATAGAAGCTGTTTCCTCTCACTCTTGTCAGTGTGTGTCATAATAGAGAACATCAACACAATTTACTTGTCTTTTATGGTACAAAGTTGATGGGAAGAAAAAAGTTGAAAATGTGATAAAGCAGTTTTCTCGTGGATCTTACAGTGAGCTTCTCTATTTTTCTCTGCTTTGTGCTTGACTGTGGCATTAAAGACAAAGGCCATTGAATCCACACGTATACTCACTTTTTCACACTTTCTACCTTACTCTCACTCACTTGCTTCCCTTCTGAACTGAATGGCTTGGCAAATGACAACTGTGGTTCAGCGAATTTTAAAATCTCAAGGTTGAAAGAAAACCCAAGGCTCTTTTCTCTAATGACAATGGCCCAAACCAGAATAGTAACATGGAACATAATGGTGAGAGTTAAACAATCCCTTTTGCCTTTCAAGTGACTTAACAAACTTCTTAGCTAGAATTCCCAAGACAAAACACCTGCTGTCATGATGAGATTAACAGCCCCTTCTTTCATCAAAAAGTGCCATGGTCACGGGAACGCTGTGATTGCTCAGCTCCTTTGGATGCAATGTGATTTCATCCGCACAGCCTCCTAAGATTGTGATGACACAAACATGAAAGTAGCTTGCTGAGTGAACACAAGTAGGGAGTAGGGGAGCTGAGGTTATACCTTAGACATCTGACTGTGCCCCAAACACCTTTGTGGTTTTCTATTGCTTACTCTTTGCATATGCCCACAGTACAGTCTAATGTTCTTCTACTGATAGTGAATCCTTTACCATACTAGGGACCTATACCATCTTTGGAAAATGCTATGGGGGGGTGTGTGTTTACTATGATGAAATTTATTCTCAGAAACCTGAAGTGCTCCTCAAGAAAATAAAAAAATAACATAAAAGCAGCGGGAACTGAAGTATAAAGGACATTTTATTCCAAGATATCAAGAAGTTACTACTATCTTGTTTCCACTGATTCTGAAGACAATAATTAAGATTTGCGCTCTTTCAGAGAGATAGACCTCTTTTGTGTAGGACTTCCAAAGCCAATGTCTTCACAAATGCTGGTGGCCACCTGGTCGGCATGTTGCCTTGCCTACGGACATTGTCCAGCAGCCGATTTCACGTCCCCTTTCTACTTGAGTGGCAGACAGAAGTACTTTCATCTTTAAGATGAAGCAACTGAATTGTGGAGACTTGCTATTCTCTCCAGGCACCCACTATTGTACTATGTGCTCTAAGATACTTTTCTGTGGATGGGTGCAGATGAGCACCATGACACCGAGCTTCCATTGATAGAAGACTCATAGACCATCAAAACCCCGGGGAAATGGTGGAACTCGCTAGTTTATTATATTATCTTTAATATCAGAAATATGTGTAGTGTCTTATGAAGTACAGGAAATAGAGAAAGGATTGTGTTAGTCAAAACATTTTTCTGTTTGCAGTTAGGGTAAACGTTGCTAGAACACACCTCATGCCTAGTATACACTAATGATAACAGGTTTTGTTCATTTTAGGAGTGGGAGAATTTTTTTCACCAACCATAGAACCCTATTTAATCAGTTTAGAATTGGGCAAATCACAGATGCCTCAGAGCCGCCCTTATTGTGACTGTATTTGACATCTTTCCTCCAGCCTGCTATGTCAGCTCTCACTGAATTCCCATTTATATCCTGGGAAATTCACTAACAATTATTTATAAACACAACTTTATGGAGTTTAAATACAGGAACTTTCTGGTTTTGGTTAAGTTTGTTGCAAAAGGAAAACAAAGCAAAATAATAACAAAAACAAAAACCAACTTCCTATTTCTAATCAAGGAGAAACTAGACCTTTGAAGTTCAGAAAGAATTCACCTTTGCAATGTGTCTGAGGTTTGTGGAGCTGACAACAACATCCTATTCCATTCATGATCAGCTGTTAGCATCTAAACAGACAGACCAGGCTCCAGCAGCATTGCCCCAACAGCATCATTCTGGTCAAGTGCATTATACTTCCAAGGAAGTTGTGCCATGGCACTTTCTGAATTGATCCCTTCCTTGTAAAAAATGTTGGTGACGTTGGTTGTAATCAAATTGCCAAGGTCATCAGTGAGGAAGACTCTAGGGTAAATGATTAGAGGTATCTATCACTCATAAAGAAATATGCATCACAACTTAGAAGACAATGACTAAATTTATTATTTGATGGCAGAAGAAATTTAATTTCCTGAAACTTTTATTATGGATTTAAAAGAGAAAAAATTGAATAAAACTTTTCCTGAGACAGAATCAAATTGGCTCTAGAATCTAAAGGGAAACTTATCATTTACATTGTTTTAAAAATTAATAGATTGGGGCTGGAGAGATGGCTCAGCGGTTAAGAGCATTGCCTGCTCTTTCAAAGGTCCTGAGTTCAATTCCCAGCAACCACATGGTGGCTCACAACCATCTGTAATGAGGTCTGGTGCCCTCTTCTGGCCTTCAGGCACACACACAGAAAGAATATTGCATACATAATAAATAAATAAAAAATAAAAACAAAAAAATTAATAGATTGTGGTTCTGATTTTTCTACTTTCAAGAATTGATCTTTTTCTGATTGCAGGTATACTTGACTCTGAAGAATGGAGCCCCTGTTCAAAAGACAATAATTTTTGAATCCATGTTATTCCTGATGAAGTCAGCATTTCCTTTTAAATTCTTGGAGGCCTCATGATTGCAGAGGACTTTACAATGCCTGCCATCTATAGCCTGGTGATGAATGCTACTATTAAAAGCAGCTGGTAGAAGAATCTGGTTTGAATGGAATGAGTGTTCTAAGCAGGTGTTTACCAGCACCAGAGTAGTAAATCGTGCTGTAATTACAAATGTCAAAAATAAATTTAAAAGTCATTGTGTGCCCAGTATACTAGTTAAAACACACTGATGTAAACAAAAGCCCGGTAGCAAATTGAACCCACAGTATCCAAATAAATAAATCCAACAGTACTTGGCTGTAGAATTGATGTCTGTTTTAACCTCTGAGCATGCTCAAAGCCACCTCTGAGCTAACAGATGTTGAAGGAGATATTATTAAAGAAAAAGGTCCAGATGGGACCAAGAAAAATATCTGCTCTATTATTATCACACAAAGGAAAGCTGGAAGGGTCTATGAATAACAGACAAAAATAATGAGCAATAAATGAGATGGTGTGATTGATGCCTCACGAGAAAATATCAAGAAGCTCTCAGAAATTATGGTTACATAAAAAGAAATACTTGAGATTGTCCCTAGCACTGGAAGCAGATCACCAGCTGCAGCCTCCCTTCCCAACTGCCCACTTCTCCTGTGGATCCCACAGACCATCCCTTTCTAATCTCCTTTCTCCTATTCATCTCTGTATCCTAGGCCTCAATTCCAGCAGGCACCTCTTGTTCAAACACAGGCTAATACAGCCAGCAAACCAGATAGACTGCCTGTAGATAGCCTCCTTTCTCTTACTTCCCCTAAGTACAATCCCTTAGTATCAGCCCTAGTGCTACAACAGTTGCCCTTCTCCTCTGCACACATCTCCTGTGGATCCCACCAATCATCCCTTCCTAACCTCTCTGCTCCCACTCACCTCTGTATCCCGGGCTCCAAAGAAGCAGCCATTCCCTGTGGCACACCAGTTGAGCAGTACAGTGAAACAGGTAATAAAGAGCCAACACACTCTCTGATAATCCAGAGAAGGAACAAAAACAAAGAAAAAAATCACCCACCCCACAAAGAAAACAGTATCTCAACCTATCAGACCCAGATGCCTAGATAAATAAGAATGCAATTAATAACTGCCAGAGTAACATGTCCCCACGAGAGCCGTGGTAGGCCCTGAATATCCCAACATATCTGAAGCACATACACAAAAAGACTTTGCACTTAAATATATCAATATGATAGAAGTCCTTAAAGAGGGCATGAATTAATCCATTAAAGTAATCCAGAAAAAAAAAAAAGTGAGCAATTAGAGAAAATGAATAAATCCCTTAAAGGAAGCCAAAAAAAAAAAAAAATACAAACACTTGAAGAAAATGAGTAAAACTGTCCAAGACCTAAAGGTGGAAATAGAAGCAATTAACACACACACACACACACACACAACCTGAGAGAATTCAAGAAAACAAAAACTTAGGAATTTGAACAGGAATACAGAGACAACCTTTATCAACAGAGTTACAAGAGATGGAAAAGAGAACCTCAGACTTAGAGATAAGATAGAAGAAATGGACACATTGGTCAAAGAAAATGTTAAACCTAAAATATTCCTGACACAAAATATCCAGGAAATGTGAAACACTAATGCAATGGACTTAGCAGAAGAACACTTCACCCAAACACAAAAGAATATATCTTCTTCTCAGCACCTCATGGAACTTTCTCCAATGTTGAACACATACTCTGAAACCAAACAAGTCTAAAGAGATAGAGGAAAACTCAAATAACTCCCTGAATCCTGTCCGACCACCATGGCTTAGAGCTGGAGATCAATAGCAACAGGAAGATTTAGAAACTCGTGGAATCTGGACAAAACTCTACTGAATGAAAAATTGGTCAAGACAGAAATAAAGAAAGAAATTAAATAACTCCCAGGATTCAATGAAAATAAGCACACAGTAAATACAAACTTATTTGTATAAATAGTGCGGCATAATGAAAGCAATGGTAAGAGGAAAGTTCATAGCAGTAATTGCCTACAAAAAAAATAGAGAGATTCCCCACCTTGTATCTTAACAGCACACTGATAATTAATATTTCTTAATATCAATGGACTCAATTCACCTATAAAACGACACAAGCTAAGATAATGGATATTGTTTGGTTTAATCTTAATAAGTCTCTCCGCCGGTGCAAGAAATTCAAATCAAACTAGATTAGACCAAATTAAAATGCCCGTGTTCAATAAATGCAGTACTCTTGGGTGGACTGAGACAGCACGGCAGGGAGAAAAACCCACACAAACTCAAAACTACGTGTTCCTTTTTCCGGTGCAAGCCTAAGTAGCCTGGGGGAGGGGCCAGAGTTTGGCAGGCTGGGCTTATAGTCCAGATTGGGGCAACTCCCAGACCAGGGGTTCCAATCATCCCAGACTCTTGGATATAGGGGTGTTAGAGGGCTGGGGTGACACTCCCAACTTAACATAACATCTAGACTCCTTGGATATAGGGGTGTGACAAGGAGCTGAGGTGGTATTTCTGTCTAACATTTTAGGCTCTTTTGAATAAAGGGGCATTGGCTCAAGTCTGGCTACTTCTTGTGGGAATGGGGTGACATGGGAGAGGGGAGAGCTTAGAGTTGTTGCGCTCACACTCGGCAAGAGGAGTAGCTTCCAGTTTGCTGTCATCCTGGAGTTCTTAAGTAACTGATTTTTAAGGGAGATGAGAAAGCAGGTTGTTAGGAGAAAAAAAATATTGTTATTATTAGCCCTATGAAATGGGGCTAGCCATGGAATGGGACGCAACAGCCGATCCAGAAGAGTTGGTACCAATGGTGAAGTTCCAGGAGCTGTTGTAGGTGTTTGGTATTATCTGGAGAGTGCTTTGTGAGTTGGCCTTGGCTCAGGCAGCAGGAGTGACCTGTAAATTATGCTTGAAACTGGCAGGAGTTACTGTAGCAGAACTTTAAGAGAACTGGAACAGATTTAGCAAAAGGCTATTGCTTTAGGTTAAAAGCTAAGAACATTTTAGAAGACAATTAAAGGAAACTGGAAACTCTGAACCTCTGAGGACACACCTGAAACCTATTAATCCTGGATCATGAAGCCTGATAAAGAGGCATACCTGTCTGTATTTTAGCAGGAAACTTCATTAAATGTCATAGATGAAGTAATAAGTTAATAGTACCTTAAGTTGTCAAATGCCATTAGACAAATCTGGGAGGGATAAAAGAGGCTGCCCAAGTGGCAAACAGCAGGGAGGGGCAGGAACAGAGTGGGGCTAGAGTAATCCCAGCATAGGCAGCAGAGGCCAGGGAAATAGCTGATGGGTGCCTCCTCTGTCCTCAGCTGCTGGAAAGAGAGTTAGGTTTAGATCCCTGAATCAGGAATGGGACAGGAACGCTGGCTGTGAATAATGAGAAAGAGAGAGAGAGAGAGAGAGAGAGAGAGAGAGAGAGAGAGAGAGAGAGAGAGAGAGAGAGAGAGCGGGGGGGGGGGGGGGGCGAGAATACTGGCAGCGAATAAGCAGGGAGAGAGAAACGGAAGTGGGGATGGAACAAGAGTGTGCATTTAGAAACCACAGATTTTTGGAGCAATGCTACTTTAGGTTAGATAACCCCAATTTAAAAGGATTTTTGTAAAAGGCCATCTAAGGGCAGCTTGGAATTGCAAGAAACTCATTAGAAGCACATGCCTGTGTGACTCAAACCTGTTGTGATGCATCCACTGAACAGAGCCCTTGAGTCAAAAAACAGGGATGCATGACGTGACTCAAGCAAACAGAGCCCTTGAGTCTGTTTGGTGGATGCATGAGAAATGAACAGGGGTTGTCTCCTCATGCCCAAGTCCTATCTCAGAGAAAGTCCCTGGCTTTCACTGCTCCATAGATCAGCAGAAAACCTGAGAAGTGAATGCATACACCAAGACCCTAAGGATAATGCGGGGGGAGGGGGAAGGCGGACGGGGGGGGGGACAGACCCTTTCTTTTTATTTGGTGGGAACTTCCATCCATTTGGCTTTAATCTTAATAAAAGCCTCTCCTCCAGTGCAAAGAACTGCAATCAAACCAGATTAGACCAAATTAAAATGATGGTGTTTAATAAATGGGTACTCTCAGGTGGACCGAGACAGCATGACAGAAAGAGGAACCCACACAAACGCAAAACCACCTGTTTCTTCTCCCAGCGTGACCCTAAATAGCTTGTGGGAGTGGTCCTGACCTTCCTCGGTGGAGGGGTCAGCACTTGGCAGCCTGGGAGTTGGAATCCAGACCGGGACAACTCCCACAACAGGGACCTCTAATCATCCCAGACTTCTTGGATACAGGGGTGTTAGAGGGCTGGAATGATACTCCCAATTTAATATTATAAATATGAAATCAAGATCGAGCCTTCTGCTGTATACAAGAAACACACCTCAACCTAAGAGACAGACATTAACTCAGAGTAAAGGGTTGAGAAACCCAATGGCATAGACAGTTCATATTTCCAGTTGTCTCATAAATGTCAAAGATGTTCTAGCCTGTGCTTACATCTTGTTTGAGCTTGGATCTAAATGCTGTACCCATGATTAGTACACCTGGTTGATAGCTATAAGCATTCTCTCAACCCCAAGTCCTGGCTTGCTCTCTTTGGGATTTCTTTGTTGAGAACATGTGACCCACGAATTTTTGGAGACAGTTGTCTTTGTTTTCTCTGACTTGGCAGCTGTATTTAAAGTCTTGACCAAATTCAAGACTCTATAATTAATCATATTACAATATCTTTTCATGTAATTTCACTTATGTTTTCTGTAGCTTTTTTCATCACTTTCTGCTGGGATCTTAATTATAATAACCATAGTTCCTAGTATGGTGTTTATGCACTTTAAAATGAGCTTTAGTGTTTAATAATGATACCTCACTAGTTAACAGCACTTGCTGCTTTTGCTGAGGACCGATATTTGGTTCCTAGACCATGGGTAGTTCACAACTGTCTGAAACTCCTGTTCTATGAGATCCAACAAACCTTATGACTTCTATAGGCACCTGCATACATATGATACATATACATATATTCAGGAACATAAATCTATGAATAAAACAAAAGTTAAAATATTTTAAATGAAAATAAATTGATTCTATAGAGCCTGCTATGGCATCTCATCTTATAATTTAAAATGGTAGGTGTTAAGAGCAATTCCTCCTTTCTAATCATACTCCATTGTTTTTGAAGACACACACGCATACACATACACACACTCATATACACTTGTACATACCCTGACACACTCAGATTTCACACTTAGAAATTTTAATTTGTATCTATCTTCCCAACTATTTCAATAATCTAAATCACATTTTCTGGAACTTCAGAAACTCTCATGTTCCTTGAAATAATCATTTAAAAATATTCATTTAATAAACATGCTTTAATGCTGAAAATAAGTACAGACAGATAAGATATTCTATTTTTGTATCATTTCATTATATATAATGTATGTATATATATATATAATGAATTTTTCTCTTAGAATTAAAGATTTGATGATATGAATTCTTTCTTTTTGTGTAACTTGTCTTTTATGTCACTTAAGAAAAAATTTTGGGGCTGGAGAGATGGCTCAATGGTTAAGAGCATTGCCTGCTCTTCCAAAGGTCCTGAGTTCAATTCCCAGCAACCACATGGTGGCTCACAACCATCTGTAAAGAGGTCTGGCACCCTCTTCTGGCCTGCAGGCATACAGACAGAATATTGTATACATAATAAATAAATAAATATTAAGAAAAAAAAAGAAAAAAATTTTAAGACATATTGGCAAGTTTTACTAAACTCAATCTGGGTTCTAATCATTCTTCATTCTCAAGAATTTTTAATTTCTTAAGATTTTATTATTTATATGCATTTCCTCTAGCTATAGTTTAGTAACTGTGATTACATATATGTTAGGCCATTGAAATTTTCTGGATTTGTTCTTTTTTTCCTAATTTTACGTGTGATACTACTTCTTTTTTATTTAATAGTTTTCCCATTCAAGTTTTATTCATTCCAAAAACTTACATATTGTATCATTCCCTCTTACTTATGCTTTGCCTTTCCTTTTATTGATATCTTGAGCATTTTTCTTTAAAGAAAACTTTAGGAATTATAGATAAGTATTTCCTGGTAACTATGTTATTCACTTTCTCACAGACAAGAGGCAGAATTTGAGACAGTGTCTTATTGTGTAGTCAAAGCTGAACTTATACTCTGTGTCCCCCTCCCTCTCCTTGATTACTAGGGCCATTTGTGTTTCTATCGCACTAACTATGTTGTTCTCTCAGGGCTTCTATTTATTTCCTAATTCTACTTTAGATCATGTGAAATAGCATGCTATAATTATATATGGTACTGTCTGTAGGTTTGTCATAAGGTCCCTACCATCTTCCTCATTTTTGTCAATAATTCTATGGAATAAAACTATTTTTCTAAGCATAATTTTGGGTTACCTTAATTTTCCTGACTGAGAGGGCTTCTTAGCTCTCTACTTTCCTTGCTTTTGCAAAGGAGTACACAGTATAGCCTCATGCTTGTATACTTCTCAGGGGCCATGCCTTTCTCATTCCTGCTGGGTCTTGGTTTTCTTGTCCGGCATTGTTCACTACAGACCCCAGTCTCAGCAACCTTTCCATAGACCACAGGTTTGTGCGGGAATGTTACCATGGCTGGTTGGCTGAGACTTTACAGGAAGTGGGGACAATGCTTTAGCTCTATCATTCCTTATTGAAACTTCTTGAATTTTAGCTTTACTGGTACATTCATGTTGCCTCCATGCTTCGTTATAAAAACATACCTTTCATTTGCATTCTATTCGTAAATCATCTAGACCTGTCTCTTTCTAACTTATCGCATAATATTGTACCAGTTTAGCCATTACAACTTTGTCTTCAACCATCCATATTAAGACAGGGAGAGTGGCTGGCCATTATTTTGCCTGTTGTTTTAGATCATAGGCAGCCACACATGAGTAGGATGTTAAATGTGATGTGTCAAGTCATAAAACACTTGAAAGAAAGCAAAAAAAAAAAAAAAAAAAAAAAAAAAAAAAAAAAAAAAAAAAAAAAAAAAAAAAACCCTTGTCATCCCCTTGTTGAAGATAAAGTATAAAAAGGAAATTGAAAAGACAAGCTACAAAGTTGGGAAAAGAGATACTTCATCATTTTATATTTTGCAAAAAACAAATTCAGACTAGGTTTGACAGTCATCATATCCAGGCCCACCAGAGGTGTAAGACTACCCTGCTACACCATCCACACTCACCCAACAAAATAATCTTCTGTTCTCTTCTTGTCACCATATCCTAGCCCATACCTGCAGAAGCCACCTACCCCTCTAGAGGACAGGCTAGAGCCCTGAAAACCAGCCCTTTAAAGTCCAGGTAAGCTCCCTAGAAATCAAGTAAGCTACTTCCCACCCCACTCTCATCCTGCCCAGCATAAACCCAACTGCCCCTCCTCTACTCAGCAGCACATCCTAGCACACACCTCTGGTGGAAACCTCCTACCTCACCAAAGATCAGGCCAACTTCCTAAAGCCCCAATAAAACTGCCCTTTCACACAGCTCATGCCTGCTAAACATAACATTAACTACCACTCCTCTTCTAGTCACCATATCCTTACCCAAACCACCAGCAGAAGCTTCTTACCCCACCAAAGGCTAGACCAACATTTTGAACCACAGAGACCAGACCAGCTCCCTGAAAACCAAGCAGAAGTCAGGCTAGCATCTTAAACCACAGAGGACCCATTGCCAGATCAGAGACGACACACATAGCCAGAACTCCAGCCCAAAACTTGAGTGACCATGCAGGACCAGAGATTATCCAGGACTTCAGAAGTCCAGCCTCAACTTAAGCAGAGTCCTTCTAGTCAACCACAGGCCATGCAGCCAGAAGATCAGAGAGGAAACAAAAACCAAGGAAGAAACCCTTCAAGAAAGACAAACCTATAATCACTCCAAATCCACATACTTTAATGTCAGTGTAAGAACAAAATCAACAATAGCCAGGGCAATCGGTCACCAGTAGAGCCCACACATCCCACTATTCAAACCCTGAATATTCCAATGCAGCTGATTCACAAGAAAACGATCTTAAAACCAACTTAATGAAAAACATAGAGGTCTTTAAGGAGGAAATGAATAAAATTGCTTAATGAAATCAATGAGAAAAAAGTCAGTGTAATGATACTTAATGATATTCTGTGATACTCACAGATTGGTATCTAGTTCAATCGTCATCAGACAGTCTTCATACAGCAACAAATGGAATGCAGAAGCCTACAGCCAAACATTAAGAGGAGCTCAGGGAACCCTGGGGAAGAAGAAGATGAAGGAATGTAGGAGCCAGAGAGTTCAGAGGATACCAAAACAAATAAACAAGCAAACAAACAAACCAACCAAAGAATCATCTAACCTCGGCTCATGGGGACTCAGAGACTGAAAAGAAAATGATGGAGCCTGTGTGGGAGTGATCTTGGAGCTCTGCATGTAAGTTACATTTGTGCAGCTTGGCCTTCTTGTGGAACTCCTAACAGTAGGATCAGGGTCTATCTTTGACTCTTTTGCTGGCTATTGAGACCCTAGTCTTCATGATAGGTTGTCTTGTCCAGCCTTAATTCTTAATTTGTGTGGAGGTGTTTAGTCTTACTGCAATTTGATATATTTGGTTGACATTCATGGAAAACAACTTTTTCTGAATAGGAAGAGAGAGACTGGATGGGAGGGCAGAGGGACGGTGTGTGTAAGGGGCTGGGATAGGGGAGGGAGGGAAAACAGGAGTCAGTATGTAAATCATCATCATCATCATTCAAAAGAGTTCTTACAATCAACAAGTCTAATAATGAGCTAAGGACATGAGCAGACCATTACTAAGAAGGATTTCAATTTACATGATTAAGTGTTAAAATTCAGCAGAAATGCAAATTGAATGTACATTGAGTGTCTTCATTAGTTTTCTATAACCGTGAGGCAGAAGGAGGCGGATCTCTGAGTTCGAGGCTAGCCTGGTCTACAAGAGCTAGTTCCAGGACAATTAGGGCTGTTATACAGAGAAACTCTGTCTCGAAAAACCAAAAGAAAAACAAAACAAAATATCCTGAAACTGCTCTTAAATTTATTCCCCTGTTTATTGTTGAGACAAACAACAGAAGTTTTGTTCAACTCAGTTTGTAGTTGATAGACAAAAATGGCAAACATTATTTTTTCTTTGAAATTTTTCACATTTTTCAGTAGACTGTGCCAAGAGCTGTTTCTGGCTCCCTAAATTCATTTGGGATAATGCTGGATGAATGCTGGCTTTAATCAATTCAACAAACCATTTATTGATATGCTATGGCCTCTGTTGGGACTGAAAATTCAGACATGGGCCAATATACTCACCAACAAAACTGCCCATGGAATTTTGTTTTTTTATTTCTGAAACAATCTCACTATCCAATATCATAAATAATATCTAGATTTTAAAACCATTTTTATTGTGAAATAACTTTAAGTTTTTGTAATAACTGAATTATGTTCCCTAAAATCCAAAAGGAAGTTTTAACCCCCAACCCAATACTTTATGACTGTATTTGGTATTAGCGTTTTTTAATGAGACAATTAAGGCAAAATGAGGCCATTGTATAAATCTTAATCCAATCTGGCTAGACTCCTATTTACTTACTTAGAAAGTAAAATTGGGGCACAGACACTGTGAGGAGAGAGTGTGAAGGCTGTCTGTCATCAACCAGTCTAGGTAAGAGGCTTGGAAGAAATTAAGCATACTCTATTTCCCTTGGTCTTCCAGAGGCAGATAGTCATGAAAACAGAAACATGAGTGTCTACTTTCAGATACTTTGTGGTAGTTTGCTATGGCAACCCTGTCAAACTGCTCCAGACTTACAGAGGTTTCTAGCAAACCCTCTACTTAGGCTCTTCTTTATGCAGCCATAGGACAGTGCCAAAGTCATAACATTTTGATGTAGATGGTATAAATAAAAAGATTCAGTATTTTTCTTTTTCTCCCTGTTTTCTCACTTTAATTTTCCACTGTGATTCCAAGTGCTAGGCAGATTAATTTGGAGTGGTAGTTACAGGGTAACAGGGATGGAGGTTATTTAGATTTTTTATAAAATTTAGATGTGAAAAACATGCTTGAATTATTTCAGAGTTTTTTTTTGTTTGTTTGTTTTTGTTTTTCAAGACAGGATTTTTCTGTGTAGCTTTGGCACCTGTCCTAGAACCTGCTCTATAGACCAGACTGGCCTCGATCTCACAGAGAACAGACTGCCTCTACCTCCTGAGTACTGGGATTAAAGGTGTGCACCACTGCTGCTCAAATTAGAGTACTGTAATCTCTGTGTATATTATTCAAATATTTTTATTCCAATATTAAAGTTTATTCCAATATTAAATACGCTCTGGAGTAGTGCACCATTGTGAAAGAAATCCAAAAGATTGTCTTCCATATAGTAATTAAGCAACTTCAAGAGAAACATGGAATTCATTTTCAGTAATTGTAGACCCATGGCTCAGAGCATAGAAAGGTCTGTAACACTGTTAATCCCTTTTAATGTCCTATTATTCACTAAAGTAAGACTTTGACATTATTTTGCTTTAAATTACCTAATTATATCAAAATCACTCAACATTATGTTTTATTTCCTTACTATTTGTCCATGGATATGTGTTACAGAAGCATGTATATATAACAAGTCTTTCTCCATACTACCGGCCAGCTCCCCATAATGACATGGAGACTTCTTCTTAATTATGAAAGCTTACCTATAGCTTAGACTATTTCCTAACTATATCTTATAAGTTAAATTAACCCTTTTACATTAACCTATGTTCTATCACATTGCATTACCTTTCTTCCATCTTGTACCTCCTGCGTGCCTAGATCCCCCTCCCTCCTCCTTTCTCTCTCCAGAAATCCCACCTATACCTCCTGCCTAGCTGTTGGCTGTTCTGCTTTTTATTTCACCAGTCACAGCAATATACCTTCACACCGTGTACAAACATCCTACAACATGCATCTGATATCGTAGAGCTAAATGCATCATTTCAAATGATTACAGATGATAAAACAATTAGCTACTTCTGAATTCAGTTTCATGATATGCAAACTCCATTTCATAGAAAAGGAAAATGTATATTTATTAACCAGGTCCAAACATCATTCACATTTCTCAATAACTATATACTTTAGACAAATGTTTGATAGCTATCTTATTTTCAGTTACAATTTCTTCTTTTGAATAGATAATAAGGGCTATTTGGCTCACATTTTAAAAGGATAAACTGGGAGGATTATAAATAGCTCACAAAATAAAATCATAAAGATGGCTTGAAAAGAATTGGAACAAAGAGTTTTCCAAAATGCTTCAATTTTTCCCTATTATTCCATCCATTTGTTCAAGATTCAAATTTCTAGGACAGGTTCATTATGCTGAATGTTGTGAGTCTACTACTAACTCATCAGCAGAGTGAGTGGAAGGATACTGACTCTCTGCCACATCCCTGGAGAATAGAGAAACAACAATCCCTAAAGAAAAGAGTGGGGAAATGTGGAGAGTAAGACTGTAGGTTAGTTAGTTCAGCAGTAGAACGATTGATTCACATGCAAAAGGTCTGAGAAGGAAAAGTGGTGGAGAGCGCTGTGGGCAAGTCTAAGCAGGGAGGGGAATGAGGAGATAATGGTGGGAAAGTAAATGCATCTGCTGTCTAGTCTGGAGTTCAGATGAGAATCTAGAGGATGAATTAAAATCCTGAAGCAAAGACGTGTGAAGTGCTCCAAATATCCACCTACCAAACCTGAGTATATGTCTGACAACAAATCCACACGAGCACATGCATGCCCTTTATGAGACTACTGCTGTGTCGTCCCACTTGTCTTCCACAGCCTAGTACATTAGCTGCTACTTTCTCCCCAGGAGTTCAGAGTGCACCTTCTAACTCAACTAAAGTAATTTATCGTCACAACTAGCATTTTCATAGGAAGTTGCACCACGGTAGAATGAAAGAGTTAATGGAAGTCCACACGCAACAGAATTTTAAAATTCATTTCAGGACATGATATAAAAATGTCACATACAGAGATAATTTTCTCTGAGCCTTAAATGTACATGTTGTGTTTAAATAAATCAGTTGGGGCTGGGCACTCTACACACAATTATTCTCTGCATTTTGGCCAGTTCAGTAATGGTCTCTGATAATGAAACTAAAGAAAAATGTAAAGACGGAATTTCATGGATTACAGAATCATTTTTGTAAAAATGACCATTCAACAAAAAGCATTCTGCAGATCCAATGCAACCTCAATCAAAATTCCAATAACACTTGTCATAGTTACTGTTTTGTTACTGTGAAGAGACAGTTTGACCAAGAAAAAAATTAATTAAAAGTTTGTTTAGTTTTAGAGAGTTAGTCCATTATCATTTTGGTGAGAGCATGTTAGCCTCTGTGGTACTCAAGAACTAGCCCAGAGTTACTTTCTAATCCATAGGCAGAGAGAGAGAAAGAGAGAGAGAGAGAGAGAGAGAGAGAGAGAGAGAGAGAGAGAGAGAGAGAGAGAACTGGGCTCAGCAAGCCCATTCCCCAGTTACACAATTCTACCAAGAAAGCCACACCTATTCCAACAAGATAATACCTCAGAATCCTTCTAATTTTCAAATAGTTCCACTCTCTGGTGGCTAAACATTTAAACATATGAGGTTTTGTGGGGCATAACCATTCAAATCACCACAACGTTATTTACAGAAAGAGAACTCAAAAATCATCCTAAATACCAAGTGGAACCACTAAAGACTCGAGATATTCAAAGAAATTCTGAACAAAAACAACAAACGGTACTGAAATAGTTGTATGAACACACGTAGAAGAATGAAATTAGACCTATGTCTATTACCATACACAAAATAGATCAAAGACCTCGATGTACAATCTGAAACTGGTAAAAGTGAATACAGCCTTTAAGATGCAGTTATAGCAAAGTAATATTTGAATAGGACTCCAGTTTCTTAGAAATTAAGACCAACAATTGACAAATTAGTCCTTGTAAAATATCCTTTTTTCATAAAAATTTTATGCAATATATTTTGTTCAGGTCCTATCCCCCACAGCCCTTCTCAGGACCTTCCAACCTTCCTACTCACCTAAGCTCATTTTTTTTTCTCTTTCTTGAAAAAATACAAAAATAGAAACCAGAAGAAGAAAACACCAATAAGATAAGAAATGCCAAAACAAAAAGCACACACACAAAAAAAGTAACGAATTAATTAATTTAAAAAACAACAACCAAAAGGGAATTCATTTTGTTTTCTCCAACTATTCCTGGCCATGTGTTCTTCCCTGAAGTTTAGTTGATATACACATGACAATACATTGGAGAAAACTGATTTTTCTCATTGCTTAAAGGTATTAATTGCAAATAAGTTTTTTGATTAGGGAAGAGCCTTTCTCTGTCAGGACTCCCTCTGGTTTGTACAGGTTTTGCACGTGATGTCAATACCTGTGAGTTTATGTGGGCGTCCGTCTTCTCGTGCCTGAAAGACACTGTTTCCTTAGAGTCCCCCTGGTGCTTTCCCACCTTCTCTTCTGAAGAGAACCCTCAGCCTTAAGGAAAAAGGTCTTAAGGTGACATAATTTTTAAGACTGAATGCTCCAGAGTTTCTCAGCCTCTCCACATTGTCCATTATTTGGTCTTTGTTATTTCTCATCTACTACAAGAAGACCTACAAAGGTAAGAGCATTAATACCAATGCTTCTAGAAGTTTTCTGCACAACAGAAGCAGAAGGAATAATTTCTAATTCTTTTGAAAGAGCAACTATTACCCTAACACTCAAATTATACAATGATCCATCAACAAACAAAAAATTATACACCAGTAACCTTTTTTATTTATTTATTTATTAAAGATTTCTGTCTCTTCCCTGCCACCATCTCCCATTTCCCTCCCCCTCCCCCATCAAGTCTCCCTCCCTCGTCAGCCCAAAGAGCAATCAGGGTTCCCTGCCCTGTGGGAAGTCCAAGGACCACCCACCTCCATCCAGGTCTAGTAAGGTGAGCATCCAAACTGCCTAGGCTCCCACAAAGCCAGTATGTGTAGTAGGATCAAAAGCCCATTGCCACTGTTCTTGAGTTCTCAGTAGTCCACTATGTTCAGCGAGTCGGGTTTGATCACGGACTTTACTTATGTAAAAGTTACATAAATAAATACACCAGTAACCTTTACATAAATAAATGAAAAATTATTAATAAAGTATTTACAAACTCAGTCCAAGAACATATCACAAGATGTCTGCCGTGATCAAGTTGGCTTCATCCCATGGATGCAGGAACTGTTTCACATATGCAAATCATTAACTAAATCCATCACATAACAGGCCATAAGACAAAACCCATACCTCTCTGTCTCCCTGGGTCTCTCTGTCTCTGCTTATGGGTGTCCTAACTTTCCCTAATGTGCGCTGGTACTCCATCTGGCTTGACCCTATACAGGTCCAAAAATAATCATCTCATTAGATGTAGAAAATTGTTTGACAAAATCCAACCCCACTTTGTAATGAAATTCTTAGAATAGGAATACAAGGCACATATTTCAACATAATAAAAGTAATTTGTAACTTTAGTTCTTCCTGTAAAAACAATCTTCTAGTGATATATTCCCTTAACAAATATGTGCCCAGAAACGTCTTTACTTTCTTATCTAAAACACCATATTTTTCAATTTAAAATAAAGAATCTCAGTTGTATTTTAAAAGTTCATCCATAACACATACAGACTTCCACGTTGGTTGTTAGTTTCTATATTATTTAATGAGAATAATGGGCTGTCGTTTTCTTCTGTGCTATCTGCTTCTTTCCTATGACTGGTCAAA
>NW_026067919.1:3942644-3952178 GCF_014885135.2 Alexandromys fortis
GGAGGATTGGGGGAACTTGGGGAAACAGGAAGATTGGGATAAAGGAAGGTTGGATAGGGGAGCAGGGAAGCACATATCTTAGTTAAGGGAGCCACCTTCGGGTTGGCAAGAGACTTGAACCTAGAGTGGCTCCCAGGAGCCCAAGGCGATGTCCCCAGTTAGCCCCTTGGGAAGCGGAGGATAGGGAACCTGAAATGACCCTATCCCATAGCAATACTGATGAATATCTTTCATATCACCATAAATGATGACTTTTAAGACACATTTAAAGGGGGCAGAAGAGATGACTTAGCAGTTAAGGACACTGGCTGCTCTTCCAGAAGACCAGGATTGAATTTCCTGCACCCAAAGGTGGCTCAAAAATGTCTGTAACTCAAGGATCCAACACCCTCAAACAGACACACATGCAGGCAAAAATACCAATATACACAAAACAAAAATAAATAAACTACTGAAACAAAGAGAAACTTTTTAATACAGAGATGCAGTTGTTACTTTTGTGCAGAAAGAAAACAAGAGTTAAGAAAGAAAATTAAATATATTTTATCATCTCAGACATACACTCTAAAAGAAATAGTATAAAAATAAATTGTACTTTATCTCTCAGAGGGCTTAAGGATTACTAAAGAAGATGGGCTAAAGGAAATGAATGACCCAAAGCAAATGTGATTTATAACCTCAACAGGACAACCGCATATTATAGCAACTGGAATGGTGTGACAACGCACACAAGATCTCTGGAAACTTAAGCCAGATAAAACCCAAGCAAAATGAGAGGAGGTGGACATGAAGTTCCATTCCTAGGTAATGGCATTGTCTACGACTACTAATTAGTGGATGCTGGAAAAAGAATCAGTTTTCTTTGGCGATGTGGCTCCTGCAGGTCAACCAATTTCCATGACAAATTTCATTTTCAAAAGTATTTGGGCACCATAAATTGTACTCAATGGTTTTCCAAAAAAAAAAAAAAAACGAGGATGCAGAATGGGGTAAATATGGAAAGAAGTGAACCTGAAAGGCTTTTGGAGAAAAGAATGAATATTATCAAAATATAATGTACTACTAAGTATATAGAGTTACTAAATGAGACAAACTGTATGATGAAGAGTTAAAAATGTCTGCATTTGAGCAAATAGCTCATCTAAAGTATCCTCATCTGGTTTAAAAAAAAATCATAATGTATGGATTTTACTATGAGACTGAGCAACTTTTATTACTTTAAGTCATGGGACATCATCAATTTCTAAGCTGGACCAAATAATTTAGTTAAGTCCTAGAGACAGGAACAATAACCAAGAATTTCATGGGGCTCCTGAGTAAACTGGGAGCATGGGGACCAAGGGAGAGGGTTGAAGGGGAGGAGAGAGGTAGGAAAGGGAGAAGAGAAAAATGTAGAGCTCAATAAAATCAATAAAAAAAAAAACTAAGGGACGATGAAATGGTTAAGCAAGTTAAAAGAAAAGAATTTTGTGGGAAGAGTATCTAACTTCATCTGACTCTCCAAGGATATATTTTGTAATTATCTGAACCAGAGTAAATATACTGTCCATTTACATGAATATCCTATCAGTGGTATTTCTAATGAAAAATTATGTTTCTTGGCCTACATTTAGCAATAGTTTTCCCTTTGCAAGGTTTCCCAAATTGTTATAAGTTGCGGTTTTCCCTTTTTGATTCAACCCATATGAAATTTTTCAGGACAGTTTCCATTCTGAAGAGTATTTGGTATCCCAGAGGAAATGGGGGTTTTCTGGGAGCGAGAGTGTAAGGCAATAACAGAATCTGGATCAAAATTCAACTCCATCCCAGATGTTGGATTTTGTCCGCAGCTGGATGTGGGCCATATGAAACCTTCAAACTCTGCATCTGTATCTGTTTTATATATCACTCCACTGAGAAAGATTTCTAAGCAGATGAAATGTGTAAAATACAGGAGAAAAAGAAAGTGTTGAGGATATAGCGATATCAGTCAAACTGAAATTAGCTGCTGCCTGTGTTCTGTATTTTGCTGGACCCAAAGTGCACCAGGCTCATTGGTTGAGTCTGACAGTTACCAGGTAAGAGTCCATCACTTCTTTTTATATATACACTTTAAATAGCTTAGGTTCAAATGAAGTTTAAAGAGTGTCAAGGCGGTGGAGACTTCTCAAGCCCAGGGAGGGATAAGCTTTTCTTTTAGGTACAACACAGATGTTGTATTTCAGAGTTAAGACAATGTCAAAGTTTTTCTTAGATGCTTGTTTGTAGCCGCTGTCTATATGGCTAAATGAACTATCCGAGTTTGCATTTTCAGTCTGATTTCTTCGTTCTCCATTCTTAAAGTTAACTGTATGTTAAAAGTCAAAAGTTCTTTTCAACTCTCTGGGAAGAAACCAAGAATTTATTTACAATCCTACTTTGTCTCTGTGAAAAGAGGATCGACAATCTGTACATATAATCAATCAGCAAATTGAGCTGCACCCCTTTCTCCTATCAGCTTTATTAGCAAATGTTCACTGGAATGTGTCACTTCTCTGCTTCAAGGCCTCTTATGGGAAAGCATCTCCTTCTGCGTAAGATCACAAGTTAAGAAAAAGATTGAATAGAACAAAGGGTATCTTTGTTGTGCTTTTCACTAGAGAATGCAGCATAATTTGATAGAAAAATCCATACCATCAAATATATGAACGTCTGCTCCTAAAATTAAGAAATATTAAGAAATGTTATCACCTCATATAACAAAGATCTGAGTTTACATATCATAGAAAAGATTTACAACTAAATGAGTAGTAAACACTTAGCTGAACCCTGCAGAAAGGATAGGAGAAAGACAAAGAAAAGAGAAATTGCATGGATAGTCTGGTATGGGTGGCAAAAATCCATTACAAAGACCACATAGGGAGACTCACAGCTCCTCATCACACCACTGCAGCCATAAGCTCATTTGCATGAGCAACAGCTATTGCTTGCATCTGCAAAGGCTGATGCTCCAGTTAGAAAAAAAAAATGAGGTTAACAGAGAAAGCATTCACAGGGTATAGATTTTGACCTTGCTAACTACTAAATCAGGAGTGACAGAAACTGCCAGTGAAGTTCACAGTGCATCCCCCTTCAGCAGAATACAACAGGAACTTTCAGACCTAGCTTTGGTTGGAATCTACCAGATGCTAACTCAGATTCCTCCATCCATATTGTGATGCAGACTTTCTCCAGGAAAAAAAGACTCTCCTTGTAGTTTGAAACCCCAGGGTCGTTTCAACTCATCCATACAACTGAGATCCAGTAGATCATGGTGACACATCACCCTGTAGAAATAACCCTCAGTAAAACATTGGATACCAGCTAAAGTGAGGCAAGGTAAATTGGCAATTCGAGGATTTTTATATACTGAGGACTGAAAACAGTAAGACACATTTAAATCCCCACTGACTAAGTTTCTCTATTCTTTAAAAGAAGTGGGGTCTTATTTATCCCTCATTGAGAAAAGTCAGATGCCAAAAAAGTTCCTCTGCTCCAGCACAAAGTGCTGAAACCATCTCCAAGCCAGTCTTCACAGTTAAGCTTATCACAGGCCATTCATTTCTGATAATTAGCATAAGCTAACATGCAAGACTAGCAAGTGTAACAAAACTTTGTATTTTTAACTGTGGAATAGTTTGTAGACTTTAGGCAGAATAGAAGTTGCCTCTGTGACTGAAAGAAGGAGTATACTCAGAATAAGAAAAGTTTGCAACCAAAGAGCAAAAGAGCTTCATAGATTCAGAAAAGTAGAAATGGTGCTGGAAAATTGCAGGGAAAAGGGGGGACAAGCAAGGCCCAACCAGCTCCTTCCAGTGATTTCCTGTAGGGAGGGGAAAAAGTGGAAGATTCCTCCTAAGGCTGTCACTCTCTTGAAAACAGACCGGGTTCCTAAATCTAAGGAGTTGCAAACCTAGCTGCAGGTTTTGGTGAGCCAGTGAGCAATCCCCTGACAAATGCGCCAGCAGTGAAGAAAAACCCCATTAGACTTGCAGACCAGAAGCCAGAAGTCATCTAGAGAAGGGAACCTGTTGTTTGAAACTGAGCTACCAAAAGACCTTAAAATACAAAAATCTCACTAAAAATGTCCGGCAGAAATGAGGAGAGAACAAGACACGAACAAACCCACGTGTACAAGTTCATTAAGAAGATTATGTGCACGAGCTCAGTGAAACGGTGTGTACAGAAGGGGAAGAAGAGAGAGCGAGAGAGCGTGGGAATAGCGCCTTTAGCTTTTAAAGGTTCCCCAGCACATGAGCACAAGGAAGAAAGATATGCCCATGTCAGACGCTGATGACAGGCAATGCTACGCCCTGCAGCTGAGTACGGGGGCTTCTACATCAGATGCTGGTGACACAGATGGCAGGCGACCCACGCATGTGCACCAGGGAATACATGCGCCGGCCTCATAACCGGGAAGTGCAGCCTTACTGGTGGCCAAAGGAATTACACTCACAATACAAGGGCTAAATTTCTTCTGTAACACCCCCAAGGTCTACAGACAGTCCAGGGAGGAAACTATGGAGGGCCAGATAGTCAGTCGCAGTCACAGGAAAGCCAAAAAGTACAAACAGGTGATGGCTCATCTCAGGCAGTGAAGTGAATGAAGAATGTTAACCCTGCCCTCTATTGCTGGGAACAGATCTTACCAACTGACATTAACTTACTCTGATTACCATGAACCTTTTCAGCCATGGTACTCAAGTGGCATCGTTGATACCCAGAGCTGCATGTCTACAAATAGGTGGCTAATATGTTGGATATCTTGCGATTGTGAAGACAGATTCCCAGGGATGTGTTTTCTTCCCACACCCCCAGAATATTTGGAAGATATACCTAAATCAAAGAGCAGTCACTCCAAATGGTGTAAGCTGGGGATCTAAAACAGTTTAAGAGCTTGGTTGACCAACAAAGTTTCCTGGTATGCAAAGAAGAAAACTAAAAGGAGGATATTTCTGGTGAATGTTGAAAATAAACATTTGATGTACAAAAAGGGTAGATTTAGCTTGAAGCCAAAATCAGAAGAAACAAAAAAAGCTAAAATATTTTAATAAATGCAACAATCCATTAAGAAAATGCAGAAATTGTAAATACATTGAGTCTGAGACTACCAATTATATTAAAATATAAAAAGCAACGACAGTAACAAAAAACGACTCATGGGTAAAATTCTAGTGAACTCCACTGAATGCCACATGTTAGGGTATTGGATTTGATGGGTTTAAAAACAGAAAGAAAAGTAGACAGAAAGTTGGGTAGGTAGAGAAAAGGGCTAGATCTGGGAGGAGTTGGGGGAAGGGTGAAGATCATCAAAATAATTGCATGAAACTTGCAAATAATTAAAAATAAAAGTAAAAGCAAGTAAACACAAAAGAATCAAAATAATTTCTTTTATTTCATCTGATGCCTGTGGAATAAAACTGAAAACAACCAGCAAAAGCAGTGCTTGGAGATAGGATGATATACTCCTGAAAGACCAGTGAGTCATTGAAGAAAAGGAGAGGATACATAAAGTCCCTAGAATCAACTGAAAATGGGAGTACAAATTCTCAGAACATTTGGAACACACCAGGGCTTTTCTAAGAAGAAAGTTTATAGTTATAACTATTTCTACTGTAATATATCCAGAAAGGTCTCAAAGAGCTAATCTCATGATGAAACTCAAGGTCTTATAAAACAAGAATAAGAGAAAAACCTAGTCAAAAAGAAAAAAAAATACCATTGAAATTAATGACAACATCCTTGAGATTCCATGTCACTCCACTCATAATAGCTATTACCAGGAAAATGAATGATAAGAGAGTGAAGACAGAAAAGTCTCTGTACACTACTGTTGTGAATATTAATAGGTATGGAGATTAAAAAAACAAACACAGGGCTAGAGAGATGACTCAAGGGTTAAGAATATTGGCTCCTCATCCAGAGATCATGAGTTCAATTCCCAGCAACTACAACATAGCTGCTCACAGTTATCTATAATGACATATGGTGTCCTCTTCCTGTTTGCAGGCACACATGTAGATAGAACACTGTATACCTGACGAGGGAGGGGGACTTGGCTGGGGGAGGGGGAGGGAAAGGGGAGGCGGCGGTGGGAAGAAGGGGGGGGGGGGGGGGGAGTGGGTGGGGGGAGGGGGAGGGAAAGGGGAGGCGGCGGTGGGAAGAAACAGAAATCTTTAATAAATAAATTAATTAATTAATTAAAAAAATAAAAAAGCAGAAGTGGGTTCCACTTGATGGAAAAGAAAGGAGCAGAAAAGCGGGACTAGAGGTATCCAGGAAGGGATTAACTAAAAAGACAATGAAACAATTTCCTTCATATGCTAAGTTGTTTTTGTTTTAAAATGCAAGCAATTTGCTAAAGACCAAGCTCGGAGTTTATGTATGTTATTAGCATACCAATTATAATTTAAATCTTGTTGTAAATGTTAATTCTTAAAGGTTAGATGACTTGGTTTTCATTTCACTTGTATTTTCACAAACATTAATTTGAAGACAGATTGTCCATTTTGAAATCAGTGGCTGTAGCATTTTACTTATTAAAAATGTGCTGTGTTGACCTGTTGACATTTTATTACTGTAGAAATTTTCAGAATTTATCAAATCTTGCTACATAATGTGTGATAGGTTAGTGGGGCAATGTTACATAGACAGCTAAGCATTGGGAAATGCAATGGTGTTTGTTGTCAGCCAGAGGTGGAATCATGAATGTCCTTTTTTTTAAAAGATCCTTTGGGCACATTTTTGTCACCAACAGTTCACCAGAGTGATATCAAACACAGCAGCAACTCATCTTAGAAGATCAGGCTTATGGAGTAACAAAAAAATCTGTTCTCAGTCAAGCAACTACTTATGGGATGAGCACATATATAATTCAATTAATGAACTAAAAATATCTGCTAAGCCACAGGAACCCAAAAGTTTCTGTCCATTCACTGTGTTCCTCTGGTTGATCATTCCTGTTGTGGTGATTCCCGGTCTCCCAAAAGTGAAAAGAGGGTGGAACAGAGGTTGAATAAAGAGCTATGTACAAGTCCTGGTTAGAACAACAAGGATATACTGGGTAGGACGGCACACACCTATAATAAGAGCATTTGGCAAACTGAGGCAGAAGGATTGCCATGAACTTAGGCAAGCCTTGGCTAAATACAAGTATCAGACCATCCAGGGCTATACAGCATAGCTATGTCTTAAAAACATACACACATACAAACACACACACACACCAAATTACATCACATCAGAAAAACAGCCTGTTTAAATATGTTAATTATATTTTCCAATAAGCTAACATTTTGATCTTTCCCTATTTTATCCCTTTCTAAAAAATATTGTTTAATTACCAGAAAGTTATTCAAGTAAGTGGCCAACTCAACAATCTAAAGAAAAATTAAAACCCCATGAAACATGTTGACCTCATCATTAACTCTTTCAATTTGAGAACTGTGAAAAAATTATATATTAAATCATTTTGATGTCCAAGATAATGTATTTGCTATGCATGAAGTAAAAATACATGGGTACCAGGTGAAGGTTGGTAATAAGACACTAACCTCACAACAAATATAATAGCATACATTACTGTTTAACTGGGTGCCACAAGTTAGGCTTTGGCTTGGGAAAACAAAACAAGAGATACAAACTTATAAAATGTTATTCAACTGTATTACCCTCCCCCAAACTACCTTGCAATGCTTACTTTTGCCAAGATAAAACAACACAAAATCAGATTCTGACTCCTGACTGATGAGTAGAAGTGGGGAGAGAGATGACTTAAGGACATGAGGAAACTTCATAGGATAACCATCACAGTCATTACCTTACCTTCATGCTAATGGTGCCTTCAAACCTGTCTTCAGAAATCAAAATTTGACTAATAGTGTGCATTTTGAATTAAGGGGGTGTTTGATTGTTTTTTTTTTTTTTTTGAGATACAGTTTTAATGTAGCCCAGAGTGATCTTGGATTCCTTATTCTTCTCCTTTATTCTCCCAAGAACTGGAATTATAGGAATGAATATCATGCCTTGTAAATGATATATTTTATGTGAATATTATTGAACTTCAGTTATATCTTACACAAACTCTTGCATCCATATACAAACTCTTTCCTAACAGTACCACATAGTTGAAATGAAAAGTACTAACTTTCTTGCCACTATTTCAAATACAGAAGAATCAAAACTCTCATATACTGATGATGGAAGCAAAATTTTAGAGAATGGGTTGGTAAAGCTGATTTGCTTGATGTATTTATGTTTTTTCACCCAGAAATTCTACAAGGTGTATAAATATACATTTCAAATTCATATAAATGTTCTGGAATGCTTATAAGAGTATACTCACAATATTCAAATTATTTGCTCATTGGAATGAAACTGATGTTTTTCTGCTATATGATGCTATGCAATAGGTTTGATTAGCTCAACCACCTAACCCAATCGATGACTTCCTCAGATGGACTAGCTTTGCCAAAAGAAGCACAGAATGCCACTTTCTAGCAGCCAGGTTTATAAAAGCACTGAACTGAGTTTAGAAATATATTTTGACGAGTGAAGGAGATATATCAATGTTAAACACATACCACACAAGTGTGAAGACCTAGGTTTGGATCCATGAACTTGGTAAGTCAGGTATTAATGGTGCCCATGTAAGTGCCTCCAACACCAGTGCCTCTCTTTTGGGTTTGGAGATGAAGACAAGTGAATTCCCAGAAGCATATGGGTTCCCTAGCCTGGTGTATATAGGGATAAGCAATAAGAGACTCTGTCTCTCACATTGCAAAGGGTGAGAACTAATACCTGAAGCTATTTTCTGACTGCCACATGAATACTCCCCTAACACACACACACACACACACACACACACACACACACACGTAGCTGAAGATATTTGAATGACTTCTATAGTCAGATAATAAAAGATGTAGCAAATTTAAAGTGTTTAAGTCACCTGACCTAAGTAAGTGTTAAAGAGCTGTGCTTTTTTTCATTTTGTAAATATTCAAGTGTCATACTTCTGTGTGAATCTTGGAGTGCAGCCTAAAAATTAGGTGAACTAAAGTGTCATGCAATAGCCAACTTTATTCATGGTGTCAGACAATTTATATTCTGAGGGTTAAGCAAGGTCCTATGAGCAAAGTTCACATGAGTTCAAGCAGTATGTTATCACTAGGACAAGCTATGCATAGAACCATCATCTGGATAGTGATAAAATAAAGGGTCATCTGAAGTAATCCCACTCTGATTTACTATCCCTTGGAGGGGCATGAAAGCACACCCCAATCAACTCCAAAAAATCAGTTGCCTTCCTATACACTAAGGATAAAGAAACAGAGAGGGAAATCAGAGAAGCATCGCCTTTCATGATAGCCACAAAGAGCATAAATATCTTGGGGTAACCCTGACCAAGGAAGTGAAAGATCTATTTGACAAGAACTTTAAGACTTTGAAGAAAGAAATAGAAGAGGACACCAGAAAATGGAAGGATCTCCCTTGCTCTTGGATTGGCAGGATCAACATAGTAAAAATGGCAATTCT
>NW_026067919.1:3953922-3997405 GCF_014885135.2 Alexandromys fortis
CTTCCTATTTCAACAGAGGAGGGGGGTCCTTGGACTTCCCACAGGGCAGAGAACCCTGATTATCTTTGGGCTGACGAGGGGGGGGACTTGATTGGGGGAGGGGGAGGGAAAGGGGAGGCGGAGGTGGGGAAGAGACAGAAATCTTTAATAAATTAAAAAAAAGAAATAGAAATAAAAAAAAGAATACTAACCAAATTTTAAAAAAAGAAACTTCTCAAATGAAAAAAAAAAGAAAAAAGAAAGAAAGAAAGCACACCCCAAGAGCAATCCCATGCTTTGAGGGGATGAGGTCAGAGGACTCTTGATCACTTTGGTTGGAGTTTTCTTGAGATCACACAGCCTTACTCACGGACTGTGTTCTGACTCTTGTGTGCATTCCTATATGCATATTGCCCTTTAAAAATGTTAAGATAAACAGAAAATAATGTTGGAAGAAAACTGCTACTTAAGCCAAAAGGCGCACATATTTCTAATTTCTAACTTCATCAAGTAATAGCAAATTTCCAAGTGTCTGCCAGTTGTAAGTTACATTTGGTTATTCTGGAGTAAGTGTGGGAGAAAAGCAATTACACTGACTCTTCCATGGTCTGGGAGATCGAGTTTCTTGTTCTGTATGTGTGATGTGCTAAAAGTGTAAAAGATTGAGATGACACTTCTCAGAGTTTAGAGCAGGAAAGCAAAAGAAACTAAAGTTTGTAGCTACCCCAGTGTCACAGAAACCAGTCGGAGGGAGAAAAAAAGATAGGTTCTGAAATTTCCCACATGCTAATCAGTCACCATAATGGCAACAGGAGCTGTATTGCAGGAGGTACTGCTCTGCCATTTCATATTACATGCACAGATAAAAAGAGGGTTGGTTTATTGTAGATAGTAGACGACGATCTAACCATTTGCAGAGAAAACTTTTAATTGGGTTTACGGTCTCAAGGGAAATGATCCATCATTATGGTGAGGGGATGGTGGCAGGTGGCACCATGAAATGAGCATGTGGCACCTGTCCCCACAGCTCAGTAGAGCAGGAAGCAGAAGAGATAGGAAGTGGAGCTAGGCAATAACACCATGACCCATCCCCGGAGACCAATGTTCTTTAGGAATATTACACTTTCTAAAGACTCAAAAGCCTTCCAGAGCAGTGCCCGCAGCTGCTAAACAAGTGTCCAAACACAAGTGTGTGTGCAGTGTTCCACGTTCAAGCCACGGCAGCACTCTCTGCCCTGAAGAGACCATGAGACCCCAGGGCCAATTTCCAATACCATTGATGCACCTGACTAGGTTCACCCAACACTACTTTGGATTTCATCATTCTTTCTTCAGTGTGTTTAAGGATGCACCCTCAATGGCCAACCTGGTAGTCAAAGAAAGAACAATCTTTTCAAAGCTTGATTAACATATTTAAAGTATGAAAATTCAAGGTTTACCTGCTGTAGAAAGCAAGGTAGGATAGAAAGTAAATTAGGTACATGATTTTGGACCACCAAGATAGGATAGATAAGGAGTATTTTCCCTGAATTTGTGAAATGCAAATGGACTAGACATTGTTGGTGTATTTATTGCCTATATAAATCACATATAGATATTGTACTTATTGCATAGAGTTTTTCTTATATTAGTTATAGCTGTCTTTTTTATATTAAACAAAAGGGGGAAATAAAATAGTATATTATTTGTTTTAATAAATAAAACTTGCCAGAAGACCAGAAGGCAAAACAACCACACTAGTCAGTCATACAGACCAGGCAACGGTGCCACACACCTTTAACTCAGCAGTCACACTACTTAGCTATAGAGGCTGTGCAGTGGGGATGCAAGCCTTTAATCCCAGTACTAGAGAGAAATATAACAGGAACTTGCTCTCTTTCAGTATGAAGATTTCACAGACGAAGAGCTCTCTAGTGCCTTGGATGCTTTGCTTTTCTGATCTTCAGGTTGACTCCCCCCCCCCAAAAAAAAGTATGAAAAGTCACCAAAAATGGAACTCTAGGCTCTACATACTCAACTCCAACAACTCTCACCTTAAGGCTGTTCTTGGCCCATCTATGCTCCACTCTTTCCCAAACCCTGTACTGATTTAAAGCATTCCAACACTATTATCAGCAATTTTTGTTTGTTTTTTCGTGACGGTTTTCCTGTGTAGCTTTGTTGCCTGTCCTGGAGCTAGCTCTTGTAGCTCCTATAGACTAGGCTGGCCTTGAACTCACAGAGATCTGCCTGTTTCTGCCTCCTGAGTGCTGGGATTAAAGGTGCGCACCACCACCGACTGGCCTATAATCAACATTTTGATTATCACTGTACACCTCCAAAAAGAGTTTTTAATTTTTTTCTTATACTGTATTGATTCATATTTTTTACATTTATTTGTGTTCATAAACAAGCAAATTGCCCAGACATTAAGAATACACAATGAGGTTTGATAAATGGACACTCTCTTTAGCCAGCACCCAATAAGGAGATTTACAATTGTGATACTCTGTAAAGTTCTCTAGTACACATCACTAGTCTACCGTTTTCCAGATGCCACACTTCTGATTGCGATTCTCATAAATTAAGTTTTTTTTTTCAGTCTTGAAATTCAGATCTATATAACACATAGTATTTTATCTTTACTGCATTTTTAGCCCAAGCTTTACTTATGGACCTGATCCCAGCAAACACTTTGATGTCTTCCTACTACCCAATTCATTATCTATGCTTCATTGTAGATCCCTTAAGCACTGACCTGCTTTGAAGCACATCACTCCTTTATGTCGCAGCGTTTGTGCTGTTTCCAGCTTAACATCTTTAAAAGCTTGATGTTATAATTTTCATATCCAAGCTTTCTCTTTTATTTTGCACTTTCCTTTTACGCAATGAGATTTCATAATTAGTAACCCATTTCATCTCTCCATAACCTCTTCATTTGTTCATAATAATGAATGATAACAATTTAAAATAATAACTAATTCACATTAATTGCTCTTATCCAGAGGCCAGCTGATGTGGAAGAGTTCTTCTGAGTGAAAGTTCTATGTACTTTCTTCTTTTTATGATTTTTCCTTTTTAAATATGTAATGATCATAATCAACATAGAAGGATATGACAGTTATTATAATTATTATTGTTATTGTTGAATTTTGGTTCTCTTAGAGTGGAAAACTTTGGGTTTTTTTTCAGAATATGAAAATTTATTAGTGTGCTTCCATTGTCAAAATTTATGATCTTGGTCTTTCCTTCCTGCTTTTGTACAAGGCCAAAAGGGACATAATGGCTACTTCAACAAACAAAGTGGAATCCAGGAATATCACCTACAGCATGACCATTTCCAGCAAATTCAAGAGCCAGAGCTTTCATCGTTTCCCTCAGTGAATTTCAAGAGCCATCATTACGCACAAACGCTGTGATCTTCTTGTCATTCTTGATGAGCTGCATCCTGATACACTTCCTGATAGCAGAAATTGGCAGTTTGACTTCAAGCCCTACTTTTTCCAACACAATCTCCTCTGATGAGAAGCACCTCCAAAAGAACTGGCCTTTAGGGCTGTGCCTAAGTGGGCTTTCTTTTGTCATTTCTGGTCCTAACAGTGACTAGGGAAATTCCTGGTAGTATGGAGACCATGACACTGGCCCATCTTGCTGGTGCCATGAGCATACGAGAAAGCAGGTGTGAGCTCCACTCATGTTAGTTTACCGAAGTGAAGAGATGGTAGCAGGATGGTTGGGGACGGTAAAGGAGACCCTACTGATACTATTTTTCTAAAAAGTTATGTCATCACATTGTCTTCTAAATATTTCTGTTTCTATCCACATGTCTGTGTTGTTCCGAGTCTTGGTCAGAGAAACTTGAGTGGGAAATAGCTCATGGAGAGACACATTGCTGCTCAAAGTACTGAGGACAGCTGACTGCCTCCAGAGTGCTGGGATTAAAGGCACGTGCCACCACTGCCAGCAAAAGGCAGAGTTTTCAGGTCTGCCTAGCCATTTCTGTTCTTTGTCCTGATTCCATGGCATTTGATTCCTCAATATTAAGAAAAGGAAGGGAATGCTGCTTGGTGATCTGAGTCTAAGGAACTCTAGTCTTCTGATTATTCTCACCTGCTTCCAATGCCTCCCGTGTCTCCGCTCACTTCTCAGCCTTAGTATCTTAAGTCTTGTCATTGATCTTTTACCTGTGTCTGCACTTATACCCAATTGTTTCCCTAGAAACCAATTCAAATTGCTGCTTAACTGTGCAAGGCTCCTTTCTCCCAAAATTTTGAATATCAGGGCTTTCTTAAATCTACAATTCTTCAATAATCACGTAAAAATCTGTGGTGTTTACGTTGTGGGATTCCCCTCTGTATGTTATGAATATGTTTTATTACCATTGGTTAATGAATAAAGCCGTTTCGGCCAATGGCTTAGCAGAACAAAGCCAGGCAGAATATCTGAACAGAGATATAGAGAGAGAGTAAGCAGAATCAGAGAGACACTGTAACTGCCTAAAGAGAAGGACCTGGAACCTTTTTAGAAGGTAAGCTACAGCCTTGTGACAATACACAGATTAATAGAAATGGGTAATTCAAGATGTAAGAGCTAGCTAGAAATATGCCTGAGTCATTGGCCAAACAGTGTTGTAATTAAAAAAAGTAATACTCTGCAGTAAGGACTTTAATATTCTCATACTTACTTCACTAGAACCTCATAGGAGACAAACTTAATCTACAGAGAAGATAATACAATGATTTGTGCCGACTGTCATCGTACCATAGGCTTCTCAGATCAAGAGGTACTCCACTGATATCTTTGGGCTATGCATTTGCTTCGTGATGATGGAAAGGTATTGGCTTTGTGTGTTGTGTTTAATATCCCTGACTTTCATCTGCAGAGGGCAGGAGCAAGTGCTTTCACTACCATGACAACCAAACATATATCCAGAATTTTCTTACAAGCAGACTTCATGTATAATTGTCTAGCTTCTTTCTGTGTAGTCTGTATTTATTTAAAACTTTAGATTTGGCAAAAGGATTGAAGATCCTCAGACTCTGTCAAAGGGATTTAAACATAGCTTATGCCCAAGCTTAATTTTCATGAGAGTCAGCCCAGATTTAAAGCAGGCATTTAAAGTATCCCCATCATACCAGGCCACAGGACAGAACTAGAAAACACTGCAATGTTTCCACCCAAACAAATACCCAAGTGTCCTGGGAGGGAGACAAGGCAAGCCAAGCTGGCAGAGAAGGCCTGCAGGCTGAGGTCACATCTCATAGCATGAGTCTTGCCCAAAGACTGAGATACAAAAAGCCCTGGCTAAGGGTGTCCCGGATGTCCATCTCGTCCCTGGCACAGAGCTGGGGTTTTAAATGCCAAAACTCACAGAGAATGGACTCCTTCAGTTTGGAATCCATCTGCCACTCCTCACTACCTCCAAGTTTTTATTATAAAGACAGATTTATTTGCTAGCATTATTTGTCTTCATTCCAACTTGGGGCTAAGCAATCTGGTGTGAAGACAAGGTCACCTCTGCCTGTTGCTACTAGCAGCTTTCCTTTATGGTAGGGTTTGAAATGAAAGTAAAACAGAAAACAAATTCTACAACCTAGATATGGAGAGGCTTCATTTCAATATGACAAGAACTTGAAGATGGTCACGTGTGTTGCTAATCTATAAAAATAAGCCCCTAATAAAGAGAACAAGTAGTATTCTTGACTAAATTTCCTTGGATGTCAAGATACCCTGGGATACATGCTTATCCTTAGCTTTGGTTTTTCTCCTAATTTAGCATCTATTTCTTTTACTGCTATAAGTGTACTTGGAGCTTCTGATCTCTTGAGTCAATCATGCTCTAGTCACTGTGAAGGGTAAACTCTTAATACTCAATTATGACCAAGGCTTCATTCCTGTCAATAAATGGTTCACTGTGTCATCCTAGAGGAGCACTTCAGGAGTCCTTTCATGCATGCAGCTAATGTCAGCTGGGAGAAAAAAGACTTTTAATCTCTCAGCGCTGAAGCAGCAGCAAGGAATAAATTGCTATAGTGTGACTTCTTTATGAAGTAGAGGGAAGCAGCCATCAACTCCAAATTCCCATGTATATTTTGGTTGAAAAATAAAGTATGAAAATGATATTTAGCGTAGATAAATAAAATGTTGGAGCTGTAGAAATTGCTCTGCAGCTCCAAGAATGAACTGGTCTTCCAGAGGACCTTGGATCAGTTTGTAACACTCGTATCTTACTCCATTTCCAGAAGATCCGGCATCTTCTTTGGACCACAATGGGCATCTGAATATACATGATGCACATAAATAAAATAAAAAAAAATAAATCTTTAGAAAGAAGAAAATCTTTGCTGAGGAGATTTGATTGAGCAATAGTAGTAACACCATAAACCAAGTATGCCATTTACCTTGTCTCTTTGACACAATAGACTCCCAGAGCTTAAAAATCTTTGACATGCTAGGAAATTTCTAAAGACTCCCATGACCAATTCTGTTCAAAAAAAGCATCCTGTCCTAGTTAGGTTTTCTATTTCTGTAAAGAGACACCAAGACCACAGCAACTCTTATAATGGAAAACACCTAATTGGGGTGGATCGCTTACAGCTCAGAGATTCAGTCCATTATCATCATGGTGGGATGTTGAAATAAGAAGCGGTGGGGCTGCGTCCCCAACACCCCGGCCGCTTGGCTAGCTCATGCCCGAAATAACAACACACAAACTGTATTCATTTAAAGAACTGCTTGGCCCATGAACTCTAGCCCTTACAGGCTAATTCTCGCACCTGGACTAGCCCATTCCTAATAATGCGTGTAAGCACCCCAAGGTGCGCTTACCGGGAAGATTCTAGCCTTCGTCCATCCTGGGAGAGTGTAGCATGGCAAGCATGGCGTCTCTGCTCCAGAGCAGAGCTGTCGAGTCTCTCTGGGAGCAGAGCAGAGTCTGACCTCACTTCCTCTTCCGCCCAGCATCCTATTCTGTTTTCTCCTCCTACCTATGCTTTAACCTATCAGGGCCAGCAGTTGGTTTATTATAACTTAACCAATGAAATCAACAGATTGATATATGACACTCCCACATCAGTGGGACATGGTGGCATGTAGGCAGACAGGGTACTCGAAAAGGAACTGAGAATTATACACATTGATCTGCAGGCAATGGAAAGTGAACTGTGCACACACTGAGCATAGTTTTAGAAGAGGAAACCTCAAAGCCCAACCCACAGTGACATACTTCTTTCAACAAGTCCACACCTACTCCAACAAAGTCACACCTCCTAATAGTGCAACTTCCTTTGGGGACCATTTTCTTTTAAACCACCACACATACATTATACTGTATCCCCTCTTTCCTACTGAAAATAAACTCTGGGGTACACGAAAAATCCTATCTCTTTCAGCCTATTTAAAGACATTATCCCAACAATTGCCCATTTTTTGACTATATAATTGATTTTCCTGCACAATTGAGTAGCTTATGTCAAAGTATACACCCATTATTTTTTTAGATACCATAAAATTACTTGAAAAGTCTTTTTTTCCCCATCTGTCAGCCAGGTGCCATTACTGCTACATTTTACAGCAAAACTCCGTGAAAGTGCAGCCTGCTGTCATTTCCTCCGGTTTTCTTTCCCAGTACTCTCCTAAATCTGTACAATACAGAATTTTGCTCTAAATCCGTACTGAAACTGCTGTCATAAGGATCATTTTCTGGGGCTTCATAAAAATGCTGACTCAGACCATCCTTCAGGCAAAAGATATTTAATGACAATAACCATGAAGAGTTTCAGTCTGATGTCCCAAGGAATATAATGTCTTAGACAAGAAGAAGCAGGCTCACTTAAGATCTGACTTGTATTAGTTCTTTTCTATTGCTGTGATAAAATACCATCACTAAAAGCAAATTCAGGAAGAGCTTATATATTGGTTTCTGGTTCTAGAGAGCGAGATGTCCAGAA
Source organism: Alexandromys fortis (assembly GCF_014885135.2). NCBI lineage: Eukaryota > Metazoa > Chordata > Mammalia > Rodentia > Cricetidae > Alexandromys > Alexandromys fortis. The sequence goes on from NW_026067919.1 coordinate 3,961,830, forward strand.
TAGTGGGGAAGGCATGGTGGCAGCAGCCAAGAGATTGCGTCTTAGCCACACACAGGAAGAAGAGAACAAAAGCAGAAAATGATGAAAGGCTCTTATTCTTCAATGCCTACCCCAGTGACCTACTTCCTCCTATGAAACTGTACCTCTAGGGCTCCATGACCTCTCAAAGTAGTACCACACCATGGGTACCAAGTGTTCAAATACATGAGGTTATAGATTATAGGGCACATGTGTCATTCAATCAATCACACAGGTAATATGACAGAGAGTATTTAGTCTCTGGATAAGAGAGGGGTCTTTGTTAATAAGTGGCCCACATAGCAAGACTATAGTAACATGGTTTCCATCCTCTTTAGAAGCAGTGGGCAAGATGTGTTCCGGCCCTGCTCATATCCCTATCTTCTTGGGCCTTAGTGCATTTTAATGATCAATGATCAGTTCTGATTTTGTGTATCCTGTCCAAAGGATTTGACATAGACAGTCTTCTTAATATAAATATTTCCAATTTCCTTCAAAAGGTAATTCTCTACTTTCCTCTAAAGTTATTCGTCATTTGACATAAGTAACCATGGTAGATAGCATTGTCAGTTTTAATCATTCACACTTACCCATGTGTTCTTTATCATATTTCAAAGTTTCCCAGTAGTCTCCTGTTATCAGTGTGGCTTGATACCTAATTTTATGAGCCCAACTTAAATTGTGTGACTTTATTATGATTTAAATCCCTTATACCACAAAAATGGCAGCCTTGGGTCTGCCTCTGCTATGTGGTGAGATATGCTGTTACTATATAAATTTTCCTGACACAATACAACTTCAATCATCCTGTAAACATATGACAACCTAGTCAAGACCTACTGATCGTTTTCTGATATAGGGCTGAGGAAACAAGACTCAATAGTACAGTCTGTAGAACTGAAGGTGACATCACGTCGGTGATAGTCACCAGATGACTGAAGCAGACAGTCTCATCAAGTTCCCAGCAGTTAACCCTTGCTAGCTCACAAACTCACATACATCTATAGTTTACACAAACTACACAGTTTTCTTAGTTGTCCTAGTTTCATTTCTGTTGCTGTAATAACTTGATAAAAAGCAGCTGATGGGGCTGGAGAGATGGCTCAGAGGTTAAGAGCCCTGGCTGCTCTTCCTAGAGGACCTGAGTTCAATTCCCAGCAACCACATGGTGACTCACAACCATATGTAATGAGATCTGGTGCCCTTTTCTGGAATGCAGGCAGAACAGTGTATACATAATAAATAAATAAATAAATAAATAAATAAATAAATAAATAAATAAATAAATAAAAAATCTTACATTATATAAAAAAGCAGCTGAGGCAAAAAAAAAAAAAAAAGAATTCATTCAGCTTAAAATTCCAGGTGACAGTCTTTCATTTTAGTGAAGCAGCGGTAATAAACCATAAGCAGCTGGTTATATCCACACTCAAGAGCAGCAGCGGAAGAAATGTGTGCATGCTTGATACTCAGCAACAACAAACCACCCAAAACAAGCAAAACACCAACCCCCCAAACTAGCTATTCTCCATTATAAAAAAATTCCTTTACTTTCTTTAGTCTCTAGACCATACTTTCTCAACCTGTAGTTTTTAACCCCTTTGTGGTCACATATAAAATATTCTGAATATTTACATTATAAATCATTACAGTAGCAAAATTACAGTTATGAAGTAACAAGAAAATAACTTTATGGTTAGCGATCAACCCCAGCATGAAAAACTGTATTGAAGGTTGAGAACCACTGCTCTAGATCATCAATAAGGCCATAAATGAAACCTTATTTGAAGCATTTGTTGATGTCTTCTAAACAAGGTATAAATACTACTGCAAATATCCTTACAGTGGACAATTCCAATTTCCAAGACATTGTTACACTTTTTTGAAAGAAATGAATACTATACAGTGTTCTATAATAATACTCAAGGCAGATCTGGTAGATACAAATGACTTCACAAAGCACTGATAATACAAAAATGTACTAAATAATTAGAAAATGACATTTGAATATTTACAAAATTCGTTTATAATAGAGCTTGATCTTATGTGCATAGAGTTTAATTTCAACTAATAGTTATAGTAAATTAAATGGTCCATGAAAGTTCTAAAAATATCAGTTAATTCCGCTAAGCAAGTATGAGCCCATAACAATACACAAGATAAATATTTATGTCTCATTTCATACTTGGACTTTCTTTGTTTACCATGAAAGGAAGTTGCAGAGTTTAGAAATGCATCAATTTTTTTTGATCTCCAACCCTGAGCTTTTTTTTTTTAGGATTTTAAGAGAAGCAGAGCAAAATAGGAAAGATGTTTTAGCTATAGAATTGTTCAGGGACTTCACATATTATTCAGAAAGACGGGGATGGAAAGAGAAAAACACTATACTTCTATTGGTTTCTGTGCATCTTCAGAGAAAACTGATTCTGCAGGTGTTTAGGATCTCAAGGCTCAGAAGGCAGGGAGTTTGCACTATAAAATCCTTATATTGTAGTCACAAGTACTGTGTGTACCTTAGAGAAGAATGTTTCTACAACAGATCACAATTGATATTGAAACAAATTAAACACAATCCTTAGTTCCTGCCAACTACAGGTAAAATCTTTCCTTTAGTACTTATTCAAAGGATCTGAGACAAGCTAGAAATTCAATTTGTAAGAAAATAAAACAATATCAAATTCTACTGGTTAGATGTATGCAAGCGTTCCTAACAATTTCTCCTAGAGGAATAGACTCAGCACAGGCTGAAGGTGGTATTGTGTCCATGACTGTGAAGACTATCGTAGATGACTAAGGCAGACAACCTCATCAGAACACCTCCATACCCTCCTAAGCTAAGACCAAGAAGTGTCACCATTGAGTGCTGAGTGACCTGATGGTTACACAAAGCAGAGTCCTACCATGATGTGGGATATCCTTCTGTATAAGTGTTGATTTTATTGGTTAATGAATAAAGCTATTTTGGCCAATGGCTTAGCAAAGTAAAGATGGTCAGGAAATAGAGAGAGAGTAAGAGGAGTCAGGGAGATGCCAATGGAGAAAGACACCAGGGAGTTTACCTGGTAAGTCACAGCATTGTGGCCATACACAGACTAATAAAAATGGGTTAATTTAAGATATAGAGCTAGATAGAAATACACTTGAACCATTGGCCTAACAAGTGTTGTAATTAATATAGTTTCTGTGTGATTATTTCATATCTGCTAGAAAATGAATGAGCCGTCTCTGTTTACACCGCCACTCTGCTGCATGACAGATTCTTGGTGTGTTTGACTATCTTCTACATACCAGAGTGAAGTATTCTTTAAGCCATCTTTAGGTCACATTTTCTAAGACACTTCAGAAAAAAAAATATTTTTGCTTCCTTGCTCATGTTCTCCCTCCTTCTGCTCTTCATCTGGACTGTGGGAGCTCAATCCAGTGCTCCAATGTGGGTCTCTGTCTCTATCTCCATCCATCGCCAGATGAAGGTTCTATGGTGATATGCAAGATATTTATCAGTGTGGCTATGGGAGAAGGCCAGTTCAGGCAACCTCTCCTCTGATGCCCACGGACCTAGTTGGGGGAAATCCCCTTGAACACCTGGGAACCCATCTAGAGCCAAGACTCTAGCCAACCCTAAAATGGCTCTCTTAGTTAAGATATCTTCTTCCCTGCTCCCAAATCTACCCTTCCTCTGTCTCAATTATCCCATTCCCCCAAGCTCTCCCCAATCCTCCCTTTCTCCCTTCTCTCTCCCCATTTCCCCTTCCCCCCAACTAACCCCCACCCCACCTCTCTGCGTTGGCAGTAAATACTTTTTAAACATGAATATTTTACCAATCAAAATCACAAATATTATCATAATAACAAAGGGCATTATTCCCAACTTTTGCCCAGTGATCTTGTCTACTTCCAATATCCAGGAGGATAACTATATGTTTTTCTTTGCGTCCACCTTATTTAGCTTCCCTAGGATCATAAACTATAAGCTCAATATCCTTTGTTTATGGCTAGAATCCACTTATGAGTGAGTACACACCATATTCCTCTTTTTGGAGATGGTGGGTCTCATCTAATGGGAGCTCACCAAGGCCAGCTGAACTGGGTCTTAACGAGCATGTGATCAAACCGGACTCTCTAAATGTGGCTGACAATGAAGGCGGACTGAGAAGCCAATGATAATGGCAATGGATTTTGATTCTACTGCATGTACTGGCTTTTTTGGGAGCCTAGTCTGTTTTGATGCACACCTTCCTACACCTGGATGGACAGGGCGGGGGGGCTTGAACTTCCCACAGGGCAAGGCACCCTGACTTCTCTTAGGACTGGAGAGCAAAGGGGAAGGGGAGTGGGGGGAGTGGGAGGGAAATGGGAGGATGGGAGAAGGTGGAAAATTTAAATAAATAAATAAATAAATAAAATGTTTTTGCCAAGTGTCTTTAATTGCAGTGAAACATATATTTTCAGGTTCAAATAAACCTATATTTTTTTTTAAAAATTAGGAAGTCAGTAACAAAAGTTAATGTTTATATCCATACAGTCATTTATGTGTTTGATTTATCACTTTTCTTCTTGCATTTCCAAATATGTTAAATGTCTGAGTAGTAAACATTATATTTTGTAGCTCTTAGGAAACTAAAGATCGATGATCTATAGAAGGTTCTGACCAACTTCCTTGTACAATTTCATTTTATAGTTAAATTATACATCTTTCTTTAAAGATGGGCTTATAATTTTAATTTAATTATACTTATTCTAAAATACTACTAGGTTATTTTATAAATCATCTGTTTACTGCTTTTTAATTTTCAGTTTTACTTTTAGGCTAATGTGAGTTGGGCTAGTTTCTCAAAATAATTTTCTGTAGGAAATAATAAGAGAATCACAGTGAGTTGGGAAGTTTGCTCTATCCTTCCTCTGGTCTCTGAGAAGTAACTTCATTCAAGGAACCACACAGGCCCAGGTCACTCACTTGCCTTTACAGCTTTGTAACCTTACACTGTCCTAGAATCACATTCAGGTATTTTTTTAAGTCACTGTCCTCTTCCTTCCTTTTTTTCACTGCCTTTTCAATTTTTCTAAAGAAAAACAACACTAAAACATTAAATGGAAGGTTCTACTTGTATGACTTCTGATGGGAATGCTTCGCAGATGTGATAATAATGCCATAATGGAAGTCTCCTTTTCTTCTCCATTATTTCAGGGTTCAGGCCCCCATTTTCCTTCCCATAACATCAATAGAAATGGCATAATAGAAGTATCTGCTATATCAGATGTTTTCATAGGCATTTTATTGACCCTGATACCCCTTTACAGAACTCACACTGAATTGAACCATTACGGTTATTTTCAGAGTTCATTGTCAATGTAATTGCCATTGTAAGAAAAGCGCTACGAACATTTACTGCCTCTCTGCTTTGGCAGTAAATACTTTTTAAACATGAATATTTTACCAATCAAAATCACAAACATTATCATAATAACAAAGGGCGTGTCTTTTACTATTATTATTAATTATTATTATTATTGTCTTTAAGAGAACACTGTTTCCCTCATATTTAACTTGAAAATATGGTACTAAATTATTGATGTACACCAAACAATTCACTTAATCAGAGTCTTTAGTCGAATAATTATAGTTCATGCATATAAATCATTTTATGAATACATTTATGTTTGTTGTATCAAATAATTCAGAGTTGTCATAGCGAACAGCTCCAGGTCACTTGAAGAGCAAATCAATCAGATTTCTATAGACTACTTAGAAGCATACACATATGGAAAAAAAGAGAAACATGCTACACACACCCTGCAACATTGAAAAAGCTCAACAAAAATACTAGGTGCTTTCATTTTTGTAATTTTTGCTGTAATACCATACCAGATCATCCTTATAGATCTAGACCTAGTTGAGTTTGAATGGTGTGAGAGCGTGACTTGAGTCTAAATGGACAAGTCCCTTGAAAAGCACTCAAATGACTCTTTTGGAGGGAGCGGGACTGTGATACCATGATTTATATCCTGTGTTTAGTGATTCCAGAATGCTTTTTGTCACTGTATCCGAGGTACATGACATAAGAAACTTAAAATAAATCTTTTACCTTGGCTCTTAGGTCAGCCATGGTTGCTTGATTCCATGTCATTCTCAGAAGGTCTTGGCAATGTCAGACTGTCATACAAGCTAATTTTCACTTCTTGTGGGCTGGAGACAGAGAGGGAGAAGAATGGACTAAAGACCAGATACTCCCAAAGACTATTCTGAGTCACTTACTTTCTCCAGCTGGTCCTATCCATCTAAGGCTTCCAGGAACTCCCACCAGCCAGAGATTTAGGCTGTCCCAGTCAGCCTTTTGGAGGTATTTGATATTCAAATCATAACTAAGAGATATTCCGTATTCATTTACAAAGTATACCTTCTCACTAAATCAAAGTTCAGTGTAACACAGTGTGAGTAGGTAAACCGGTCTCACTGAACATAGTGGACAATGAGGACTACTGAGACCTCAAGAACAATGGCAATGGGTTTTTGATCCTACTGTACCTATTGGTTTCGTGGGAGCCTAGGCAGTTTCGTGGAGGCTCACCTTACTAGACCTGGATGGAGGTGGGTGGTCCTTGGACTTCCCACAGGGCAGGGAACCCTGATTGCTCTTTGGGCTGACGAGGGAGGGCAGGGGGAGGGAAATGGGAGGTGGCAGCGAGGAAGAGACAGAAATCTTTAATAAATGAACAAATTTTAAAAAAAAAAGTAGAGAACATGCCAGAAAAATTCCTGGGGCAATCTCAGCAATTCATTTATATAGAAAGCCAACCTTACAGGTCTTCAGAAGACTAAAGTCTATTCGAGTGAAACAACCTTCAAAACAACTAACTCTATTCTAAGGAAAGAGCTCTGCATTTTAAGAACACTCCTCTTCAATGCAGAACACAGTAACCTGAATTAGAGAAGTTGGCTTTCCTAGGTCCAAGACTGAAATTCACTTCCCTCCCTGATGTAGCAACTTGACAGATTAAAGGATTTCAGAAATAGCTGCTGAATACAACCTGGGTTTGTTCCTTCTTAACACACTTTAATAACATTTAATTTCAAGCTAGGAGTTACAGAGAATCCAAGACAAGTTGTTTTCAAGTTATAAAAGTGCCCTTAAACAAAAATTAGTTGCATAATTCTCAACTTAAGAGCCAAAAAATTAGGGTCAGCAAAAGAATGCTAGATAATTGTTTCCAATGTTCCCATAATTTTATTTCTATATTATGAATAAATAATGTTTTCTGCTTAGAGTTTTAAGGGGAAAGTTGCATAATGAACTATTTTCAACTCTCATAATATGTTCTATAATTGTGTGTCCAGATGTTTCTAGTAATAGATAAAATTAGGTACAGTCTACAATTTTTTCCCATTATGATAATACAAATGAAATAAAGGAATTCACTTTTATTACTTCTAGCCTTAAGCAAAATCTAGCAGAAACTTTGCAGTCCTTACTGTTAAAATATTCTCCAACCATATCACATTTTTAAGTTTCTCTGAAACTGAGTAGGGAAGAGGTTAGTGAAAGTCTCCTAGTGTTCCTTACCACACCCATGGTTCGACAGCTCTGTCTGTGGGTCCTGGAAATAACTCAAGTAGTATCTGGTCCTATAACTCTGTTATTATTAACCTGCCTTTAGCCTCTCTGTCCCACATCGGGGCATTCTCTAATGACGGCACTCATGCCAGAGGTCAACAATTTCCAAGACATGTAGAAGTGTTGAAAATAATGTGTATACTGTAAGAAACCATCCAAATGTGATTCCCTTTCCTGATGTTCACCAGCTGTACAGTGTTCCTCTAATGCTCTGCCCATCCTGGGCCCTCCTTCCATGATCTACAAAATTTGTGTCAACAATATAACAGCTGCTGTGATATAAAAATGACACATCAAAAATTATTGCACTGATATGTGGTGACTAGTCATCTAACGTTAGGGTATAATTAATTACTGAAGCTACCATTATTGACATAAATGTAATTAATATTAACTTTTTAGTTGAATTTCCAAAGAAACACTTTTACTAGTTAACTGTTTTATGAACAACTTCAATTTGTAGGAAAAGCAAAAAAAAATCATACAATTTATAAGTACAATGTTATAAAAAGAAGAGGCAAATATTCCCTAATCTGTTATTTACCAGAATTTACCAAGACCTATACCTGACATAGTTAATCAGATCCTTTGAGTCATACATATGTAAAGAGCTTGGAAATGATGAGCTCTTACAAAGACTGGTGGGTCTCAACTGTTTTTGCAAAGGCATATGAACTCTACCATGAAAATGAGTTCTATGTCTTAAGAGACTCAGATCTGGTGTGGTCTCTGACTGAGGTGGCATAGAGGTTACCAGTCTATACAGTGCATATGACATCTCCCCTAAGGATGGGTTCTGTTGCCTGGGATAAACATTTTGTGGGTTTCCGGTGAGGTCTGGCCTTACAGATAGCAAAAGTACCAGGTTATTAACTATATCCACTCCCAGCCTTCTGGGTAGAAAACAAGTGTAAATCCCTTCCATTGAAGAGATAGGCCTGCAGTGATTCCTGGTTTCCCTAGTGCTGGTCTGTGAGTTCGTGTTCTTTACACTATAGGACTTAGTATGTCATTTAATGAGTGGTTTGAAAAAATTAACCTCCACTTAAAGTATTAATCAGACCAAACTTTAATCACACTTTGGTCCTTATAGATAGGTCCAACGACAAGTGGCTTTGGTAAGGTCATATTTAAATTGCTAGCAGCTTACTAATGAGAGGGAGATTCCTGAGCACACACATGAATACGTACACCTGTGAATATACACACTTGTATGCCTATGTACCTCTGTGCACATGTATACTTGTGAACATACATATACCTATACATCTGTACACACACACATGCACATATACACCTGTGCACATGAGCCTGAACTGTTGCCATGGATAGCCTGCACTACCTTGGATCTCTGTTGTCAAAACCAAATGTAAGCTCTCAAGCCTAGACAAGATCTGTGAGCTTCATTTTTGATGGAGCCCTGTTAGTCTGTGGTATCAGCAACAAAAAGCAGATGGATAGCCACAGTTGGGGAAATCTCACCGACTCTGTCAGGGTTCTGAGGTAGGTGTTGCTGCAGGAGAGTGATGACCAGACGAAAACCACAGGATCCACAGAACTAAAATGTGTAGAGGAGCCAGGCACCAGGAGAGGAGTAGTTAGTGTTCAAGTATTGTAAAACACAGTGGTAGCTAGCAGAGATTAGCTTTTCAAAGGTCACTTTTAAAATGTCTCTTATTCACTGCAAAAGTAAATAACTCTAAAAGAACAGTAGGTATAAAATGCCCAAATCAGCAGTCACAGAGACTCAGCTCTCTGTCTCCAGATGAGAAAATAGACCCAGGCAGAACACAAACTCCAGGAAAGCAGTAAGTTTAGGAGCAGAGCAGAAGGAGAACATGTACTATATTGAGTCATATAAGATAATGACTTAAAATGAGATTTAAGAAGGCTATAGAAAAATCCTTAAAGCTATGAGTCCATTATATGGCTGCCATTAAAAACAGAAAGAGGAACAAAAGAAAATACTGGGATAGAATCCGTCTACTCGAAGAAAGGTAACAAAAAACAAATCACACAAAGCAATGCCCCTCAGGTATTATTATTTCTATTTTCTGTGTCAATATTGCTGAAAGAACTTTCAGTGTTTAAAGGGACATGCTGAAAAGACTTGATGTATTCAGGAATCTAGACAGGGCTCTAGGGTTGTCAGTAATGCCAGTTCTCCTCAAGTCCCTGCCCTGACACGGTCATTGAAATAGATGATGGATTATATACATATGTATATACATATCATATGTAAATATGTGATAGACTATAGAGATGGATTGCAATAGAAGGATAGATAGATGATAGATTATAGATAGATAGATAGATAGATAGATAGATAGATAGATAGAGAGATAGATAGAGAGATAGAGAGAGAGACAGAGAGATAATGTTATAATAGTATACAGGCTAAAGCTACATTTCATTTCTAAGGTTGGTTCAGTAGGACATAGTCAGTAAGACAATAACCTTCTTCAAGGTCCTGTTTACTTTTGGAATACACAACTTTCTTTACTAGGAAATATAACTTGCTCATTATAAATTCTTGTTTAAAGTCATCCCGTGGTTCCATGAGGTGCCACTTTCTACAAAAGAGGAGATCAGAACTTACTTCTTGAACACAATGCTAATGCTATCTTGTACACCTATGCAGAAGAGCTATTAATATATAAAGAAAGTAGAAGTTATTCACTCTCAAAGTTATAATCATGAAAAAGTAAAAATAACCCCATTAAGGTAAGCCAAATATTTCTCATAGAACTGTTTTCTTATAAGAATATTCACCTATATATAGAAAGTCTACAAGCTTCTTTATGGTTTATCAAAAGTGGTATTATGATATATATGAGACTATGTACTAGTGAATATAAAATTATTAATACATACTAGTATATAGTAACTTGCAACTGATAAATACAATTATATGTGGGAAATATCTGTAATAATTTATATAATATATTGGTATATTGTATTAGTATTAGTACATTAGTATACAGAATGTTGCAAATATCTAGATCCTTTATATGTTTGCCTTTAAATGTGCATATATGTACCATTTATATATGCACAAATATTTATACACGTATATGCATATCCACACTTTATATGTATGTATAAACATATGTATGCACATACATTAGTAAGCATGCATTTTTCTTCCATCTATGGTCCAATATCAGTCTCCTTATATCTTACTTAGATCTCTCTCAGTTTCCTTTATGTGCTATGCCCACTAATTTCACCCTCATCTGTCAAGGTATACTGTAAATTTTATCTTGAATAATTTACAGTTAAGTATAGTTTGAAGCCATTTTAATACATCATAACTTGTGATGTCTATTTATGTGTTTATGAATATATATCTTGCTGTCCCTGAACAAATTAAACATCTGTTATTGCATCTTCATAATACCTTCAGGAAAATTCTACTCCAAACTACTTTCAGTAATATCTTATTTACAAACCAGGCAGCAGACAGATTTGGCCCAGGATCTGTATTTTACCAGTTACTGATTTAAATTTTGGGGTCCTTTGTTTTTTGTTTTTACTTTTTCTGTTGTTCGTGAGACTTTTCTTGAGTGTGTTCGTTTTGCGTAGTGAATGAGCTGTTTGCCAGAATTTAACACCTGACATCTTTCTTAGCTGTTTTCTTCTAGAGAATTTCTGCACTAATTCCCACTGGGCAATAAGAGTGCTATGTCTCTGCTCAAAACTTACCGGAAAGTATGGAGAGTATAAATTAAGAATCAACTTCAGCATGAGAATGAATTGTGGACACAAATTCCATGGAAGAATTCATTTGTTGGTAGCTGGTTTTCCATGCAGAGCTGTTGAAGAAACAAATATATTTCCTTGAGAACATCAATAGAGGATACGTTTTCTCCTAATCCACATAGAAGGCTTTTGAGCCTTTGCAAAGTTCAGGAGAATGCATGGTCTGAATTCCTGCTTTCCACTCAGCATGTTTCCATTGTCTAGTTTTCCAAGTCCCCTGTGTCCTGTTTAGAATTTCCCAGTGGTCAGTGCAGGAAGTGACAGAGCAGAGATTACTTCCGCCCTTGCTTCCAGGTTTTGACTCAGGGCTTTCTTTCATATCCAATTTTTTTTTTTAACCTGAAACATACATTTCCGGCATGTTTATTCCGATTCAGCCACAGCTTGGTCTGTTTCAGATGATCTTGGCCATTGTGTTTGTTTTAATATATTTTTTTATTTATTTTGGGAACTTTCTATAGTATCCAAAATGTTGGTTCCCAGGCCACCAAGGCCTGATTGCTCCTGCTCCATCACTATCTTTCAGCACTTTCTTTTACTGCTCAGATGTTTTAGTTGTTTCTCATCTTATCTTTTCTTTTCTAGCTTTAGAGAGACTTTGGCACGTAATTATTTTTTAAATTTTATTTAATTAACATTTTTTTTCATTTATTTTGCATACCAACCACAGTTCTCCCTTGCTCCTCTCCTCCTGTTCCCTCTCTCACTTTCAATCTACACTGCCCACCCGCCGTCCATGCGCTCCTCCTTTGTCTTCATTCAGAAATGGGCAGGTCTCCCATGGGCTGAAACAAGCATGGCAGGACCAACCTCCTCTCCCTGCATCAAGGCTGGGCAAGGTAATTCAGCACAGGGAACAGGTTCTGAAAAGCCAGCTAAGTGCCAGGGACAGGGCCTGCTCTCACTGCTAGGAGCTTCACAAACAGACCAAGCTACCCAACTCTTACACTCAGAGGGCCTAGGTTGATCCCATGCAGGCTCCCTAACTGTTGGTCCAGAGTCCATAAGCTCCCAGTAGCTTGGATCAGCTATTTTTGAAGTCTAAGTTAGTGGCATTACCCCAAGTTGTCTCTTACAGACAAACAATTGTCCATATAGCATGCTATCATGAAAGCAGTTGGTAGGAGGCTGAATACTAACTGCTGTAATCTATGTCTCCTCTGAAAGGTGATTGCAGAGCAAAATTCTGTGGTAAAAATTATTCACCAGGTATTATTCTATCCAACTAAAGTAAAGAATATTTTAACAACACCATTCTGATAATGAAGAAATCAAGGAGGGCTTCTGAACCCGAACTAGACTTTCAAATATGGCAAAATGGCAGTCTTGTTTTATCATATAAGCAAAATAACCTTGTGCTTGGATAATTATGTGACTGATCACTTCTGGACACAGACTTGTCTGTGTGTATCAATCACACCAGCATCAACATCATATTGGAAGCAGGGCTTTCCCTAGGGTATAAATGTGGCAAAAAAAAAAAAAAGGACTTTTTGGGACCACATCTGCCTTTCTATGGTTGAATCCAACCCTGTAGTCAGACTGAGACAAGCTTTCACTTGAATGCTGGTCAAAAACCCATGGCAAGTAGCATTTCTTTTCTCTCCAATCCAAGCTGTCTGGAAGAACATCTGTTCCTAAAACAGAGTCCAAGTCAGCTTTATGGACATATTTTTACAATCTGCTATCCCTTTGTGAAAGCCTACCCAACATCTATGTCTTCCAGTTCTCATACATTACAATTGTACAATTTTTTTTCCCTCATGGAATCGCTTACATAAACCTGAATGTCCTCACAATGATCACATTTATTTTTACTACCACAAAGAGCACAGACTAGACACACTATTTCAAGTTTTCACAAAATAGAGTATAAATACAAAGTTGAGATCCTGGTTTTTCCACAGGAATCTCCTCAATTTTCTTAAAAACCGAGGTAGCTCAATTTTTCACAAAAATAAATAAATAAATAAATAAATAAATAAATAAATAAATAAATAAATAAAATCATGGAAAATTTAACTCAGGTACTTGTTTACAAGATTATATCTGGCAGGAACAACTTTCTGTCTGGGTTTTATTCCCTGCTCTCTTAGAGTCTGACTCTGCTCACAATTACATATCTCCCATATCCAGCTCTTGCATTAGACCCTGTTGTGTTAGAATATGGACATCTGGGAGGAAAATCCTGTTGTTCGTTGTTTTTCCACAGTTTCCTGGGTGGCTTAAGTGAACTCCATTATCTGAGTGTTCAAATCAAGAGTTTATGAGCATAGACTTCATTTCTGGAGCTGTGTCAAGCTTGCTACATCATGGTGCCAGCCCCAAATAATCTTGTGTCTCCTCATTCACATTACTGTGAATTCCAGAGAGTTACCTGAAGAGTTACCATTTTCAGGTCTATACTTTGTACAACCCCCCTGGGTTGAAAGAATTAAAAAAATTTCTCACAGGTTCAAACTAGTAAATCTATTTAATGTGAAAACAAAATTCTTTCCTTTCAAAGCCATCTGATAATCCTAGAACAAGATGAGCTTTGGTGGGTTTCAACTAAGCTTGAGAGACATACTCAGCTTCATTATTTGAGGATTTCAATCGAAGTTTAAAAAAATGAAACCATATCGACTCCTACCTATAATCCCAGCACTCAGGAGACCAACACAGGAGTATTGCCAGTAAGAACTACAAAGTAAGACCCTTTCTCAAAACTTAACAATATCAACATGGAATTCACTTTTATAAATGAAGTATGTATGTGTGTGTGTCTGTCTGTCTGTGTGTGTTTGTGTGTGTGTGTGAAAGAGAGAGAGAGAGAGAGAGAGAGAGAGAGAGAGAGAGAGAGAGAGATGATAAGTGGAAGAGAAGGTATTTTTAGGGGGAATATTACGATGAGAGATGGACACGTGAGGGTAGTGGGGTCTTAATATTATCAAATTCCATAATATACATGTACAAAAAATGTCATAATGAAATTCCTCATTTTGAACAATAAATATACACTAATAATAATAAAGATCTATCAACACCACTGTGGAGGAGACAAAACATTTTAAGAGCCAGATGAGGTGGGACTCCCCTCTGTGTGTTCTGAATATGTTTTATTACCATTGATTAATATAGAAGCTGCTTTTGGCCTATGGCTTAACAGAGTAAAGCCAGGTGGATAATCCAAAGAAAGATGTAGAGAGAGAGAGTAGGCATCATGTACCTGCCAAAAGAGACAGATGCCGGACAAAACCTTACTGGTAGGGCACAGCCATGTGTTCATACACACATTAATAGACAGGTTAATTTAAGATGTAAGAGTTAGTTCATAAGAAGACTAAGCTACTGGCCAAACAATATTGCAATTAGTATAGGTTCTGTGTGATAATTCGGGGTCTGGGCAGCCAGCAAACGAAGAAGTAGTCTCTGTCTACAGCCAGACATCTTCTTAGCATGGAAGAAAAACTTCATTTCTGAATTCATGACTGTTATGATTGCTTGTACAAGACTTACAAGAAACCAAAACAATGAACACTGCAACATGGGTAGGGGAAGGCCTCATAAGACTCCACCCCATGTGTGGAGCTTTGGACAGTAATGACTGATGAGATGAAGAATCCATTTTCTTCTGTTGAACAGTCCATAATAAGTTGCCTATACTTCAGAGCATACCTCTATACTCAAGTTCAGATAAGACGTATGAATTTTACGCAGTAAATTCTATTTTTAAAAAGAGAAAACATGAAGTTGAGAGGAGGATGGAAGGAGAAAAAGGAGTTGGAAAGAGGAACGGTGGCTATAATCTAAATATGTTGTAGTCATGTAGAAATCAATAAATATTGAATAAATATAAACTCATTACCATACAGGAAAAAACTTAAACAAAGAAACAAAAATGCCAAAGACTTTTGAGGGGATATTTCCTTAGAAGCTGACATGTACCTCTGTCTTACTAAGTAACTGGGCAAAAACATTTGGCCACAGTGATACTATGGATTTCCTAACTAGCTTTTTCATAGAAGCACACAATTCTCGCATCTAAATTTATCATTTAGAGAGATAGGTAGAAGAAGTGAAAGAGTAAACAATATTCGTTTCAGGAAAGTTATTAGAATGAAATAAACCTGAATACTAATGTGAAGTTGACATTTCTCCACCGTCCGGTCTCATTATTTCCCATTAAGCTAACCTACTCACTGAAAACGTATCAGAGAACTGATTTTGTCTAAGAAGCTTTGTGCTCTTGGAGTGATCTATTTCTAAGGAAGTTTCTTTTTCCTCCAAAAAAAATTTTCAAGTTGAAGAGTTTGTAAATTGCCTTGTACACACAGTCCCGAAATCACCCCCCAAAGACATTTATCACAAACATAAGTTTGTGCAAATAAGACACGTCATCCAGTAGCCCTTGAAACTAATGAGATTGGAAGATCTTGATTTTCTTAACCTCCTCAGATGAAAAAGAAAATTATCTGCAACTTACTCATACAATTTTGAGAAGATTGAAGGAGTCACCAGAGAAAGGAAACTGCCATATGACCAAGATTACCATTCTAAAATTTTAGACATGTTCTTTGTACATGTTTACCTCTATAGCCAGTGCTTTCAAAGACTGAGTTGGGCAATAAAATTAAATGATATATTTGTACTTTTCTTTTGGTAGATGTGGATGTACTAATTGAATTGTACATTCAATTACATTGAATCTGAATTGAAATACAATTGAAAATATTTCTAGAAAATATTTTCAAACATTTATTTTTTAAAACCTTTTAGATGAAAAAATGAATCATGTGGCATAACTACCAAAGAGTTGAAGTCTAGAGAAAAAGTAGACACAAATCAATCATCAGTACATTTTTTAACTAAAAAAAATTGTTTAAAAACATGCACCAATTGAAACTCAAAACAAATAAACAACATAGATATTTTCTACTTCAGCATGTTTTATGTTACATTTTTCAGTTTGTATAAAGCTTTAAAATTCAAATATGCTTCACATTGGGTTGTATATGGGCATGAAGCATCCTAGATTTTGTCAAGTAGGTAGAAAACTCAACCAAAAAAAATCAAAATAGGAGTAAAGCAGAAAAGAAATAATGGCACATTTGTAAACCTAGAATATATTAGAAAATTGCAGTATCGGTACAATTGGTATAGTTTCAGGTGAATTCAAACTGTCTGCATCTGGTCTTCCACTAGATTCTGGACACAGATAGACCATATTCTTATGATGTAAGGTTATTGTTTCTGATGTATTTTATTTTTACTTGTGTGTCTGTGTAGATATAGGCACATTTGTTCCAGTGCCTGTGTAGATTAGATGAGTCATTTCCTTCTGGAATTGGGGCTACAGATGGATATAAGTTGATTGATATGGGTGCTGAGGACAAAACCTGGAAGAACAACCCTATCTTACCCTCTGAGCCCTTTCTACAACCTGTGGTGATTATCTTTGTCAACTCAACACATCATAAAATTATCATGCAGGAAGAGAGGTCTCAATGAAGAACTCTCTAAGTTAGGGTGGATTGTAGATATATCTGTGGGGAATTCTTTTGATTCCATTAATAAATATGGTAAGACATAGCTTGCTGTGGGTGGCACTAATTCCTAGACAGGGGATTCTGGACTGTGTACATGCTGAGAGGAGACTCAGCACCAGGAAGCATATATGTTTTCATTTCTTTTTACTCTTGGTTGTGGATGTGTCTAGTTGATTCGTGTCCCTACATTAATTTCTCCTCAATGGCAGATAGTAACAGCAAAATGTGAACTGTATGTAGCCTTTCTGCCCTAAATTGATTTTGATCAGGATAATTTATCGTAGCAACAGAAATGATACAGTGATATTAATAAACAAAACTTGGGTGGTTTTATTAAAGATGGAGTTTTAAAATCTTAAAATCTAAGATACAGTCTTATCCTAAATATTGAATGATGATTTTCGCTCTTTTTGTTTCAAAGAAATGTACAAGGGTGGGCAAAGTGTCTATTCTCAGTAAAGTCAAAGTTATGTAGACACTCTCATGCAGGAGATTAAAGCAAAAAGACATCAAAAGAACATGGGAATAGAAAAAATCATGCAGGCCAATTGTCTTAACAAGAGATAACTTTCAAACTAAAGTTTGTTCACAGTAATTAAAAACTTTAATCAAGACTTCGACTCATTGGTGTGTTTAAAGCACCCATCCTAATGTTCGATGGTTCAGAATACTCTCATTTGTGTGTTCAGTTAAAAAGCTTTGCGGGTACAAAACTCCTCAAGATGAATTTGTACAATGGAGATTTTGGGAAAGATTAAAATTAGGCAGAAAGAAAATTATTTTGATATTTTAGAAAAAAATAACCTAGTATTAAAGACAGATTGAAATTGTAGGACCCTGGAAGTGGAAAGGACCTGTTGCTTCTATAATGAATCACAGCTCTTTGGATGCTTTAAATAAAGCTCAGGGGGCTCACCCAGTGCTACACAACTAGTCTGGAGATCTAAATAGCTATGTTCAACTTTTGTCTAAAATTCAAAGCATATTTCATAAACATATCCATCATCCTTTGACCAGAAATTTTTCAGAAAAGATACTAGGCAGTGATGGAAAGTGCTCAAATCTGTACCAAGGAACACAATGTTAGTTCTGTTTGCTGAAGTTCCTGACCAAGAGGGGATGTGACTGAGAGTTGGCTGCTGTGTGTATCCCCTAAGCCAAAGACAAAGCCAAGTATCAGTAATTTGAAGTTTTCTTTGTTTATCTGGGACAGATACAATGCTGGGCTCAGATAACAATTGTATAAATGACAAATGATGTCCCAGTTATAAAACATTTAGAAACTTGGCTGCCTGCTGCATTACCAAAGGGAACTGAATGCTTACCAGATGCCTAAACTGCACTTGAAGGAAAGTTAGCAATCATTTCATCCAACTTCTTCATTTTACTGGTAAAGTCTATGAAACACCAAGATGTTAGTTCAAATTATATAGACAAAGTACAGAAGAAGAGGAACTCAAATATAGGTATATAGCTCAGGCCCATTAGTCTAAATTGCCCAAAGGACTGAATGATGAACAATTGCCAAGATAATTGTCTTTAGTTGAAAGCTATTGATTGATTTCCCCATTTTCTATATTAAAATCACTAAAGCTTACACCATTTCTTCCTTAAAATTCTAACATAGTTTATTACATGTGGCTGTGATATTTCCTTTGTAGAAGTGATTTTTGTTATTAATTACATTTCTTTTTCAAAAATAATAATTCAATTTTTGATTTGTTTGATTTTGGTAAGATGTATTTTTCTAAGAACTTTCAGCTTCATTCAAGTTACCAAATTTATTTTCAACATGCATTTAATAAAATTATATCTTTTTAAAAGTGTGCGATTCATCATGATAATCACTACCAAATAATGATAGATTATTTTCTGTCTCTTTCTCTCTCTGTGTGTGTCTCTCTGTCTTTTTGTCTGTCTCGTTCTCTTTCTCCCAATTTACTGAATCTAACTGGGTAATCCAGTTTGTTTAACTTTACAGTATACTGCTTTTTCTCTAATTATACATTCTTTCCAGTATTTGTTGTGTTCAGCCTTAAATTTTAACCATCCTATTAAATTGCAATACTATATATATTAAAAATCATGTGTGTCCCATGACAACCTAAATCTTTCTTAAGTAATGGAATTACTAAATCTTTTTTGAGGATGGAATTAAAGGCATGAACCACTGGGATTAAAGACATGCATTACCTGGTTTCTATGGCAAACTCATGTAGCTACTGGGACTAAAGGTGTATGTTACCACTGCCTGGTCTATAAGGCTGAGAAGTGGTGCTGTTTTTACTCTCTGATCTTCAGGCAAGCTTTATTCATTAAAATGCAAATGAAATATCAATACATTTTCCCTTTTTGTCTAAAATTAAAAAGAAAGCTATAACTACATATAACTATATAAGCTGCATACAATAAGAACAATGACTATATATAACATATACAGACAATAAATACATCAACAATGTCTAGTCCATTTGCATTTGATAAATTCAGAGAAAATACTCCATTTCTATCCTATCTTGGTGAGTCCAAAGTCTTGTACCTAACTTACTTTCTATCATAACTTGCTTTCTTCATCTGATAAACTATAACTATCTAATCTTTAACTTTCTCAGAGACCCAAGAAGGAAATAATAGTAACTGAGTAAATAGGAAATGAAAAAAATCACTTCCAAAAAAGAAATGACAGAAACAGCTAACTGCATGGATAGTCACCTAAAATTCCTCTGCAATGTTGGGACATCTTCATCTTCGGAGTACAGGCCTAGCATATCTGACAGACCTTTCAGTGAAACAAGACATTTTGAAGGACTGTCCTCCTTCTCTTGACAATGCTTGGCAGTCACTTTGTTTTCTGTCCTGTTTCTTTAATTAGGACAGCATACTGTCAGCAGTTGAGGCATGGCATTTTCATTTATTGTGGCATAATTTTGCCAAAAGAAAAGCAAACCTCATGTGGAGTTTCTTCGATGCCCATTATTCTTTCTGAACTATATTGGTGCTGTCAGGAATAGACACATCTCATTGTCATAAAAAGAAAATCCTATTCTATTAAAACATCTTAAATGTAGATCTCTGAAGTGTTTGAAGATGACCTATCTATCTAAAATATATCTTTGTTTGACCTTGAAAACAAACCTAATGTGACTACAAGTTCAGTTATAATAGGTGACTAATTACTAACCAGAATTTTCTTATTATCCTAAACAGTTGGTAATAATAAGTTTCAAGGACTACAAATTTGCATTACATTGTTAAATGAGTTAAGTAGGTTCAATACCTTAAACAAGATAGAAATGTATATATAGTATGTTCTAACAAAATTAATCTCAATATACAAAATTTGTATACAATACACAAAAGTCCAATCCAATGTAAAACATTTAAAACTAGTAGTAGCTTTTTAAAAGTAGATCAATATGGGAGGAGGCAGAAATTTTTAATAAAAAAATAAATAAATAAAAATTTAAAAAGTAGATCAATATTCTACTGTTTTATCTTATCATATCTATTTCTTCCCCTTTTGTTTCCATAGTAGATTCAATAATCAACCATTTTATCATATCATGTCTATATCCCCCTTTTTACTTTTCAAAGCAAGAACCTAGAATCTAATTTCTTCACTTAGCTTTTTTCCTGACCATTATCCATAACAACTTGTAACTACCCCCCAAAAGAAATCAAGCATCCATAATCCATTTTTTGGGGAATGTGGGTACAATTTTTTAAGGCTACTTCCTGTTGATTGGGGGCACTGATAATCTTATGGAGGTCCAAAGAAAATTTAGGAATATGATCAAGTACTAACTGGAGTATTCTGGGAGGTTGGATAATCTTAGCCAGTAGTCTCAAAGCTGTTCTGGGTGTAGAACTGAGAGGAAAATGCAACAAAGGTACTCTAAAACATTGGAACATCTGGGCCATCTGCTCCTATCAGAAATATTTCAGTGTGTCTTCCTTGATCAAATCTTATTTTTCTTAACCCATAATGAATCCACAGCCTCTCACTTCATGTGGAAACAAAAGAAAAACCTCTTTTCCAAAGTATATATCTTTTGACTTAAATTTTAAAGTGAAGGCATATATTTCTAATAATTTTTTATTACTTTATAAATAATACCATTCAAAATTTCCACTTCCTCCACTTCCCCTACTCACCTCCTGCTCCCCCACTCACCCTCCTTTCTAACTCCTTGAGTCCTAAGAGAGGGCAGGGTACCCTGCCCTGTGGGAAGTCCAAGGCCTTCCCCTCTCCATCCAGGCTTAGGAAGGTATACATCCAAAGACTAGGATCCCACAAAGCCAGTACATGCCATAAAGACAAATCCCAGTGCCATTATCATTGGCTTCTTAGTCTGCCCCAATTATCAGCCACATTCAGAAGATCCAGTTTTGATCCCATGCTCATTCATTCCCAATCCAACTGACCTTGGTGAGCTCCCCTTAGCTCAGGCACACTGTCTCAGTGGGTGGACCCAACGCCTCGTGGTCCTGACTTCCTTGTTCATATTCTCCCTCCTTCTGCTCTTTAACTGGACCTTGGGAGCTCAGTTCAGTGTTCCCATGTGGGTCTCTGTCTCTATCTCCATTGTCGCCAGATGAAGGTTCTATGGTGATATTTAAGTCTCACCTCAGTCTGACGACAGGACAAGCCCAGTTCAGGCACCCTCTCCTCCACTGTCCAGGGTCCTAGCTGGGGACATCCTTGTGGACAACTGGGAACCCTGCTAGAGCTAAGCCTCTTGCCAACCCCAAAATGGCTCCCTTAATTAAGATATCTTCTTCCCTGCTCCCATACCTGCCCTTCCTCCATCTCAACATTCCCACTCTCCCAAGCTCTCCCCAATTCTCCCTTTTACCCTTCTCTCTCCCCCTCTCCCCTTTCCCCCATCCCACTTCCATCCCCATGTTCCCAACTTTTGCCCAGTGATCTAGTCTGCTTCCAGTTTCCAGGAGGACCTATATATGTTTTTTGGGTTCACCTTATTATTTAGCTTCTCTAGGATCACAAGCTATGTGATCAGTGTCCTTTGTTTATGGCTAGAATCCACTAATGAGTGAGTACATACAATATTCATATTTATGGGTCTGGGTTATCTCACTCAGGATAGTGTTTTCTATTTCTATCCATTTGCATGCAAAATTCAAGATGTCATTGTTTTATTTACTGCTGAGTAGTACTCTGATGTGTATATATTCCACACTTTATCCATTCTTCCATTGAGGGTCATCTAGGTTGTTTCCAGGTTCTGACTATATAAATAATGCTGCTATGAACATAGTTGAACAAATGCTTTTGTAGTATGATTGGGCATCTTTTGGGTATACTCCCAAGAGTGGTATTGCTGGATTCTGACACAGGTTGACTCCCAATTTTCTGAGAAACCGTCACAAACAGTTCCAAAGTTGTAGAAATATGAACGGTGGGGCTGTGTCCCCAGCACCCTGGCCTCCTGCTAGCTTATCCCCGAAATAACAACACACAAACTGTATTCATTTAAAGACTGCTTGGCCCATTTCTATCTAGCCTCTTCTAGGCTAATTCTCACATATTAATTTAGCCCATTTCTAATAATGTGTGTAAGCACCCCAAGGTGCGCTTACCGGGAAAATTCTAGCCTACGTCCATCCTGGGTCTGAGCTTCATGCGTCTGCCTCAGAGCACAGAGCTATCTCGCGTCTGTCTGAGGAGTCTTACCTCACTTCCTTTTCCTAGTGTTTACTCCTCCCACCTATGTTTTAACCTATCAGGGCAAGCAGTTTCTTTATTTAATTAACCAATGAAATCAACAGATTGATATATGACACTCCCACATCACAAAGTGGTTGCACAAGTTTGCATTACCACCAGCAATGAATGAATGTTCCCCTTACTTCACATCCGCTCCAGCATAGGTTATCATTGGTGTTTTTGATT
Organism: Alexandromys fortis; assembly: GCF_014885135.2. Taxonomy (NCBI): domain Eukaryota; kingdom Metazoa; phylum Chordata; class Mammalia; order Rodentia; family Cricetidae; genus Alexandromys; species Alexandromys fortis. The sequence goes on from NW_026067919.1 coordinate 3,984,662, forward strand.
TTAGCCATTCTAAAAAATGGTCTCTCAAAGTTGTTTTGTTTTGCATTTCCCTGATAGCTGAGGAATTTGAACATGTCCTTAAGTATTTTTCGGCCATTTGAAATTATTATGTTGAGAGTTCTCTATTCAGTTCAGTACCCCATTTTTAATTGGGTTATTTAGAATTTTAATGGCTAGATTCTTGAGTTCTTTATATATTTTGGAGATCAGACCTTTGTCTGATGTGGGGTTGGTGGAGATTTTCAAGGTGAAGCCATTTTCAAAATATATAGGTTGTATTAATCCAGCAGTATTTATAACCAAATGACTTTTAGCAGCTGTTGCTCCTTCCTCATCAGTCAAGCAATTCAGAGACAACATAATAGTATACAGTACCCATATTCTCCGTGCACTTTCCATCTTTACATAAAAGCTAAGTTGGGGAGGATGGGAGCTCGGAGTGCCAGTTTTTCTCCAAAACCCAGGTGGCTATGTTTCGGTTCCAATTCCTAGAGCTGGAATTCCAATACCAGCTCTGGCTTGCCCCAGTTGCTAAAAAACATTAGGTAATTTTTTTTCATAAACTTCTGTTCTGAAAGTTGGGTGCCAAATGAAACACAATTAATAAAAACTCAGTGACAGATATTGTGATTCAACCTGAAGGTCAGAAAAGTAAAACAACCAACCACTGGCTCTTTTCTTGATCTCAGTTCAAAATGACAATTCTGCCTCCAGGAATCTCAGAATGAGCCTATGTGTCAGGGAGCTGTCTCCCATGCCCCTGTATTATATTCCTCTCTAGGGCTGGGATTAAAGGCCTGAACCACTGGGATTAAAGGCATACACTATCCCTTTAAACTAGTATGTCTACTGGAGTAAGGTGTGTGTTAACACTGCCTGGTCAGCAAGGATGAGTAGCAGTGCTCTTTTATTCTCTGATCTTCAGGAAAGCTTTATTTATTAAAATACAAATGAAACACTACAATGTTAAGTTTATTTTGGATTAATTAAGTTTGGTTTCCATTTAGCAACCAAAAGTCCTAAAATAATAATAGCTTCACGCTTTGTTTCTCTGATTTTCAATCCAGCTGCCTTTTCATCCCAAAGTTCCAACGTACTGCCTTAGTACTCTCTATATTCAAATTACAAAATCTCAGGAAAGAAAATCGAATTTGAACAAAGATTAAAAGCTGTCTATAACAATCCAATAATAAATGACAAGTTAGAAGTTTGCCAGCAAGGTGAATTTATCCCTGCAGATAAACTATCAAATGGATCTAGTTTATTTTACATGATTATGGCTATATTAAACCTTTCCTGCTTAATTCAATCTGATAAAATGTAGTTTTTATAAATAGGATATTTCTCAAAGAAGCTTGATTCTTCTTTCCTTCAGAATTTCATATATACTCAACATTTTACAAAACTGTTTTTCTAAATGCATTTGGAAAGACATAGGAAAAGAATACATTGATAAATGAGGATACCTAAAGCTGTGTATTCCTCACCAGCCCCTGCATTTTTAGGGATACCATTTTAAAAAAAAATCATCTTATATCAATTTAAATTTGAAATTAATTTGGAGCAATCACAAAATAAATAAAATAATACCATTTGAGGGCAAAATGTTGCAAATTTATAGAAGGGAATATTACTCAACTCTCAAAAATGACACCATAAAATATGCAGGCAAATGCATGGAACTAGCAAAGATCATCTTGAATAAAGTAAATCCAGACAAATATTGTATATAATCACTTATATCTGGATATCAACTATTAAATTAACAGTAGCATACAATCTGTAGACCCAAAGAGGTTAGGTATAGAGAAAGGGACTAAGGGCAACACATGGAAGAGGGACATAGTATAGATTTTATTGGTGAACCAGAAATGGCAGTGAAGTAGAGAGGTGAACAGAATGATGAGGTAAGAAGGCAGATGGGAGAGCAGACTGGGGAAGACGGGGGATAGTCATGGGTGGTATGCTATGTCAGAAAGAACTGAATTCATTTTTCCTGGAGAAACTCATACTGAACCTTTGGATCCCTGTAAAAAGCTTCCTAGTGAAAACCTCTCAGATCTGCCAGAAAAGAAACAAATATATGGGCAAAATATTCCGTACCTTTTCTCTTCCAGAGACTGCCACAGGAGTATGGGAACGAGCTTGGCATGAGGAGAGTTGTTCCAAATATGGAACAGTTGTGTATCTGAGAGCCTACTGCCAAAATAGTATGAATTTCAGCATTGCAAAATTATACCTGACATTTCATTTCATTTTATTGACTCTTAGAAAATTCTCTCCTAATTTAGGCAAGCAAATTCCACAATACACATTTCTACAAGACTCAAAAGGACTGCTGTTCCCTCTGTACTTCAAACCTAAGATTTCAAACCTTTCCCCATCACCTGTCTTTTAGGTTTGATGACCCAGTGACTTTCTCTGCACTTTTCTCATCATATCCTAACTTTTACAGCTATTCATGTGCAAAGCCACAGGGAGAAAGGCCATGCTATCCATTTCTAGGAAATGGCCTCTCCTACTTCTGTTTCTCTAAATGGCCCATTTTAGTAAATTACTATATGAGTTCTCTGAGATGATGGCTCTGATCTTTTCCACCCAGCATACTATGTCAGCTGTTCTGACCATTGGCCTGGTTCTGGGTCAGCACAGTGTCAGACGAGGCACCATTCACATTTCAGTGCTAGATGAGTTGTGATTCTTTCATCTCTTAGAGGACCTGCAACAAAGCATAGATTCTTGCTGTGTTGGTGGTCTGACGCTCATAGCTATCCCTTTCCTTGATGCTGAAACTACTTATTACACTGATTCTTCTTCCAATGGCTTCCTTATTTATGATTTATCATTTTATTTTTGAAAGCAGATTTTTCTCTTATTCAATCCATCCAGCACAGTTTCTCTTTTTCCACACTTCCTATCTCCCCCTCCAACTTCCCTCTTCCTCAGATCCACTTAATTATTTGCCAAAGAAAAATTTATAGAACAGAGAGGTATTTTAAACTTTAAGAGAGCTTTCTGCTCTTGCACAGGACCTGGGTTTTGTTCCTAGGACCAATATTGATTGGCTTTCAGCTGCCTATACTTCCAAAACAAGAAGGAATCTGATGTCCTCTTTTGGCCCTCACACCTATTGCACAAACATGAATCAAATACATGCACACAAAATAAAAATATGTTTTGTAGAAAAAAAAAGAACATTTTAGCACCAAACGTGCATTATTATTTTAGGGTTGGCTTACTGCTTTGACAATTTTATGTAATCTATACTTGTAAACATTTTTTATAGCAGTTTTGAGTATCTCAACAAATTCAAAACTAATAAAAGAAACTAATAAAGAGTGTATGCAAAGCAAATAATAATATATAGATTCAAAGCATTATGATGTGGTCCATACAGCTCATATTTTAGTTTTCATTACTTTGTTTCTTATCTATATTTTGAAATAAGCATTTTGCCAGCCATATTAAGGTGTTCTTTTCAGTGATATGTGCTCTGTGCACATTCTGTGTTATCAATTCTCCCCACACACACACAATTCATGGAAAAGGCATTTTGCATCTGTTAGGAATCTTTGAAATCTAGTACCAGCCTAAGAGAAAAGCAGGGTTTTTTGTTTGTTTGTTTGTTTGTTTTTTGTAAACATATCTTCTTTTAGGCTCCCAAAAACCTCTTATTAAAATCCTTAGTGGCGTTCTTTGGTTTCATTTTAGTATTCCTGTTAGTGTATTTTCTCTGAACTTTTACACTACCCAATTTAGAAGGTGGTAATAAGCTGTCACTAACAATGCCTTCATGTAATCACAAAGAGAAGTTCAGGAAGAAGCTAAAGTTAGCAGCTCAATGATGGCATAGCTCAGGCAGATATGGGGCTGTATGCTCTAACTTTTTTTTTCTTTTATTGAAAATATATTTTTTCTTACACAATACATCCATATTATAATTCCTTTTACCTCTAATCTTTCCAGGTCCTCCATACCTCCTCTCCCATCTGGATCTACTCTCTTTCTGTCTCTCATTAGAAATGATCAGGATTCTAAGAGATAAAAACAAAACATAACAAAATAAAGTACAAAAAGTAATACATTAGAATAAGACAAAACAAATGAACAGAAGAAAAGGGACCCAAGAAAAGACACAAAAAATTTATATATATGCAGAGACCATTCATTTATACACTTAGGATTTTTACAAAAACACTAAATTGAAGCTAGACAGAACTGGCACACGCCTTTAATCCCAGCACTCAGGAGGCAGAGGCAGGTGAATCTCTGTGAGTTTGAGATCAGCCTGTAGTGTGGTAAGTCCTTCTGTATATGTGTTGCTTTTATTGGTTGATGAATAAAGCTGCTTTCAGCCAATGGCTTAACAGAATAAATCCAGGTGGGAAATCCAAACAGAGATTTAGAGGGAGATTTGGTAGAGTCAGGGAGAAGCCATTTAGCCAATAGCTACAATAAGGAGACAGATGCTTGCACCGGAACCTGCCAAAACATTGCTGGAAGGCCACGACCTCATGGTGATGCACAGATTAATGAAGATGGGTTAGTTTAGAAAATAAGAGCTAGCTAAAAATGTGATTAACCAATTGGCCAAACAGTATTACAGATAATATAGTTTCTGTGTTATAGTTTGGGTCTGGATAGCTGGAACAAACAAGCAGCCTCCATCAACAAGCCTGATATAGAGATCAAGTTCCAGGATTGGCTCAAAAGCTTTGCAGAGAAACCCTGTGTCAAGAAAAAAAAGGTATATTCTTTCCTATTTGGATGGAGTGTTCTATAGCAGCATTGTTTGTAATATCCAGAACCTGGAAATAACCTAGATGCCCTTCAATGGAAGAATGGATGAAGAAAGTATGGAATATATACATATTAGAGTACTACTCATCAATAAAAAAACAAGGACTTCTTGAATTTTGCATGCAAATAGATGGTAATAGAAAACACTATCCTGAGTGAGGTAAGCCAGACCCAAAAAGAGGAACATGGGATGTACTCACTCATATTTGGTTTCTAGCCATAAATAAAGAACATTGAGCCTATAAGTAGTGATCCTAGAGAAGCTAAATAAGAAGGAGAACCCAAAGAAAAAAATATAGGCATCCTCCTGAATATTAACCTTCATCAGGCAATGAAAGGAGACAATGACAGAGACCCACATTGGAGCACCGGACAGAAATCTCAAGGAGAGAGAGCACGAGTAAGGAACTCAGGACCGCGAGGGGTGCACCCACACACTGAGACAAAGGGGATGTTCTATTGGGAACTCACCAAGGCCAGCTGGCCTGGGTCTGAAAAAGCCTGGGATAAAACTGGACTCGCTGAACATAGCGGACAATGAGTACTACTGAGAACTCAAGAACAATGGCAATGGGTTTTTGATCCTACTGAACGTATTGGCTTTGAGGGAGCCTAGGCAGTTTGGATGCTCACCTTACTAGACCTGGATGGAGGTGGGTGGTCCTTGGACTTCCCACAGGGCAGGGAACCCTGATTGCTCTTTGGGCTGACGAGGGAGGGGGACTTTATTGGGGGAGAGCGAGGGAAATGGTAGGCGGTGGCGGGAAAGAGACAGAAATATTTAATAAAGAAATAAATTTAAAAAAAAAAACAACTAAACAAGACTGTTGTTACCATCATAGTAGCATATTTTACAGGGATGAAACTATTGTAGATCAAAGGGTCCATGGCTATGTTAGAGTTTTAATTTACCTTTGGTAGCTCCAGAGTGCCTTTCTAACACCAAAGACACTGGCACAGAAGGATAAAGGCTTTATGTAGGCACCAGTTCAACTTCTCTGTCAGAGAGTGTGTATATGTTATTATTGGCAATAGGGTTTCCCCTCAGTTTGTAGAGTATAACCTATAGTCTTGACAACAGCCTGGGTTGTTTGGGGGTTTCTAGGAAATCCATTTGGCCAACAATTCAATTGTATGTAATGGAATGCAAACCTGGAAGTTTTCTATTATTATTTGGTAACAAAAGATGTCCAGTTGAGGCATAGTTTATGCCATTATTGGTATTGTTTATCTTCTTCATATATGTATGTATTTCAGAAGTCATCTGTTTCATACTACTGCTGAAATGGCCCTGATATTAGCAATCTCTTACTGTATTCCCATTCTCATTTTCCCTTTTCACTCGCATTCCTCACTTGATCTTTCCATTTCAGAACCCAAGTCACTATCCATCCATATTTATTCTATGTCCATTTCCTAAGGATCTACGTGATTCCTAGAGTCTCTTTCTCTGACCCTAACCTCTGTGCTTCTATGGATTGTAGCTAGATTGTCATTAATTTAGCAGCTAAGATCTCTATATAAGTGAATTCATACCACATTTGCTTTCCTGGGTTTGTGTTACCTTATTCAGAAGGATTATTTTTTCTATCTCGATCCATATGTCTTTGAACTTGATGATTTCATATTTCTTAACTACTGAGTAACATTCAATTGTGTAAAAGTAAAGCATTTTCTTTACCAATTTGTCTTTTGAGTAGCATCTAGATTATTTACAATTTCTGCTATAAATAAAACAACAACAAATATGTTGAACAAGTTTCTCTATGGTAGAATGAAGTGTCAATTGTGTATATACCTAAGGGACATATAGCTGTGGCTTGAAGTTTATTGATTTCCAGTGTGAAATCCATATAGATTCTCCTCTATATGCTGTTATTACCATTAGTGAGTAAAATATTGTTTTGGACCTATAGCAGAGTAGAACAGAGATAGGCAGAGAAAACTAAACAATGCTGAAAGGAAGAAGGAGAAGTCAGGAGAAGCCATGGAGCTGCTGCCAGAGACAGATTAACTGAAACTTTGCTGGTATGCCATGACCTTGTGGTGATGCACAGATTAATGGAGATGGGTTAGATTAAGATGTAAGAGTTAGCAAATAAGAAGCTAGAGCAAATGGTTCAAGCAGTGATTAAATAATATGGTTCCTGTGTGATTATTTCAGGAATGAGCAGTCAGGAAACAAATAAGCAGCCACATTTCAACAAATTGGTGCCCAATATGGGGCCTGAACCAAAGACCCTGAGATTAAGAGACTCATGCTCTACCAACTCAGTTATTTTTTTTTAAAGTGGGGGAGTGCTGCGGGACAGTGGTTTTACCCTGTAAAGATTTGGTTCTTGTACTTGTTTAATAAAATGCTGATTGGCCTGTGGCCAGGCAGGAAGTATAATCAGGGTGACAAGGCAGGAAGTAGAGGTTGGGCAATGAGAACAGGAGAATTCTGGGAAGAGGAAAAAGTGAGTCTGCAGTCATCATCCAGATGCAAAGGACATGAGATGTAACTGCCTCACCAAAAAAGGTACCAAGACTTGTGGCTAACACAGACAACAATTATGGACTAATATAAGTTATGAGAGTTAATAAGAAGTCTGAGCTAATAGGCCATTGATTTTATGATTAATGTAGACCTCTGTGTGTTTATTTGGGATTGAATGGCTGTGGGATCAGACAGGATAAGAAATCTCGGTCAACACAAGCGTGCTGAGGAACACTCATAGTGATTTGATTAGTGGCTGTACAAGTTTGTACTCCCACCAGATATGGATAAATCTCCCTCTATTCTGCATTATTCCCTGAATGAGCAGTCACTTCTATTATTGATTTTGGGTATTATGACAGGTGTTAAGATAGAATGTCAAAGTAATTTTCATCCTAATTTCCTTGATATCTAACAATATTGAACATTTATAAGTGTTTCTCAGCCACTGATTTTTTTGTTTTGAGGATTCTCTGTTTACACCTGATTCCCATTTTAAATTGGGTTACCTCTCTCATACATATATGCTCTCTTTGTATGTATTTTTATAAAATAAATGTCATATATATGATATGTGATAACTATATACCACACACACATACAAACACACATACACACATTCTATTTTTTAAATATTTATTTATTTATTATGTATACAACAGTCTGTCTGCAGGCCAGAAGAGGGCATCAGACCCCATTACAGATGGTTGTGAGCCACCATGTGGTTGCCGGGAATTGAACTCAGGACCTTTGGAAGAGCAGGCAATGCTCTTAACTACTGAGCCATCTCTCCAGCCCCCACACACATTCTATTATTGCATAGTTGGTAAAAATTTTTGTGAGTCTGTAGGCTACCAATTTACCTAATGACTGTGTCCATTGTCTTGCGGAAACTTGTCAGTTTCATGAGGTCCTATTTATTAATTATTTATTATGGTGCCTTGCTAAAGGTGTTCTATGCTACATCTTACTCTCTACTAATGAGCTCAAGGCTATTTGACACTTTCTCTTCCATCAGGTCCAGTCTATCTGGTTTAACTTTGATGTCTTTGATCTATTTAGAGTTGTTTTTTTTTTTTTTTTCGCAGAGTTGTTAGTATGGATATGTTGGTATTCTTTATATGTAGTTGTCCAGTTTTACCAACACCATTTGTTGAAAATTCTTTCTTTTTCCAGTATGGATTTTTTGCCTTTTTTTTCAAAAATTATGTGCCCATATGTATATGGATTTGTCTGGGTCTTTAATTTAATTCCAAGGATTAGCATGTCTTTTTTTGTCAATACCATGCTCTTTTTCTTATAATGCTTTCTCTGCTTCCAAACCTGTTATTATAATGCTAGTATGAGATCTCTCATTTGTTTTTTTCTTTTTGTAAACACATGTATAACTTACCAATTACAACAACCTTCATTGTGCCTTACAATTTTTGGTATGCTGTATATTAATTATCATTAAATTTGAAAAAGATATTAATTCCTGTCACCACATTTTTCATTCAGTAGAGAGTTGGTCAGTGTCCTTGATTTTATAAGACTTCCGTTATTACTATCATTCAACGTTAATCCATGTTTAAGGCCACCACCTCAGTGGTCACACTCTTAAAGATAATTGATTCTTCTTTTCTTAGCATCTTTCAAATTTCAGTATCTTTTTAGATATAGGTGCAAGTTCATGACACCTCTTCTATGCAATAAATTTGTCTGGCTTGAACTTTGTGGAGGTTTTGTGCATGCTATCACAATCACTATGAGCTTATATGTACATCTTGTCCTGTTCCAACAAGAAAAAAATGTTTTCTTAAAATTATTTCTGCCAATGAAATTACTCCAAAATTCAATTCAGCCTCAGGCAATTTCTTAAGACAAGGGCAAAGAACGGCCGCATCTTTTGCCAAAATAACACAAGAATCATATCTAGCCTACTTGTAAATACTGTTTCCATTTGAAACCTTTTGACCTTGGACTCTATACTCTTCATTATTCTCAGAGATATATGTCCTAAACTCCTACTAGAATATTCTATTCTGTCCTGCTTACAACATTGAACTAATTCAAAGTCTCAATGTCTTCTACACTTATCCAAACCAGCACGGTCACAATTCTTCACTCCTGGGAATAACTTCTATCTTAGTTACTTTCTTGTTACATGAAGACACCATGGCCAAGGTAACCTATAGACGAAATAGTTTATTAGAAATTAGAGTTTAAGGTGGTGATTACATGATCATCATGTCAGGAAACAATACAACAAGCAGACATATATGGTGCTAGTTAATAACTGAAATCTTACCTCTTCAGACAACAACCATGGGACATAGAAAGTTGACTCAAAATGGAAGGGGTTTTTTAAATGACTGAGTCTACCCTAAGCGACACAATTCTTCCAACAAGTCCACAAGCCCAAATCCTTCACAAACAGTTCCAACAACTAGAGACTAAGTACTCAAATATATTAGCTTATAGGGTACAATCTCACTCAAGCCACTAAAGGTCAACCTGATAGAGATAGTTCTTCAATTTATGTCTCTTCTCCCAGTATGTGTAAGTTTGACAAAAGCTAAACAGCACACCTGTCAAGTTTGGCTTTCATAAATAGTAGATTTTATAAATACATTTGAAGATTTTTCAAACTCTCTTTTAGATATACATGATGATATTTAAAACCTTACGTCAAAATTAAGTTTATGAGAATCTGAAATAATGGAAATTCTAATTAAATTTACAAATACACATACTTTTATTTATATTCAAAGAAAGCAACAGATCATTGACTCAGTACCAAATGAATGAATTCATTGACATTTACAGGATCTTATGCTTTCATTCAAGTTGATTGCATGATCAATATTTCTTTTCTTTTCAAATTGACTCTGTATAAATATGTTTTATGGTTCTTCTAACATATTTTCAATATTATTTTTGTTATAATGTAATTAATAATTTCCAATTTCAACATAACAACATAATGTCAAATGATTTAATAATGAAGAATATATAAATCAAACTATTCCAAATATATGAGTATATAAGCTTTTGTGAGGAGTGAAGAAATAGATGTCTATTGCTATGGCTGCAACTTACTTTCTATAAGCCTGAATAATATATTAACAGAAACTCATAGATGCCAAGGTCTGCCACTCAAAGGGCAAATTACTAACCTAATTGTTTTTATTAACACTTTACTCGTTATATTCTGTAGCATCTGATATACACAAATAACAATAATAAAACACAAATCTTCAAGGTAATTTGAACACTAGTTGCATATTCACTCATTTGAGTTGGCAAATTTTATGCTGGTTTTATGGTCATGAAGAATTCAAAGATTTATGGGATCCTTGCTTGCAACAAGGTTTTAAAGAAAGACTTGGGAACTTGCAAAGTGGATTGCTATAGGATTAGAGAACCTGTGAATAGTGCTTTATGGGATGAGAACTAGTAGAGTTACAGAGCTAAAATCAAAGTGAAAATCACAGAGTGAGAGAGTGACCAGCAGCACACCATGATTTTCTAGGAGAGTCACTGAATTATAATGAAACCCCTGAGAGACGCCCTTTGGGAAACCATAGGGCATACTATAGAGCTAGATATCCTCACGTTCTTGGGACTCAACTTTCATTTCAGTACTCACTAGTTGTATAATTTTGAGCCTTTCCATTTGGTATTCATGCTTTGGATGTGCTTTACTCTGGGACAATCATTACCTCCTCTTTGTGTGTTCATCCCTTTCAAATTGGAAATGTCCTCTCTGCTACATAGTGGAACTAAATTGTCTGCTTCAAAATTACAGACTAACAATCACAAGCAATTTCTCTCGTGCCTTAGATAAGACTGAAATTTTGTGGTGATGCTGGAATGAGTTATTCCTTTTGGACTGTCAGGGATACATTGAAATAATGTCATGAACTCTTTGAAACCATAAACAAAAGGTATAATTTGAAAAGTGAGGACAATGCTTTGTTTAGGGTACCATTCAAGAATTACTCAAACCTTTATATTCAGAAGTCTAGTTTTCCTTATGATAAGAAAGGATATAAAACCTAACTGATAATTTGAGATGGCCATCTGGGATACATCACATTAATGTCACTGAGATACAGCGACAAGATTAAATTCTGTTTCTTTTATAAAATAAGGAAAAGATGAGATAGACACATGTAACAGATCATTGTCTCTTTACGTAAATGAACCCCTTCTCTTTATAAACTGATCTGCTTTCTGTATTTTTATTACAGTGATGAAAACTGACAATAAAAGTCACAAACTATCACTTGTTAAAGTGTCTCATTAGTCATTAGTAGCCAACAAAATGATCTCTATGGGATTCTTTGTCAACTACTATTAAAAGAATTAACAAAAATTAAATATTCATATTTATTAAAGTTATTTTGAAAGTTTGTTTTATTTATTTTTACTTAGAACATCCCCCAAAGATAGCATGAATGGCCAAAGCAGCATCCCTCCCTCAGTTAAAGGTGATTGACACAGTTTGTGACAAAAAAATTCCAGTAAAAAGTGAAGTTGTAACATAACGTTAATGATTTTAAGTAGTAGCCCATTAACTATGCTTCTTCTCTTTTGCTTAGTGATCTCTGTGTGTATATATACATATATAAGCATATGCATATACATATATTCTATATATGTATGTGTGTATATATGTGTGTATCTATGTGGGTGTATGCACATGTGAGTGTATAACAGAGGTGTTAGATCTCTCTAAAGTAATAGTTATTGTTGACTGTGAGCTGTCTGATAGTACTAATGTTACTTGGGTCTTCTGGGCCCAAGAACCACAGTGTTCTTCACCACTAAACCATGATTCTAGACCCTGACCATGTTTTTAACTCTCCCATGGAGACTCATAAATGTAATGTCCTAAGAATAAGTGATTGGGAGTACTATCATCTGTGTTAAATTCCCCGCATATAGGTTTAGAGGACATTTTGAAAGAGGGGGCAGAGAGATTTTAAGGCAGTCAAAAGATGGGAAGGAGGACTATGAAATGCTCTCTCCTTTATCTGTCATGGCTATGACACACATGGACTCACAGCAACTTTGATTACCTGCACAGAACCTGCACAAGATCAAGCCAGTTAAAACTTCCAGAACAGAGAATGAGAAGGATCCTGATGCCCCACATGTGAGTGAGAAACTATTGACAGTTGATGGTTGATGAGACAGGAACACTCAGTACTCTGGGGGTGTGGCCACAAGTAAGTTTCTTATGCTCAATAGACTGCTCCTCATCTATGTACCTATGGACAGCACTAATTTAATTCAGTGGGTTGCAAGAAAAGAAAACGTAGCCGGGCGATAGTGGCGCAGGCCTTTAATCCCAGCACTCGGGAGGCAGAGGCAGGCGGATCTCTGTGAGTTCGAGACCAGCCTGGTCTACAAGAGCTAGTTCCAGGACAGGCTCCAAAGCCACAGAGAAACCCTGTCTCGAAAAACCAAAAAAAAAA